>NC_092873.1:435841056-436155691 GCF_028372415.1 Notamacropus eugenii | reverse complement strand
AAGAATTTTTGTGTTTGTGAGAAGAACTTATGAGCGGTGCAAGTCTATGGGGGAAGAATTTTGCAAATATCAGTTGTCACTCTTTTCGGTTGCTTTTGCTTGGCTCTTTCTTTGTTACCAGTGAAGGTACAATTCTGGGAGGAGAGAAGGATATAGTGAAATGACTGATATAAAAAGCAAAAGGTATCCACAAAACTTACTTTTAAAATAAGAATGAAAGAAACCCAGGAAAATGTGGAATAATTTCTTTTCTTTCTTTTTACCCTTAATTTCTGGGGGGAAAAGAGGAGACAGTTAGACCAGAGATCTCACCCCTTTTCAGCCTACAACCCAAAGAAGACACCAGTAGCACATCAACAGGAGTGTGAGCTGAAGATTTCTCTAGCTTCTAAAATAAACTGAAAGCCCTAAGTAGTTTCATACAAGTAGGGTAAAAACAAGCAAACAAGAAATTAAAAATTAAAAAACCCACAACCAACCAAACTTCAAGGTCTGGGAAGGGGGATAATCTTTCATTTAAAAATAAAATTAGAATTTGTTCAAATGACTTAGTGTAAGAACGAATACTAAAACCAGTAAAGATCTAGAGGCATTTTGAAAAAAAATTTCTGGGGAGCATCTGGGACTTTGAAAGGGCTGTATTAATAATGTGTCACAGAAATTTGTCTTAGAGCAGAGTGGTGTAGAACCAGAAAAACAATATCCACAATGACTGCCACAACGTAAATGGAAAAGCAACAGTAACAGCAAAAAACAAAAATAAACCACAAGGCTGAAAGGAGACTAATTATAAAGATATTGTAATAAAGTGTAATAACTCCAGCTGGGTCCTGAAGAAAAGTTGAGAAAAAAAATGTACTGTACATTCTCACCCTCTTTTGCAGAGGTGGGGGATTATGGGTATGGAGTATTCCATATGTACTGTCAGATATGGTTGTTCTTGGAATTGCTTTTTAACTTTTGTTTTTTAATTCTTGTTATAAGAGATGACTTCCTGGGTGGCTGGGAGAGGTTGTGAAGTGAGGAAAGGTGAGGTTAAAACAAGAAGGAGGAGGAGGAGGAGGAGGGGGAAGGGGAGGAGGAGGAAGAAAAGGAGGAGAAGGAGGAGGAGAAGAAGGAGGAGGAGGAGGCGGAGGAAGGGGAGGAGGAGGAAGAAAAGGAGGAGAAGGAATAGGAGGAGGAAGGGGAAGAGGAGGAGGAGAAGGAGGAGGAGAAGATATTAATTTAAAATAAAGCTTTTTTTTTTTGAAATGTCAGGATTTGAAACAGCTTAGCTGAGACTGATACCCATAAATCAGAGGCTGCTTTTGAAAAATCTTTGTTTCTTTTTCTATTTTCAAAGTTGCTTTTTTAATTTCAATATCTTAATAAGTAAGGTCTTCAGTTTATACCTAAATCTGAGACTGAACAGGAATAGCAAGAACCATGTAGAGTTAGTTCAAAACGAAAGAGATGTTTCCTGCTAAAATTATACCTCTCCTTTGGCCATAAACTGGTTCCATTGACAGTTATTTATTTTTTTTACCTGTAAGCCTGAGGATGCTTTTTGCTGCTCTTCTCTGGGTTTTGGTCGATGTCACCATTCCTTTCTACACCTAGGTTTCCTACCACCCAGCTTAGTCTGATGCAGAAGTTACCAAGGTATGTGGTTCTTTTTCCCTTTTTCCCTTGCTGTACTCCTTGCATGCACCCATCTTTTAGGTGGTTTTAAATGATTTAAAACAATGTAAGAAAACATAGGTCTCAGTGGTGGTGAGATACTTTGGCTTTTCAGTAGCAATACAAGAGGAAATGACCAAATGGCATAAGTTTTATTAATTAACAAAGTCTTCCTTCACTGCCCTCCTCTCCACCTCAGCTGACTTTTCTTAAGATTTCACAAGAGTGAGGGTACCTGCATCCTTCATAGAAACGTGATGCACAAGATCTCTAGGACACTCAGGAGAGAGAAGGTGGGGCAGGGAAAGGGAACAAACATTTCTTAAGCACCTACTTAAGTAGTGCTGGGCACTGTGCTAAGTGCTTTCTAAATATTCTCTCATTTGATTCTCCCCATGGCCCTGGAAGATACCGTTATTTGCCTATTTTAACAGTTGGGATAGACAGCTATACAATGTCTGAGGCTGAATTCGAATTCAAGTTTTTCTGACTCCAGGCTGAGATCTCTATCACTGCACTGTAGTTACCGAGGTAAGGCCCACCTTAGCCTCTCTTTTCCCCAATAAGTATATCATGGAAGAAACCTCTAGAAGGCCTCAATTTTAGAAATTCTTCAGTTTGGGGTTACCCACAGCTATGTACTTTTGGTGGAACTCTCTCAAAGGTGTCCCAGTTGCTACCATCTCTTGGGTGG
Organism: Notamacropus eugenii; assembly: GCF_028372415.1. NCBI lineage: Eukaryota > Metazoa > Chordata > Mammalia > Diprotodontia > Macropodidae > Notamacropus > Notamacropus eugenii. Next base: position 436,153,338 of record NC_092873.1, on the reverse strand, counting down.
GCAAAGTCCATTCTCAGCATCTTTGTTCTCAAGCCACCCTGTGCTGCATATGCCCCAACGCTATGTGCTGTGGTGTTCATACTTCCCTTCCTCCTTTCTCTCCTCCTCTACCCCCCTTCACCTCTGTTTTGCCTTTCCTGCTGCTTGCAGTAGAAGTAGTTTGTGGTATTTGCCCCAGATTTAAAAATTCATAAGTAATGTTCTGAGAATACCTGTAGAACCTACCTTACAGGATTGTTGAGGGGGTCAAATGAGGTAAGCTAGGTAAAGTGCTTCACCAACTCTAAATCATCACGTATATGTCAGGCGTAAGTATGAAGGGCACAGTGTTTCAGTTGGGTTTTAAGAGGATGGATAGGATTTTAAAAGGTGGAAATGGAAGGAGAGAGCATTCCAGGTAGTTTTTGTCCACACAGATCAGCACATCAGGCTGGGAGAGGAAGAGCAGTTTGACTCAATGTTGCCAAATAATAAAGTTGCTGCAAGGTAATTCTCTGCATGAAACAAGTTGTCACAATTTAAAACGTTATTTTTCCAACCCTCACCTATGTTGACTTTTCTCTCTTTCTCTTCTCTCTCTCTCTCTCTCTCTCTCTCTCCCTCCCCACACACAAACAGGTTTGGGGTCCATTGCTTCTGAATTATGACAATTTTCTTACTTGTATTTATTCACAAATTTCTACTTTTGAATTACTTACTAGTTGCTTTTATTCCTACACTGACAGCAGACTCCAATCAAAGCCCCTCTCTCACTGTACCACTTTTTCCTCCTTAGTGTAGTTGACTCTCCGCCTGTTAATTGCTTATTCTTTTAGGGGCAGAATAAAGGTTTGCTGGTCAATTGAAAAGGTAGAAAACATTGAGGAGAGCTGTGAGAATCTGGCCAAATTTGAAATGCATTTGGTTGCAACAGGAAACCACTGAAATTACAAGCTGAGGAGTAACATGACTAGAAAGTATCTGAGGATGGTTTGGAGGGAGGGAATAGTACAGTGCAAAAATAAACTCCTCAGAGTTGTCTCCACTTACTAGGCAGGTTGTTCCAATTCAGTATTGATGGAGGTTGGTGGGTTAGGGGGAAGAATAAGAGAAATAAATTCACTCTCCTTCACCCTCTGGTAGAGGTGCAAATTGAAGGCAAAGTTCCTTTGCCTCCATAGAGCTGGATTCTCCTGTAGGCTTCCAGGGGCCATACTCCTTGGATTCAAAACCCGAAAACAAGCCAATTCTCTTGGCAGTTAATGGTGTAAGTGTTCTTCTAAACTCTTAAAGCTTGATGCAATGCTTCTTTATACATTATAAAAGGCTTGACAAGTGTAAATCTTTTTTTAAAAAGTCTAAAACCATATCTTAAAGCTTTAGTATAAATGTTAACTGTTATCACTGTCTCTGTTATGTCTTTACCTTATGTGATTGTATTAAGTGTTAGTAATCAATTGCTTTCCTGACCAATAAATACCCTCCCACCATATATATATTAAAGGATTTGAGCTTCAAGAGTTATTCTCCCTATTTTCGGAGGAAGGCAGCGAGTTTCAAAGAAGTTCAAAGTTAGTATGTGCACAGGCTGGATTTAAACACAGGATTTTCTGATTGCAAGTTCAGAAGTATCTCCACAACTCCATCTGAGATGAAAACACTCAGAAGATGTTCACTCCACGTCATTTTTGAAAATTAATTTTATTGGTATCGTTTTTTACATCACCAAAAATCTCCCCTCCTCTTCCCAGAAAGCCTTCCCATACATACATCTTTTATTTGAAAAGGTGTAAAAACAAAGAAAAAAATCAGCAAAACTGATGACTATATGGACAACGTCTTAAAACAAGTGAACTGCACAACTGACCACGGTGGGCAGGGCACCAGAGTTCTGGTATTTTGGGTGGTTTTGTCATCTTGCCACCTCCACTACGGATTGTTTTGGGGACAGTCTTTCTGTTTACCTTATTGAAGTTACTGTGTATACAGCTGGGCCCCAGGAAGGGCTAGTAAGAAGTTCCCTTTAAGTGCTCCAATTATTCGAACCTGCAGTTTAATTCCATTGGGTTGAAACTAGGTACCATATTTTACATAATTATAACTTCGAATAGTACGAATTCGAATACCTACACTGTTTTTCTAGGCTCAGAAGGGGGTCATAGTAGGTGATAATTGTGGAAAGCAGCAGAAAGAAGGAGGGGGGGCGCGTACTACAACGAGTCCTTAAGTGAGAAGTCAGTTTCACTTCCCCCCCCAGTCCCTCCGTGCCCTCCCCATCAAGACCTGTAGGAAGCCATCTTGAATCTTGCCTCTCCAGGGAAACTACAACTCCCAGAATTCCGTGTGTCACGAGCGTGGTGCTGGCACGGGGCGTGGGCAGGAGCCATCTTGGTTGCTGGCCGGGCCTCGGAGCTGGGCCAGTCGGCCAGGCGCCATCTTTGAGGCTGGCAGCCCGGAGGTCGGTGGCTGCTGCCGGAGGAACGAAAAGCGGTGGCGGTAGCGGCGACTACAGACCCTGGCTGTGGGTGAGGGAAAGAGTCGAGGCCGCGGCGGAAGCGGTGAAGAGCGACTCCGGCCCGGTCGAGTTACGCTTTCAGGTAACCAGACCGTCTTCCCGACCCCGGAACGGGTCGAGGTTCGGGGGTGTGGGGAAGCCTCGGGGAGGGCGGCCTAGGAAGCACCGGGCGGGCCCCTCGTCAGCCCCGCCGTAACGACCCGGCCCGGCGGACGCCCCGGCGCCCCTCCCCCCCGCCGGCCCCGCTCGTGTCAGCGCCCGGCGGGGGCCCCCTCCCCGCCCCCACCCCGGCCGCCCCCCGCGTCACGGCCGAGCCGAGCCGGGACTCCTCCCCCTGGCCGGCCGCCTGCCCGCCGTCCCGCGCAGCCCGGCTCCGGCCCCTGCCTCGGGCCGGTGGCCAGGTGACGATGCCTCGGAGGCCGAGCCCTTGGGTCCGCCGGAGAAACTCCCCGAAATCGGGGACCGGGTACCCGCGGCTCGTGGAGCGAGAGCGAGCGGACGAGACGGAGCCCGAGGCCCCCGCGTTCGAATCCCGGCTCGGGCCGGGCTCTGGGCTTCATGGCGCCTCCAGTTTCCCTCCTCTGTTTAAAAAAAAAAAGAAGAAAAAGAGGCTGGACCAGACGGTGACGTGGGAAGGTCCCTTTCAGCCGCGCGGGGCGCCCGGATCCCTCGTCCTCGTCGGGCGGAGGACGCGCAGCGGCCCCTCGGACGGCGGCCCCGGAGCGCCGCCGGACCCGGAGACGCGCCGTGAGCGCCGGGAGGCCGCGTAGGCCCGGTCAGGCGGCGTTCGTCAAGAGCCCCCTAAGTGCCAGCGCCGCGGAGGGCCGTCGGGGGAGGCCGGCCCTGACCGGGGAAGCGAGAGGGAGCGAACCGCGCTTGTCGTGAGCTTGTCCGGAAACGCCGCCCGGAGTTACTGTGGGCAGACCCTAGAGTCACCTCCGCCCCCCGAGGGAGGGTAAGGACCCGAAGCGGGTGAGATCCGGGCGCTCCGGAAAGCGCGCAGTGTGTGCTCTCCGCCGCGTCGTTCGAGGCGCCCCCCACCCCCCATAGAGTTTTAGTTTAAAATGGGGGGCGCGTTTGCTGCGAGTCTCCTCCGCCTTGGGTCTCGCCGGCAGCTGGACGCTGGAACGGCCGCTGTGGTCTGAGACGAGTGTAACTGGTGTTATTAGTTTAAATGGGAATTAGTCCGAAAATGGGACACTCCGGAAAGAGATGCGTAGTCTGTAAGGGTTAAAAATCTAAACGCCTGCAGAGCCTAAGCGTGTGGCGGCGTGGAAAGAGCGCTGGGCCCAGAGTCGCGGCCACTGCCCCTGCTGACCGACCTCCGGGTCCCGAGGGGACCGGGCTGTGGTAACCAGGACCGCCCCCCTTGTCGCTTTTTGAGACGGTCCGGAGGTTTCCTTTCTGACGTAGAATTGTGAAAGAGAAAATGCAGGTGCATGACTAGAGCGGTAAATTTATTACAAGGCTCCTGTGTAACCTTCGGTGACCATGCTTTCGGTGCCGGTATCTTCGGTTTCTCCTGGCAGCGTGCCGTTACTGATGTTGGGATTCTGCAATATTTTTCAAGCACCCTTATATAATACAGGCGAAAAAAGTAGGGATTCCTCGCTTTTTGTGTGTGTCATGCACCAGCTGAGTTGGCAACCTCCTGAACCTTGAGGACCCCTTCTCAGTATTTTTAAGTGCACAAAGTAAAATGCGTAAGATTACAAAGGAAGCCATTTATATTGAACGACAGTTATCAAAATATTTAAAAATAAAAAATCCACTGATTCCAGGTTAAGAACTCTTCCACTTGCAAAAGAGATGAATGTTGAGACAGAGTAGTTTCCCTGTGACACAAGAAAGGAAAGCCAAACCTCTTCAAGAATTGGTCAGTTTCCCAAAAATCATTAAAGATTTGAGACCTGGAGGATCTCAAGTGCCCCCAGTATTACTGATATATATTGTGTGCCAGTGCCCCCAAGCAGGATGAAGAACATCTTTAATTGAATGCTGTATAGCCAAGCAAATCCTGCTGGTTGGTACAAAACCTCCAACATGATGCGATTTTTCTACATTAGCTCATGATAAACCTGTTGAATGGTTTGTAGCAGCTTTAAAAGAAGTGTCAACAGGTGTAAGAAGAGATATTCACCTGGGTACCTCCACAGTTGAACAGTATTGCTAGACAAAGCTTTCAGTCTCCTGAGGCGATTCTAATAAAGTTGTGCTGGCCAGTGGAAGTACCTTTAGGGAGGAAGATTCCATGTAAGCTTGACTCCCACTACACTGGAAAATAAATGTTAATAGTCTGAACAGAAATGGGAGCTTTGAATATGCTTCCACTTTTTACTTTAATATTGATAGATGGAAACTATGTCAGTCATAAGTCTTGCTGTAAAAAGAAAATTAAGGATTAAAAGATAGCGTTATGCCTCTCCAGCTAAATTTTGATTGTTTAAGGAATTTGTTAAAGATTGTATAGCTCAACTGTAGCTTCTATCATGTCTTTAACATTATTAACATTAACTAGTCTTCACTGAAGAAAGGGCAAGAAAGACCAATGCCACTGGATCCCAGAGTATTTGGAGGAGGAGTAAATGTAAGAAGACTGGAGAGGTAGGAGGGGGCCAGGGCTTTAAAATTCAAGCAGAGGATTTTATATTTGATGCTTGAGATGATAGGGAGCCATTGAAGTATATGACATAAGTCAAACTTGTACTTTAGAGAAATCAGCTTGTCAGCAGAATGAATGAAGGACTGGAGTGGGAAGACTTGAGACAGGAACACCAAACAGCTGGCTGTTGCAGTAATTTAGACAAATTGGGTGTTTTTGTTTAATTGTTTTTCCTCGTCACAAGGGAAAATGTCACGGGAGTGGGGGTAACGTTGCTGGTGTAAAGGATAAGAGATATCATAAAATGTATTTTTCAAAATAAAACAGCACTTAAAATTAACATCCTGCTGAATGCCTTATTGCAGTTCAAGTTTTGCCTCTTAGCCACTTAGATTCTTGTTTTAAAGAAGATTTAGATGACTTCCTCAGGATAATGATTTAGAAACAGGCAGATCCTTGTGGGAGAAGCTTGTAAGTATGTGGACATTTCAGCAGAGAGCTTTCATGTGGTCACTTCAGAAGCTTCTGGCCTTATCACCTATAGTAGGAACTGAGATGTTTATAGCCTGTCCAGAAAGGGAGCGCACTCCTATTTAGGCCCCATTGATAGCTCAGCAACAGATTAAATTTCAATGACAAGCAAAAGCCTTATATTACCCCTGCCACAGTAGCAGTAGCAGCAGTTGAAGAATACTGGAATAAAAAGTGTTCAAAATTATAGTAAGCAGTGACCCCCTCATATGTTTGCAGAATATGAGACATGGCCAACTTTAACCCAAGTGGCTGTTCAGTACCTAAACTGCCCCATCTGTAGTCTACAATCTTAATGCCTCTTTACAAACACCCATCTTGCCTCAAACTGAATAGGCCAAAATTTTGGAAATATTGAACAACTGAAGTTTCCTGAAAATGAACTTAAAATTTAATTATGATTATTCCTTATTGACTTCTAGCTAGAATATTACATACAGATGGTGTAATTTAGAGTGAATTCAGTAACTCAATTTTTTTTTTATTTAAAGACATATAAGTATCTAAATTACTTGGTGAAAAGATCAATTTAGAATAATTGAAGACTTTTTACTTTGAATTGATGCCTTGGGAATTTGTATAGCAAGGAGAAACCCAAGTTAACCAACCAGTGAAATTAAAATGTTTACTATAGATGCCTTTAAATAAAGGGAGTAAATTGCACTAAAAGTGGTAATATATATTCTTACAATTAGAAAATATGTGACTAAAAGATTTGTACAGGAAATAGGACTGAAAAATACATAGAAATAATTTTGGCTGAGATGGTTTTTCATTTTCCAAAGAGAATGCTTTGTCAGACTTTCATTAGTCTGTTAAAAAAAAAAATCAAAACCTTCAGGTTAAGTGGATGCCCCTTGAAACTATCAAAAAATTGTTTTGGACATTCCTAATCTTGACTAGGTATGAACAGCCTGCTTTGTGGAGTGTTTGGTGATGCTCACCATGTAAAAGTAAATTACATTAAGATGTAATTTAGTTGTATGAAGTAGAACTGGGTATATAATCATTAAAAAGAGAAAGGTTTGGGATTTTCTCTTAGCAAAACTTTTTAAAGCCCACTTTTATGCAGCTTTCTAACTAAGATCTGATTTGTCTTTCTTTTTCATTTTAGGTTTGGGAATATTCCCTGCTCAAAAAAGTCCTGGAAAATTGACTAGTGTTAAGTGTGAGTAAAAGGTGTCCACATTTTATTTTATTTTCAAATTCTAAGTAATATTTAATTTTTGTTTTGTCTTGGGTAGAATTTGACAAGATGTAGTCTAGAGATTGTGCAGCTTTTATAAGAATCAAAATTCCTTTAAGTTGTGGGGGCTGGCTTAAAAACCCAGAATAAATCTTAAGCATAACAGTATTTTTTATTTAGACTTTTTTGTTTATGTCAACAGCATTGCAAAACTGAGAGTTTGAATACCTCACTAACCTGGATAGGCAGTTACAAATTCCTTATTGCTAGGCAGTAGCTTAAAAAATTTAAAACAGCTGCTCAAGCAAACCTTTGCATGACTAACATTTAGTGCCTTGCTAGCAGAATTGGTATTGATTTAAAAGAAATTTTGTCTTTCACCAAATGTTAAGCTCACTGTGTTTTCTGTAACTGTGTTCAGGATGGCTTCTCTGCTTCTCTGCCTTCTATAGTTTGCTGTACCATTAAGTTGTCACTGCTCTGATTTCCATCTATTTTAAAGATCGTGTGGAAATGTTAATGTTATACATGCATCCATATTATACACATTCATATGTGTAAGGATATTATTTCATCAACCATTTGTGGGCTGGTGCAAGATTTCAGCCTTTTTGAAAAAGATACCTTGAATCTGAGTTTTCATTATTATTTTTTAAAATGCAGTCAAACCTTAAGATTTTTATTATATATTTTAAAGATGAAAAATCACTCAAATGCTTTGATTATGCACATTTGTGTATATGTGTTTGTGTGTATAAACCAATTTGTATATATGTATATGCTTATATACATAGATACACACATACTTTTACATTCCTTTACATACACATGTGTTTTCAGTATACAGATAATAAAGATGGGGGAAGGTTTCTGTTTTTTCTTAATAGGTGAAGAAATCTTGAAGACCAGAATTGGATATTATTCAGTTTTTTGTTTTTGTTTAAAAAAAAAAATTTGTCCGGCTGTGGAAGATGGATCTTTTTTGTAGCCCTTTGAATTTCAAGTTCATCTTTAAATGAACTTTTTTTTTTTTTTGGAAGAGATAACTAACCCTGGCTATCTCTAGTCTGAGAGAGGTTATTCGAATGGACTTATTCTTCCAGTAGTTGGGAGATGTTTAAAAAGCACAGCCTGTGTTTGAATTGTGGCTGAGAGGTGTTTCCTTGGCAATGTGAGGAGGAAAATTCTTTCTGCCCCTTTATTATTAATTCATGGATTGAGTGTTGGTTCGACCTACAGGAGTAATAAATTGGAATTCATTGAAGACAGACGGTCCTGTTGAGGTCACCCAGCTAATGTAAGTATGGAGATGTATCATTTGCCTTTTTTTCTTTTAAGGAGTAGATATTTCTATAATTTCAACTATAATTATTTAGAATGTTAAGGTTACATAATTTTCAGATGCACAAGACAAGCATTTTGTACTTTTTAGAAAAATGAGGATCTTTTGTAATAAATAGCCTGCAAGAGATGGTTTTGTACTTGGTTTTTAAATAGTTATTCCAGTCCTGAAATTAGACTGTTCAAAAAGCAGCTCACTGGTAATTGGGTTTTGAACCTCAGTTTATTTTTTATTTATTATTCTGTTTTTCTTTTAAAGTGATGTTTTTCACTGAGAGAATTGCACAGAATTGTCTTGATTCTTCTGCTTAGATTGTGAGACAATAGTAGTTTTCTGGTATAGCAGCTACATTACTAAATATTGAAGGCACTACTGTCTGTTACTTAGCAACATCACTGAACTATAACTTTATTTTTAACTAATGGCTTAAATAAAGGCCTAAGAAGTGATTTTTTTTTTTAGTAGTAATAATTGTGCTCCTTCAAGTAAAGCTTCCCTGTGGAAATATTTAAGTAGATACCTCTCACAAGTGAGCGAAAAGTTGAACTATTAGCTGATAGCACCTTTCAGAGGTCTCCATCCTTCTCAATCAATTCAACAATTCAGCCCCTACTGTGTGCTAAGTACTATAAGAACCCGTGAATTAGGAGAGGCTTAATGTGGCACCTAAAGTGAGGCTTGAGGAATGCTAATGATGCTAAGGTGTAAAAAGAAAGGAGGAACCACACAAAAATGGAATAGGTCAAAGGGCCAGTTTGAGAATTTTTATGAACATTTAACTTTTAGTTAACATGAAACTTCTTAAAAGTTTTTATCTTTCACTTAACTAAATATTGAAGCCCAGGAATGCATGAAATGAAAGTTCTATGCATCATAATCCATAAATTGCCTCTTGGTGGGCTTGAGTGGTTGGAATGTATGCTGTCTACTGCAAAGTGAAACAAGTCGGAACTCAGCATGGTGATGTAGAAGAGGGATATCCCAAGGGCTTGTGAGCCTTACAGAAAGCATTTCCATAGCTACTGGGAAGAAGTCTTTGATTTATTCACTGTGGTTTTTATGTTATATATGAAATGTAAATAACTGAATTTTTGGACCTGGTTTTGGAATGAAAAACTAAGCAGATACGCTCCTGAGTCTTAGTATCAGCACATGTCTTTGCTTTTCATTAGAGTCCAAAAAGTGTTTATGTGCTGAAAGGCAAAAGTTCTAATACTTTTAGAAATTTTTTTTTAATGACACAAAATACTCTGCTGTGTAGTTCACCACAAGCTACGTACATGCCCCAAATCATGCTTCCTGTGTGTATGTGTGTGCACGCGCATGCGCACGTGCATGTGCGTGCAGCAATGCATGTTGTACACAGCTGTGCTGTCTATGTTTCAAATAGAAAGGTGATGGAGAGAAATGTGTAGAGCACAAGAGATTCTTAAACTTCAACTTCCTTATCTATAATGTAGGGGTAATAAAAGTTGTAATAGTTGCCTCCCAGGACTATTGGAAAGATCCAGTAATCAATCACAAGTATTGATTAAGTGCATACTCTGCGTCCAGGGCTATGCCAGCTGCTAGGGATACAAGTACAGAAAAAGAAATCTTTACTTGCAAGAAGCTTACATTCCAACGGTAGAGACAAATGCACATAAAACATGTAGCATATGGATAAGTGAATAAATGCAAATCTATACAGTAAAGTAGCTTATGATAATTAAAGTGTGATATAGCAGGAGATAAATAAGAATGTATGTAAAGCATTTTGCCAGCCTTAAAGCGCTATGCAAATAAATATCAGCTGTCTTCGTCTTCCCTTTCAAGAATCGGCGCGTCTTGGCTGTGCAGAGCAGCCTTCGCTGTTAGCCTGGGAGTGTGTGTGTCTGTCGTCAGTCTGTGGGGAAGGAAGGAAACAGATAACTTTTAGTTTAAAATATATTTGATTATAATATGCTCTCCTCCTGCCCCCACTAATGAATTTGGATGTAAATGCAGCCATTTATTATTATGTGAATATATGTCCAGGTATAAAGAAGTTCAGAGGCATATGATTGTAACTTTATTTCAGTAAAATAATTTGTACTTTCTAAGTCAGGTGCATTTGCTTTTGAAGTAAGAATCAGATGCTTTTGTAATATTAAAGGTAGTGTGATACAGTGTAAAGGGTAAGTGTGGAGTTAGGTTATCTGAGTTTGAATCTCAGCTCTTCCACTTACTAGCTTTGTCCTCAAAGTCACAACCTTTCTGAACCTCAAATTTCCTCAGCTATGAAATGAAGGTTTGGAATGCACAGGTGATCTCTAAGGCCTCTTCTAGATCTGTGATCCTATGAATCCTAATGTAGCAGTTTTCAAGTAAAAAAAAAAAATCTAGGTTATTTCTTCTGTAGCCAAGTCTAGCATGTAAATTGCACAGAAATCATCTAAGTATTAGAAAAATTATCTGGGTCATCTTCTCAGTTAGCAGTATTTATTGAGCATTTCACACTCTTCTGAGGAATGTATTAGATCCCATAGAAAATACAAAAGAGAAAAATGAAGGTATGGTTATTATCTGCAAGGATTTTTTGTCTAATGGAAGTATTACAAGTATTGAATGTACTTGTATGTTGTATACAGGATCCACACAGAAATTATATGAAAGTATGTTTACAAAACAACATACATGGATTAACATCTTTGGATATTAGGATACAGCTAGGATAGAGAAACAGTGTGGTTTAGTTTACTGAATAGAGAGCAAACCTCAGAATCAAGAAAACCTGGGTTCAAGTCCTAAACGTAGAAAATATTGACTTTGTGAATGGGCGAATCATTTTAATTTCACAGTGGCTCAGGAGACTCATAAAACTGTAGTTTGCCTTGAATATGCCAATATGCATCAGTGAAGGGAGTTCCCTGTAATCATTGGTTCAATACAAATAGAGAAATAATTTAACAAACATTTATGGAAACTCCGATATGCCCAAAGCATTGTGCTAGGCACTAGGGGAGATGCAAAGTATGGTGGCCATTCCTTGTCTTCAGATCATTGTCTTAAGAGGGATAAGATACCCACACAGATACTGCATTGCTATCTCATAAATGATCAAAATCATTTAGTGTTAGAAGTTGTGGAATAGGAGATATACCTTATATACTTAAATTTATATTCCCTTCTATCTAAGGTAACATTTTAAAGAAGATTTCAGTGGTTGAATTTGCCTGTGGAAGATTGAGACCATTTGAGAAAGAGTTGGAACTTGGTTCTCTTCTAGAGAAGTAGTGGCTTGTTTTCAAGCCCCAACACTTAATCTGAGAATCTGGCCAGCATGTCTAATCAAGGAGAAGACTGCTACTTTTTTTTCTATTCTACATGTACCAAGGTAAAACATAAAAGTTCTCTCTTATAATTGATTTCCTACATTGGACGAAATTTTCTTAATACTCACCATTTTTTAATGTTTTTGTTTCACTGCTTATCTTTTTTGATCTTTTGTGTTCTCCCTTTAGGAAAGAATAGTGTGCTATAGGGGAATTTGTTCATTCTTTATGTTCTTTTTCTTTTCCTGGTAGTTTTGTAGTTGTAATTGTATTTTTTACGTTTTTTGCGTTTTTACGTTTAAAAGTGATCTTTGAAAAGGCACATGATGTAAAGTAACATCAAGTTTAAAAAATAGTATGTATACACTGATTTCGATTATATAAAAATGTGCACATGAATTATTGGGAAGAAAATTTAGAGTGTAAATAGTTAATGTTCATTGTCTTTTGTTTCAAAGTTGCCTAAGGTTATAATCAAAAAAAGTTCAAGGCACGGGACAAAGTTGTCATTCTGCATAGGTTATACCCTGTTTTTGTTTTCCTTTCTGCATTCCTAAAATGATTAAGACCACTGACTGTGGGCTGTTGACTTTGATTTTGTGTAATGTATATGAAGTTGCCACATTTCCATAAGAGTATAAATTAAGATTTGTATTCTTTACTTTTCCTAATTTACTGCTGATAGCTCTGAAGATACACACACACACACACACACACACACACACACACACACACTCTCTCTCTCTCTCTCTCTCTCTCTCACACACACACACTCTCTCTCTCTCTCTCTCTCTCTCTCTCTCTCTCTCTCTCTCCCTGATTTTCCATCCTCCTTCATTTTGATACGTACTACTCGTTTCTTTCTTGTAATTTACCCATCTATGTCTTCACATGAAAGACTTTTCTCTGAGTCCCTTTAGTGACATCATGCTTAGAATGCCCAAATAGGTGTATGGGTCTGTTTTGAGCAAAGCACTGGCAATTTTGTTGATTCTAAATACATATAGCCAGCCTGTTGTACCAAAATGGTGCTTGATTTCAGAGTATTAACAGTGTTGTACTGCCTATGGTATAGAACATGTGACTGGGCCGATCTCCTGGTCTAGTATCTTGATATTTTATATCTAGAATTAGCTTTATTGTAGGAAAGGTTGAAATTAAACTACTGGTTAAATATTTTTCAGGTTTTACCACTCTTACTACTTGTGTTTTCGTTGACTCTGAATCTATACTTAGATCTTTAGGCTTCAGATGAAATAAATAGAAATAACTGTAAGAAATACCTGTAAGAAATCTTTGCAGAGTAGAACCTTTTTCCCTTAGATTAGTACTACTTTCTTTGAACTTTTTTTTATCTTATCTCTTTTCCCTATTAAATACTTATCACGGAGCAGCAGAGTTTTACATTTATAGATGTGTGTGAATCTTTTAGGTCATAATTATTTTCTTTTTTTCTTTCACATTCGTTACAGGGAGATAGCTGCCCATTCCGGCATTGTGAAGCTGCCCTAGGAAATGAGACCGTTTGCACATTGTGGCAGGAAGGGCGCTGTTTTCGACAGGTCTGCAGGTTCCGACACATGGAAATAGATGTAAGTGGTCAAAGTTTAGAGACTTTTGATAATCAGTAGCCTGAGACCAGAAACACTGGGTGGTGATACAATTAAAAATTTTAATTTCCTTTTTTTTGTGTAGTTTGATGATGAGGAAAGGGAGTAGGACAAGCTGGCATACGTTTTTATGAGCAGACAAATTTTTTTGTACTGATCTACAAGGTTGAACAGGTTAAATGTCACATGATTGTGGAACACAGAGCAGGATTCACCACAGTAGGTCAACCTATGCTGTGAAAGTTGCTTTTGAGAGAGAGGTAGTAAAGTCTTTTTAAATCAGAGAACCTCAGAACAAGGAAAATTAACATCAGATCCTGAATTGGGACATTGAATTTCTGTGGGCTTTGAAGCAAGAGGCAATTAAATAATTGCTATTATCATCATCTATAAAATAACAATGATTATAATACTCATTTGGGAATTTCAAAAGAATAATTGCTCATTGTCTTTACAGGTCTTTGCAAGTAAAAATATCTGATCTTTTTGTGTTTGTGATTTTTGTGTGTGTGTGTGGGAAAGGGGGGTTTTATTCAACACTGAAATATTCTATGCTCTATACTCTTCTTAATGCATCTGAGATTCTTTATAAAATTAACAGTCAATATTTCATTATTTTCTTTTCCCCTTTAATATTTTACATATTACTGATAATGATCTTTTAAGATTCCTACCCCTTTAATTTCCTAAAAGCTTAGATCTTGGGCTGTTTGTTTTTATTTGTTTTGTCTAGACCTGTGATTGTATCACTGTGGGGAAGCCCAGGGAAGAATCTTCCTTTATCAGTGTAGGACAACAATTCTTCTGCAACTTAAAATTTTAGAGAGATGCCCAGTACACTAAGAGGTTAAGGTGGCTTGCCCAGGGTCACATGGCTAGCAGGTGGCAGAACTGGAATTTAATTCCCAATCCTTTGATTTCAAATCCAGCACTATTTTTTAAAATTAACTTGAAGTTCTAAATTCTCCCTTCCCTTTTCTCCCTCCTCTACCCAGTGAGGAAGCAAGAAAAATAAAACTGTTACAGATGAGGATAGTCCAATATAACAGAGAGAAAGAGAGAGGGAGGAGGAGAAGGGGGGAGGAGGATCAGTATGTACTCTGTTGATCATTGTGTTGATCTGATTTCCTAAGTCTTTCAAAGTTGATTATCTTTACAATAATTTTATTATTTTGTAAGTTTTCCTGCTCGTGCTTTCTTCACTTTGTGTTGGTTCATGCATATCTTCCCAGGTTCTTCTGAAATCATCCCCCTTCATCACTTTTTATGTCACAGTAGTATTCCATCACATTCCCATACCACAGCTTGTGCAACCATTCTAATGCTGTTTTCACATGTGCTATACTGGCTCCTCTGGCTCATAAGTAGAAAGAGTAGATATGGAGAATGTTGTGGATATAGTTGGGGAGATGATGGCATGTTAGGGATTAAACAGTAATCCAGTCAGATGCATTCAGAACTGATCAGATAGCTAAACTCAGAGTAGTTGTAAATGGTTTGGTGTTAACATGGCAGAAAGTCTCCAGAAGAGTACTCTAGGAATGTTTGCTTTTTCCTGTGCCTTTGCTGTTTATAAATGGATCAAGATATAGATAATTTCATCACACTTACAGATGACACAAAGCTGGGAGGGGGTAACACACTGGATGATAGTCAAGATCCAGAAAGATCTTGTCAGGCTAGAGCGTTGGACTGAATCTAATGAATTTATACACTTGGATACAAAAAAATCAACTTTACAAATAGTAAGATGAAAGAGAATGATTAGAAAGCAATTCTGAAAAAGTCTGGTGGCTTTAGTAGATTATAAGGCAGATAAAGTCAGCAGTCTAATGTTAATGTGACATTGAGCTGCATCAGGAGAAGCGTAATTTCCAAAAATAGGGTGATAAGAGTTCCCCTTACACTCTCTTTGTCAGAATTCATCTGGGCTATTGTGTACAGTTCAAGGCACCACAGTTTAACAAAGACATTGCTAAGCTGGAAAAAGTTCAAGGATGGTAACTAAAATGGTTAAGGCCACACGTCCATGTTGTGTGAGGATCATTTGAAGGAAGTGGGGGTGTTTGGCCTGGAAAGGAGAAAATGTGTTTGCTGGCTTCGAGTATTTGAAGAGAAGTGTGGAGGAGGAATTATCTTTGTTTTGTTCGGCCCCTGGGGAAAGGAGATTGGTGGAAGTTGTGCAAAGACCATTTTAGGCTGCATGTCAGGAAAAATGAACAGTTAGAGCTTCCTGAGAGTGAAATTAACTTCCTTAAAAGGTGATTCCCCTTCTTTGGAGGTCTTCAGGTTGAGGCTATTCTTAATTCTTGATTGTCCTTTGAAGATAAGATAATCCCATTTCATATTTTGATTTATCTCTTGATTATTTTTTTCTCTACAGAAAAAGCGGAGTGAGATTCCATGCTACTGGGAAAACCAGCCAATGGGATGTCAAAAACTAAATTGTGCATTTCATCACAACAGGGGACGCTATGTTGAAGGCCTTTTCCTACCTCCAAGCAAAAGTAAGTCCTGTTTTTATTTTTAATATTTTCACACATTTTTAGTCTAGTGTTTTTTGTTCTTGATTTAGTATCACACCCACAAAGATTTTCAAAAGAAGCTTGAATTTATCAGCTCCAACTTAAATCCAAGCCAAGACAATAAACACTTATTTAACACCAACTATATGCAAGTCACTGTATTAGTTGGGGAAACAAAGACAAAAGTAAGAAATCCCTTCCCTTGAAAAGCTTACATTCTAACGAAGGGGAATAGGAGAAGAAACAGCAATAACTGTTGCTTCCTTAATCTTTTTTTAAATAAAATTTTATTAATACCATTTGTTTTTATACCACGTGCATACCCCAATCTTATTTCTCCTCTCTTCCTTCACTCTTTTGAAAAATGATACTATAATTAAGCAAACCAAAATTTATCAGCTACTTTGAGTGGAGAGAACTCTAACAGATTCCACGATAATTGAAGTCTCTCCTCATATACCTGAACTCCCCATCTCTTTGGTCTTTCTTTCCAGGAGATCTGAAGTACACCAATGCCAATATCATTCCTGCTTCTCTGTCCATTGATCTTCACACACTTACTTTCATTCATGCTTCCTTATCCAGTTTCTGGATTTTCTCAGATGAACATATCTTTTCTTAAGAAATGAATTTTATAGATTTTTGTTTTGTTATCACCTACAGTTTCTCCTATATCCTTCTTCCTTTCCCCTTCCTGTCCACAAAGACATCTCTTGTAGATCAAAAGAAATCTTTTAAAAGAGAAAGTAAATTCAACAAAACCAATTCTCATATTGGGGAAAAAAGCTGATACTGTGTACAATGTGCCACACCCCTTGCTATTCCTTGCTGCAGAAGAGGGGTGGGGAGCATCTTTTTATACCTTGGGGTTGTGCTTAGTTTTTATAATTTAGAAATATTCAGTTGTGATTGGTTGGTGATTGTTCTTTCCATTTATGTTGTTATAATCATTGTATAGATTGCTTTTGCTTTTCTGACTCTGCTTATTTCACTTTGCATCAGTACACATAAATCTTTCCTGGTTTGTCTGCAGCAGATTTATCATGCTCCTTATTTCTTTTCTTTTTTTTAATTAATTGAAAAAATATTTATTTTTTCATTATTTAATTAAATTGTTTTCAGTTTTCGACAGTCACTTCCATAAGTTTTGAATTTTCTCCCCCTCACTCCTCCATCCCTCCTCGAGACTTCGTGCAGTCTTATATGGGTTCTACACATACGTTCTTATTAAACACATTTTCACATTAGTCATGTTGCATAGAAGAATTAAAACAAATGAGAGAAACCATGAGAGAAAACACCATAACACAAGAGAAAATAGTCTGCTTCATTATGCATTCCAATTCCATAGTTCTTTCTCTGAACGTGGATGACATTTTGCATCAAGAGTCCTTTGGGAATATTTTAGGTCCTAGCATTGCTGTGAAGGGCTAAGTCTATCAGAAACAGTCCTCGTACCCTGTAACTGTTACTTGTATAATATTCTCCTGGCTCTGCTCACTTCACTCAGCAACAGTTCATATAAATCTTTCCATGTTTTTCTGAAGTCCGACTATTGGTCATTTCTTATAGCGCAATACCATTCCATTACATTCACATACAACAATTTATTTAGCCATTCCCCAGTTTATGGGCATTCCCTTGATTTCCAGTTCTTGCATGTTCCTCATTTCTTAGGGCACAGTAATGTGCCATTACATTTGTGTGCCACTGTTTGGTTTTTGTTTGCAGTTTATAGCTTTAAAAAGTGCTTTGGTGTTTGGGGGGGGCATTTCTTTTTTGTTAATTATAACTTCTCAATCTACAAATGCAATTTTGTTTCTACTTTGCAGTCATGGATCTTGTCCCACCAAAGGTGATACCTTTGAGGTTTTTGGTTTCCCTGCTTTAGTTTACTTTTGCCTTTGGCTTGTAACCTTTTCAAATAGAAGAACTTACCGTCAATACAGTAGTTGACCTTGATGCCGTGTCCATTCACATTGAAAGCATGTGTCAACATGGCTGAAAACATCATGCTAAAAAGCTTGGGAGCAAGCACACAACCCTGTTTTACTCCATTGATGACTGGAAAGGCACGAGAGCTTTGTCCATCCGGGACCTGGGCAAACATGCCATCATGAAATTGACGTACAATATTGAGGAACTTCTCCAGGCAACCAAATTTTGACATAATTTTCCATAAGCCCTCACAACTAATAATGTCAAAGGCCTTGGTCGGATCCACAGATGTTGTGTATAGATCTCTGTTCTGCTCCTGGCATTTCTCCTGGAGTTGTCGGGCAGCAAACTCCATATCAACTGTTCCTTGGCCCTTTCTGAAGCCACACTGGCTCTCAGGTATATGCCCATCTTCCAGGTGAAGGATCAGCCTGTTAAGGAGGACTCTAGCAAGAATTTTGCCAGCAGTGACTAAGAGAAAGATTCCCCCTGTGGTTGTTGCAGGACAATCTATCCCCTTTACTCTTATAGAGATGGACAATGGAGGCATCCTGGAACTCCTGGGGGATAACCTCCTCTTGCCATATAACCTGGAAAATTTCAGTCAGCTTTTGTATGGCCAATGGTCCCCCTACCTTGTAAATCTCAGCTGGAATAGGATCAGCACCAGGTGCTTTGCTACATGAAAGGAGCCTAATGGCCCTCAAAACCTCTTCTTCAGTTGGAAGTTCAGCTAAGGAGAGACTGACTTCAACCTGAGGTAAATGGTCAATGGCCTCTGCATTGATTGATGATGCTCTGTGAGAACACTATGGAAGTGTTCAGCCCATCTCTCTAGGATCATGTCCTTATCACTAATCAATGTGACTTCATTGGCACTGAGTAGTTATGATGCATCATAAGTTTTTGGTCCATAAATAGCTTTCACAGAATCATAAAAGGGCTTTGGATTGTTACTATCAACATAAAACTGAATTTCATCTGCCTTCTTGCTGAGCCAGGAATCCTGATTCTCTCTAAGCTCTCTAAGTGGAGGTAGTGTTGGTGCATGATTTTCTGTTTGCCGATGATTGTGCACTCAATGCAGCCTCTGAAGCTGAGATGCAACAAAGTATGGATCAAATTATCTGCTGCCTATGCTGATTTTGGCCTAATAACACCAAGAAAACACAGGTGCTCCATCAGCCACCACCACACCATCCATATGTGGAACCATCGGTTATAGCAAATGGAGAAGTTCTGAATGCTGTGAATAAGTTCGCTTACCTTAGTGTAGTGTACTTTCCAGGGATGTACACATTGACATTGAGGTTAATGCATGCATTGCCAGAGCTAGCTAGGTGTTTGGGAGGCTCTAAAGAAAAGTTTGGGAGAGAAGAGGTATTAGACTGACTACGAAGCTAAAGATCTGTGGAGCTGTTTTGCTGACCTCATTGTTATATGCTTGTGAAACAAGAACAGTCTACCAGTGCCATGCCAGGAAACTGAATTGCTTCCACTTGAACTGTCTTAGGAAGATTCTGAGGATCACCTGGCATGATAAGGTATCAGACACTGAAGTTCTTGCTAGAGCTGAACTGCCAAGTATTCAAACTATGCTTCAGAGAGTGCAACTCTGATGGGCTAGCCACGTTGTTCGAATGCAAAATGTATGCTTGCCAAAAAGACTATTTTGTGGAGAACTTGCATGGGGCAGGCAATCACATGGTGGCCAGAAGAAATGATACAAGGACACTTTCAAGGTCTCTCTCAGGAACTTTGGATTTGACTGTGCAACATGGGAGACACTGGCACAGAGCTGCTCAGCATGGCTTGTCCACATAAGGAAAGGTGCTGTGCTCTTTGAGCAAAGCAGAATTGAGACAGCATAATGTAAACGCAGGATGCGCAAATTTGGGCTGTCCACCCCAAATATTCACATGGACTACCTGTGCCCAACCTGTGGTAGAGCATTTTTGAGGTCATATTGGTCTGATCAGCCACAGTCAGACACACTGAAATTTCAGTTTACAATGGTGATTTCATTTTGGTCCTCTTTGAGAATGAAAGACAACAACCAACTTTATTGCCCATATTTTGTGTAGGATCTGAGACCTCAGACTTTTTTGTTTTATTGTTTACTTTGCTGTCTACCTTACTGGATTTTGCATTTTTTCTCCCATGATTTTCTGGGTGTTTCTACTGCAATTTTTCCTATATTGGAGCTCCTACTCCTTGTGATTCAGTAGATATATGTAAGCAATTTTCTCCCTTCTCTTTTTTCCATTTAAAATCTTTCTGGTAAGATTTAGAAAACTCCAAACAAAAATATTTTTATCAGGCCTTACACAATGTATTCTACTTATGACTGAGCATTTATCATTCCTTTATTTTAAGCTCTAACCCCAAATCCAAATTGTTTTCTTAATCACTAAGTAGCATTTTCATTCCAATATCTGCCTTTCTCTTCTGAAGCCCCATCTTTATTCTGCAGCTGTGATTAAAATACTTCCTGTATTGAACTTTCATAATCCCTAGTAGAACTTCCTTCAAAGGTCAGCTCAAATGCTACCTCCTACACAAGGTCTTTTCTGATCTCCTCAGCTGCTCACTGCCTCCTCCCCTAAATCATCTTGCATTTATTTTGTATACATTTCATATGTAATTATATGTGTACATATTGTCTCTTCTAGCACAGTACCTGGCACATAGTTGGTGTTTAACAAGTGCTTCTTGACAAATGATATTACCTGAATCAGTTGACCAACAAGTGGTTATCAGGTTTAAGAAGTCTGAGGGTGGATTTGTCCCCTCTTTTTATTTGTACTGCTGCTTCTCTAATATAAGCCACCTAATAGACCTCATTTCCACTTGTCTCCTTTTAATCTCACAGTCAGATTTGTCTTCTTCATACATTTATCTCATCATGTCACTTCTCTCTTCAGACCCCTTTAATTGCTCCTTGTTGCCTGGCAAATAAAGGTCAAAGTCCTTAATTTGATTTTCAAGACCTTCCATGGTCTGGTATAACCACATATTTCTCCTTATCTTGTAGTACTGCCCTCTCTATGTGTACGATACTCTAACTAGAACTGGACCATTCACTATCTCTGTATAGGTCCTGTGCTTTATTATCTTCAAGCCTTTGCTTTTGTTGTTCCCTGTTCTTACAATGCCCTTCCCTTTCAGCCATTTGACCTTTAAAAATTCAATCAGATACTGTCATCCATGAAAGCTTCCCTGATTTTCCCCACTGTATGTTACATTTCTCTCTTCTTTCTCTCAGTTTGACATAACACTTTCACTTGTTTGCCTCCTGTGTATTGTTGTGTTATTAAAATAATAATTTATGTAATTTATTTCCCAATTAGACTATAAGCTCCCTAAAAACTAGGATGTTTTGTCCAAGTTATGTATTTCTCCCAGCATTTAGCACTGTGTTCTACTAATTAGTAAGCGCTTATTAAACATTTGTTGAATTAATTTGACTTGAATTTTACATCGTCTATTTAATAAAACTAAGTAAATGAGAATCTGTTCCTTAGAAGTTAAATGTAATATAGATTTTGAGGTGTTGTCTACCACATTTTTTCTTGCCACTACCTTGTTTAACACAAGTTCTGATTTTTAGAATTCATAAAATTAAGAATTAGCAAATACAATTGTTCAGACTTTTATATGTTGAATACAGTTGCATATTTGCAACTTCTTCTGGAATTTGGAGAATTGCAAAACAGAAGACAGCTAATTCACCTCGAGCATATATGCTAACTAGAGACTAAAAAGGACATAAGAAAGTTTTATGAAAACTGCTGGTCTAGTATGTGTAGACAAAGTAATTTGGAGTTCTGTTTTTCAATTTTTGTTGACTTACTGCTGCCTTTTCACTTTTAGCTATTTTACCTATTGTGCCTGAGTCACCTGATGAAGAGGTGAAAGCTAGTCAGCTCTCATTGCAGCAGAATAAACTGTCTGTCCCATCCAACCCCTCTCCCCAGCTTCGGGGTGTAATGAAAGTGGAAAGTTCAGAAAATGTTCCCAGTCCCACACATCCTCCAGTTGTAATCAATGCTGCAGATGATGATGAAGATGACGATGGTAAGTATCAACTTTATTTTGGAGATGTAGAACCTGCAACTCAACAAAAAAATCACTCAATGAGTCAGAGGTAGAATCAGGAAAGAAACTGTAAGTCTTCATCATTTTAAATTTTGTTTGACTTTGTTCTCTAGATCAGTTTTCTGAGGAAGGAGATGAAACCAAAACACCTGTTCTGCAACCAACTCCTGAAGTTCATAATGGATTACGCATAACTGGCGTCCGGAAACCCGGGGTTGGTTTAAAGCAAGGTAAGAGTAGGTTTTAAATGCTGACCCTTTACCAGAGGTTCTTAATCTTTTATGTTTTAGACCTCTTGTCAAAATAACGTTTTAAAGTGCATAAAATAAAATATGTAGTATTATTAAGGAAAACAATTAAAATAGAGTTATCAGAATATTTTAAAATCAGATTCTTGGACCTCTGGTTATGAACTTTTGTTCTTAGCCATAAGTCTTACAGAAATATTCACTAATTCCTGCCCATTTTTTTATAAAGTTCCTATTTGCTTATGTTAGTGGCTTAGGGAGGAAGAAATCCTGGCCAAAATGGCCTAGACAGTAGACCCTGCCTCTTTACTGTTTCATTTCCTCATAAGTCCTCTTTTGGCTTTGTAGGTGATAGTTTGAATTTTGGAATAAAAACGCTTGAAGAAATCAAGTCAAAGAAAATGAAGGAAAAATCTAAAAAGCAAGGAGGTAAAGTTTGTGAGAATTTTTTGACAGAGAAAGTTGTCTTGATTTTGAAAATAATAATTTTTCTGAACATAACTAAAATGAATGAGTTGTTTTTCATGGCTTATTTTTTATTCCTGGAAGGGTCATTTTTGTTCTAAAGCTAAAGATTGCCTTACACATTTAATCTGGCTCTATATTGATCCCTATATAATAAGAACTAAGTTTAAAGGGAAAGCCTCTTCATCATTTAACAACAGGATTTCAAAGAAAGGCAAATGAAAAACCATAAAAATTGGTAAATCTGGCTTTGTATTAAGGTTGTCATTCCTCAGGTTGAGTTTTCTTCTATTGTCTTGATTTGTTTGGTTAATATCCTGAACCATAATTATCGTCATCAACCATCATAACAACAATAATAATGGCTAGTAATTATATAGAGCGTTAAGGTTTGCAAAGTGCTTTACACATATTATTTGATTCTCATGACAACCCTGGGCTCTTATTTTCCCTATTTACAGATTAAGAAACTGAGGCAGGCAGGTTAAGTAACTTGCCCAGGTTCATCAGTAACACTTAATTTTATTAGTGTCTTTTTTAGTATAGGGTATATTCTTTCAATTATTTTCACAGCATCCCTGGGAAAAAGAAAGCTAGGATAATTATCTTCATTTGACTGAGTAAGGAATCTTATGGTACAGAAAGAGCATTTGTCCATGGTTATAAGGTATGTTGATGCCAGATGTAGAATACAACCCATAACTTCCAAATCTTAGTCCATTGTTGGTTCTTTTGTGTAAACAGTATGTCCTGTCAGCCAACATTTAGAGTTACAGATTAGGAAAAAAAACACTTAGCTTAAAAATTGTCCTATGCTAGCAAAAATAATACTTTTTAGTAGGCTTATAGGAATATAGATTTAGCACTGAAAGGGACCTTACATATTATCTAATTCAACCCTCTCATTTTGCAGATAAGAAAACTGAGGTCCTGAAAGTTTAAATGAATTGCTCAGGGTGACACAGCTAATGAGTGATAGGACAGAACTCAAGTCCAGATCTTCTGAGTCCAAAGCCAGCACTGTTTCCTCTTTACTACATGTTGCTAAATAACTTTCTTGGTTCTGTAGACATCTTATTTTATAGACAAAACCAGTCACTTCGTGGACCCAGCAGCGAATTACTGATGAAGATCTACTATGAGATACTTAAAGTCTTCAGGCTTAAAAGTAGTTTCATTGTTTTCCACAAATGGTTTTGTTTTTGTTTTTTTGCTTTATTCAGAAGGTCCTTCAGGAGCATCTGCTCACCTACTTCAACCTCAACCCATTCCAGGTCCTGAGAAAGAGAATGTGAGAACTGTGGTGAGGACAGTGACCCTCTCCAACAAACAAGGTGAGGTGTAAGTTGGGTTTAGATTTGTCACTGCCCTGCTTGCACAGCTGGCAGAGCAAAGATATGTTTTACCACTTTGTCTGTGTTGAAGGATCTGCAGATAGAAAGATGTTGATGATTTTGAATATGTTGGTAATTTTTTTGAGCTTTCCATGCTGTATGCATTCATTCCCTCATTCAAATACTTGATTGCCTACCATATGCAGGGCACTGTGGAGTATATAGAATCATCTCTGCCCACAAAGAGTTTAAAACCTAATGGGGGAAATAAAATTTGCACACAAATTACTACAATAAGAGGTAATAACAAATGATTAGTACAAAGTACAGTAAGAATTCATAAGAAAGATAAATTAATTTTTGTTGGGCTGGTTAGGGAAGATTTTGTGGAAAAATAGTGTTTGATCTGGGCATTATAGGATGGGAAGACAGTGATGAGAAAGGGAGTCATTGTTGGCAAAGAGATGGCTCTTTAAGTCAGGAGTTATATTTATTTCGGTGATGTAACATCTCCCAATCAAAATAAATACATAGGCGGGATGGAGTTTCAGACAGCTGTTTTTTAAATCAATTCTGTAAATAGTTAAATGGCTTCTAGGTACTGGAGATACAAAGGTTAAAAAACAACACAGCGCCTTCCCTCAAGGACCTTAGTCTAATAGGAGGGATGAGAGATGCACAAATGCTATGAAATAACATTTTAAAAGGTGTAAACATATCTTAGGAAATAGGTAAGTGCCTGGAAAATGTTGACTAGAACAGCTTGAGAAAGTCAAGGAAAGGGAAATAACTTTTATCTGGGGGAAAGGAAGGTTAGAGGGGGATCTCATGTGTCTTGAAGCAGGAAGCACCTCAACTAGGCCTTCAGGAAGAAAGATTCAGTTCAATAGATAGTGTGTATTAAGACATCAAAAGGACAAACTTGACTTTTATGTTTATAGCACTGGGAATGCAACTACAAAAATGAAAGAGTCCTCTTCCCAAGGAGCTTAAATTCTGTTAGGGTAAAAATATAACATAGGCTAGGAGAGTGAGGAGAGCAGAGAGGCCAGAAGCTGCTCTGGGAACATATGAGTATGGATAGAGCATTAACAGGTAAGAGCAGGGTAGACGAATCAAGCAAAGTTTCATGGAGGAGGTGTTCCAGGAGCTGAACCTTAAAGAAATAGAAGGATTCTGAAAGAGATGAAAGGGGAGCATGTTGCAGATATGAAAGATGACTTATACAAATGCACAGAGGTAGGAGATAGCACAGTGTGACTGGAATGTAGAGAGTAGTGTGAAATAAGGCTGAAGAGGCAGGTTGGAGCCAGAGTTTATATTATTTGTAGAGGCAGTAGGGAGCTACCAAAGTTTTTGAGCAAGGGAGTAAAATGACCAGTCCTTTCTCCTAGGGAGATTACTTTGAAGTTATATGAAAGATGGAACGCAGATGCACATCACTGGTACATAAGCTACCTAGTAGTTAAATTTGTTCATGGCAACCTGTGAAACAATGAAAAATGAACCTCATTCCTGCATATAACCCTCTTTTGCTTCTATAATAATGGTGACAGAGTAGCAGAAAAGGGGATTGCTAAGAACCACGTGATTTTTAGACTGTCAGACTTGAGTTTGATTTTTGTCCTTTAAATATGACAACCCTGTCCAACAACTGAGTGGATATGTTGCAAAAATTATTGAATCATATCACTCTTAACATTATTCCCATAAAACCAGAAGAAAGAAGGAAGTTGCAAGTAAATGGGTAGATCACAGAAACTCCTTGTAGAGACAAAGTAGTTGGAGCAAGTTTTATAGTGTGCCACATATTTCGTGGGATATTTGGCTATTATGTGTTCCAATACTTAGGATAAATATTTGTCAAAAGAGCACCATGAAAATAATTTCAACTTTTGTACCAAAACTGGTTGTTGAAGATGAAGTGGTAGAGAAATTCAACAAAGAACTTAAGACCCTCCAAATCAAATCAGTGTATACTCTGATATTTATTTGGTAATTCAGTACAATGATGGGGAAAGTGAGGATGAGGAGAAATATGCAGGAAAATATCATTCAGGAGAAAGAAATGGTAGGCCAAATACTTGATTGTACAGAAGCCTTCTATCTCAATATCATTAATACTTTCTTCAGAAAAAGTCATTGATAAGTGTTAGACAGTTACCAAATAACATCACAAAGAATGAAATTAATCGTATTTTAACAGACAAGAAAAGACTTACTGACTTGAGAATTATTCCTGAATCATCTGTGTGCATAGTTGGATCATCAAGTTAGAACTGATAAGATCAGAACTTATAATAAGAAAAGAATATATAGTGTACAGTTTAAAAAGATTTAACCTTGAAATACTTTAATTCATCCACAAGTTAAACCAGTGGAAAATAATTGCCACAACAAGGAGACCAAAAAATTCCAGAAAGCACCTTAGCAAACATTTGACTTGCTTACCTACGGAAGAAAAAATAGATACTAGTATTTTTTTTTTTTTTTACAAGTATAGTGGACATAATTAGATCCAGGCACTTCTTTTTTCCACAGTGGTAGTGAACCCTCATTTTCTTGGATACGGTAA
The DNA here is from genome assembly GCF_028372415.1 of Notamacropus eugenii. Taxonomy (NCBI): domain Eukaryota; kingdom Metazoa; phylum Chordata; class Mammalia; order Diprotodontia; family Macropodidae; genus Notamacropus; species Notamacropus eugenii. The sequence continues at coordinate 436,127,097 of NC_092873.1, read as the reverse complement.
CAAAAGGGTAAAGTTGGTGCCATTTTCACATAAGGATAATGGTGTCTTAAAAGGCTGCATGATGAAGAGAGATTTCCAATAACCAGTGCATGAGGGGATAAAGCACACTCTGGGGCCAGGACAGTGACAGCATCCATGGGGAAGCCATGTCTTTACCTGTCTTTTAGCTGCCTAATGATATGTTTGAGGACCTGATTCCCTTCTCAGCAGTGGCCGAAGCTCTGGGGGCTCTGTGGGCATCTCAAACTTCTCTTCAGCTCTTATAAATTCTTGATTAATGAGAATCTTTTCCCTTCCATTCCCTGGAGTCAATCAGCAAGTACTTATTAAGCAGCATACTGTGTGCCAGACACTGTGCTAAATGATGAAGATACACAAAAAAAAAGCAAAAAACCACCTCTGCCTTCCTCAAGGAGCTCACATTTTAATAGGAGAGATATGTAAAGTACTAGGTACAGATTATATATAGGCAGAGTAGATGGAAGGTAATCTCAGGACAAGGCATTGGTAGATCGGGAGGATGGAAAAAGCCTCCTGCAGGTGGTGAAATTTGAACTGAATCTTTAAGAAAGCCAGGAAAACTACAACTAAGGATATAGTACATTCCAGGCATAGAGGACAAGCCAGTGCAAGGGCACAGAGATGGGAAATGGATCTCCATGTCTGAAATATGACTGGCAGACCAGTATAACTGAATTGTTAAGTAAATTGAGGGAAGTTAATCATAAGAACACTGGAAAGGGAGGAAGGGCCAGGCTGGGAAGAGATTTAAGTGTTGGGAGTTTATATTTGGGAGTTAATAGGGAGCCACTTGGAGTTTGAGTAGGGGAGTTGCATAGTCAGCCTTGTACTTTAAGAAAATCACTTGACAGCTAATTGGAAGATTGATTAAAGCGGAGTGAGAGTAGGAGCAAGGATGTTAATTAAAAAGCTATTGCCCATTCATGAGGTGTTGAGGGCTTGTACTGGGTAGATAGTAACTATGTAAATGGAAAGAAGGGATTCTGTATGAGAGGTGTTATAAAGGTAGAGAAATGACAAGATTTGGCTAGTTAGGTGGGGTGAATCAGAATAAAGAGTTGATGATCTCAATATTCCAAGCTTGAGTTACTAGGAGGATGGTAGTGCCCTCCACGGGAATTGAGAAGAGAAAGATTTGGAGAAAAGATAGCAAATTCTGTTCTAGATCTTTTGAAGGGTCAATGAGCCATACAGTTTGAGATGTCCAAAGAGCATCGATGACTGGAACTCAGGAGAAAGACTTTGAAAGGAAAGATTAAATAGAAAGGTCTGGGATTTACCTGCACAGAGGTAATTGAATCTATGAGAATTAATGATTTAGATGGAAAAGAAAAGAAGGCCCATGACAGAACTTTGGACAACACCTTATAATAGCATCTTTAGCAGGGCACGGTGGGTAAAAGGCCAAAAAAAAACCCCAAAACAGAAAGTGAACAGAGGAAGTGGTAGTGAATACCAGGATGTCTGAGTGAGTCAGTGCGCACCACTCTGCACTCTCCAAACTCAGGTGGGACCTCTGGACCAAAGCTGAGCTCAAATGTGGTCAGATCTTCCCATGCTGTAGAGGAGTTATACTCACCCTCGAGTTACTCTGTACATGAATCAAACAGTCTGCTTCTAACAAAGAGGAATCCATTGCAGTTATGTAAAATGGAACTTGCCCAGAAACGTGGAGCCAACAAGGCAAGACAGAATTGAAGAACAGATTGTTTATCTGGAGTTTAAAGTACTTGAAGAGTACTACCATGAATTATAGATTAGCATCTGGTTATAGGGAAGCCTTTAATTCCATGCTAAGACGTTTCTGTTTTATTCAGTAAGCAGTGGTGTCTTAGCAGAGGAATGATGACAATAGTATGGAGGATGGATAAGAGCAAAGACTGTCTAATGACAGGGAGACAGGTTATGGGCCAGTTAGTCCAGGCAAGAGGTGATAAAAAGTCTGAGCTAGGGTGATGGCATTTGAGTTGAAGGGATGTATATGAGAAACGTGTCAGTGAAGAAGCATTATTAAGGGTCTGCTTTGTGCAGTGTAGGGCACTCTTAGATACTGAGAATTCAGAAATAGAAATGAAACAATCCCTGTATGACAAAACAACACATACACACGAGTAAATATCAGATATATACAGAAATAAATACAGAACAGTTTCAGAATGAGATGCCTAGTAGCTGAGGAAGGTTACATAGTGTATTCTACTCTTGGATAGCTCTAAGTGTTAGAAAGTTTTTCCTTATGTTAAGTGTAAATCTGCCTCTTTGCGGCTTCCACCCAGTGCTTCTAGCTCTATACCCTGTGGAAACTAGTTTAATAGGTCTTCTGTATGACCTTCAAATCCTTGGAAACAGTTCCCCACCCCCTTCCCCCCCTCTCCAAGTCTGCTCTTTTCCATGCTTAAAATATTCAGTTCTTTTAGCCAGTTCTTCTTTGACATGAATTCAAGGCCATCACACTATCTTGGTTTGCTGTCCTTTGAACTCTCCATTTTATTGATGTCCTTGCTAAAATGTGGTACCCAGAATTGATCACAATATTCCAATGTGGTCTTGACAAAGCAGAGTGCAACAGAAGTATCCATCCCCCACCCTCTCTCTCCCCCTCTCACTCCCTCCTCACTCTCTACCTCCTCCCTCTTTCCACTCCTTACCTCCTCTTCTCCCTCCATCTACTTTTTCCCACCCTATTCCAAGCACTTTAACTCACTTAATGCAATCTGAGGTCTCATTAGTTTTTTTGGTTTTCATACCACACACATATATAAAGTTTACAGTCCAATAAAATCTCCATTATCTCTTTCAGATAAAATTCTGTCTATTCATGCCTTTTCCATTGTGAAATTGTTTTTGGAAACTAGGCTTAAAACTTTGTATTTATCCCTTCAGATTTCATCTTATTAAATTCAGTTCACGGTCCTGATTTGTTGAATTCTTTTTGGATTGTGACTTGCTTTCAGGTTATTAGTTATTTCTTCCAGTTTTATCATTTGCAAATTTGATAAGCATGCCATTTAAGCCTTCATTCAAGTCATTCATAAAAAATAGTGAATAATACAGGGTCAAGCACAGATCCCTGAGCTATCCCTACGCATATCCAAAACCAAAAAAAAAAATTGTTTTAGTTAAATCTTTACCTCTAAACCTGTAGCTCCTTCTGACTTCATTTTTTTCTGTCCTTGACATAAAAATTTGTATAGTCTTCTATGGTTGAAAATATAGTACTTTCTTAATTCTTTTTCTCCCTTTCACCTTTGCTCTTCAATCCACTGTCAAGTCTGGCTAGTGTTTTGATGCTTCAGTAAATTCATGATGACTTCCTTCATTTATGCAGAGAGTAACCACCTCATTCTGTGTGATTTATGTCCATGTTCATCCATAGATCATCTAAAGAGGAGTTGCTTACTGCACTGAAGACCCTCCTCTAGCTTCTTTTTTTTTTTCTTAAGGCGGGGGGAGGTTGAATTTCATTGGTACCAGTGTGGAACTTTTGATTCAACATCTATGTTATCACTTATCTGTTTCACTCTTTCTGTTCCCCTGATATTACTGTAAACAGGCTTATAAACATATTTTCTTTCTTTTTATTCTTTTAATTCTTGCTTCATCTCTTTCAAGAATTCTAGTTGAAATTGTACCCAACCCAACACATCAGCTAAGTCTAGTAGTACATGTAGTATTACATGCCCATAGTCTTTTACTTCTGCAAAGAAGCTAGGGAAATGTGTTTTCTCATCTCTTCTTCAGAGCCAAGCTTGAGAGACAATACCTTTTCTAAATTTTCTCTCTCTTACAGTGCCTAGTGTAGAATTCTGCCCCCAAATATTTGTTGAATTGAAGACATAAGTTTATGGCTATGAAGTAGAGGACACGAATGAACTGATGTTGTATTACTTGACTCTTAATGCTGTATTTTATAGAGTAGATTTCAGTATTGTTTCACGTCTCCAACAGTTGACCTCTAGGATGTTGTCATATTATTTAATATGCTGAAATGTTTTTATTTACTTGAGACCACTAAAATTCTTTTATCTTGCACTCCTAATACCGTCCCTTTGCAAAAATGGGGAATCTAAGGAGGAAGAATATTGCATACAATGTCAAATTTTTTTCATTGTGTTCGTTGGGTTTCTGGATTTTTGTTATAGGAGGGTAGCTCTCTGGGAAAGAAGGTGAGGAGAGATACGGGAGAAGTCTAGGTGACATAAAAACAAAAGATGTAACCAAAAATCTGTCTTGTAGAGTAGTATAGTGGAAAGAATACCAGACTTGGAATCAGGAAAGACTCAAGTGCAGATCCTTCTAATTGGAGCTTGTTTTTCTCCTCTGAAAATTAGACTAATTATAATTGCAATATCTAACTCAGTTTTGGATGGTTAAGTGAGAAGTTGTATTTCAGCACTTCAAAAACACCTTCAAGTGCCACACAAATGTCAGCTTTTGTTATCATCTTGGGTATTAAACTATTAGTATTTTCTGGTTTATTGTCAAGTGCCCTGTATTTACCAAGCACTAATGGTAGCTAAGGATAATAAATATTAAGCTATTTATTGTTTGCCATTTTAGGAGAAGAGCCCTTGGTACGACTGAGTCTTACAGAAAGGCTAGGGAAACGGAAGCTCTCAGGTAAGGATATTTTGTGCAAGTATTTTTTGCATATGTGACAAGCTGTGATGTATCAGAAATATCTCAAGCAGTATCCCTCCTCTAGAACTTCCCTTACAAAAATAAGCTGTTGCTGTTGTCTCACCGGTCCTCTATACGGTTCTTAAGGACATTACCACCAAGTTTACTTCTCCAAATTCTTTTTGTCCCATATTTATTTCACCTTTTCAACAGTTATGTGCATTGAAGTTCAAATTTTAATTTGATTCTTAATAGTTCTTTAAAAGGTCCTGAGCTAAAAAGACCATGAGTACTCTTCCTCCCTTCCTTTTTCTTTGTAAAAAGAAAATTTTAAGCAAGTATTTTAGAAGAGGGATAAAATTTTGATTTAGTATGTTTTTTATGTAAAGATTTTGGCTAGCTCAAAAGTATTTAAACTTCCCATTTATTAATCAGTAACTTCCCTTTCTTAGCAGTATGTTTTTCATTTAAAAAATAGAACTAAAATAATTTCTCCCATTTGTTTCCTGTCTTTTTTGAAAGACCATTGAGGTGCTTTCTGTAGCTCTCCTGCTGTGAAGGTGACATTTCCTAAGTTTGGGGAAACTCTTGATTTCAGAGGTTCCCTTCACACCATTGTAAGTAGTGTAGGCATGACAGTTCAATGGTGCCTGTGTGGGGTGGGGTAGTAGTATTTTTATGCATAAATCTTTTAAACTCCTTTACCATTTTAAATTATATCTTTATTTGCCAAGTCCCCAAAGGATAAGAAAAGATAATTATAATTTTAGTGAAGTTTTTCAGATCTTGCTATTAGAAATACAAAGCTGTGTATAAAATGCTTTTGAAACCTAAATACTGCCTAGAGCTAGTAAAAATAATCTCTTGGAGGCTCATAGTATCCACATTATTTTTTACTAGCTTTAGAGTCTTTCAAGTGTATCTTTAGGAAAGTTTAGTTTTTGACAATCTGGAAAACAATTTAAACGTTAGAAATTGCTATTTAAACAACTTATATCACGCAAAGAGCTCCTGACTAGGAATCAGAAGGCCTACATTTTGGTGCTGACTTTCTCCTCCCAATTATTTAAACATTATCTCTCCAAGCTTCATCTTCCTTGGTTGTAAAAGGATAGGATTTATATTCACTGATCTCTAAGGTTCCTTCCAGTTCTGAAATTCTATAAGCTTCTTAGTTGTTTGTGGTGTTACTTTGGTTACTGGAACTTACCTGTTAGCCAGTTAGAATTTTTTGCACATTCTTAGTCTTGGCTTTAGTTATTAGCTTGTTGTGATTCCCATATTGAAAGTTATTCATATCTTGTTTTCTCCCCTGTCCCACCATCTTACTCTGTGAAAATTTCATTACTTTCTCTGAGGTGGAGTTGTCAAGTTCCAAGGAAACTACTATTTATCATATAAACGGAAAAAAGGACACTAATCTCCATAGATTTGTTTATATTTTCCTACTTGTGGTTTTTCTTTTAAAAAAAACAAAACTGTTTCAACCAAATTCATATTTTCCTTTGGCCTAAAAGGTGTTGACAGTGACCCTCCACTGAAACGAAGCCTTGCTCAAAGACTTGGAAAGAAAATTGAGTGTCCAGAAATGAATACTGAAAAAGCACCAAAGAAAGGTACTTGTTTATAAATTTTTAAAATTACTACATCTTTACATTTGCCACTAGTTTTGTTTGACGGGGCTCTCAGTTCCCAAACTATTCAGGCAAACTAGATGATGGATTTTTAGGGCCATATCCTTCCCTTTCCCTGATTTTTTAAATGACAAAATAATTTCCCAAAGTCCATCAGTTTATTTGCTTTTTGTCAGTTGTGCAGAAGTAGTTTTTCAAATTTATTTTCCAGAATACTTGAGGTATGTGATTGATGTAGAAATCATTTTGTTGGAATCAGATTGGTGGGGTCAAGGACTAGAAAGGGGAGATTTTGAGAGAAAAGAAGTAGATGTATAAATGGGAAAGGCGAAGCCCCAGGGAAATTAAAGAGTACTGGCAGTAAGAGAAAAGTGTCAATTTCATTATGAAAATTGAAAAGAGGAGCACATGAAATTCAATTAGATACCAAAGAGAATTCTTAGTTTAATAATTCTGTGTTCTACTGCCAGCAAATTTGTCTTTATCGTGTCTTTTATTATTTTATTCTTTTCATTTTTCAGTTCAAGTTTCTAAGTCTCTGAAGGAGAGATTAGGAATGCCAGCTGATTTAAACAGTATGGAGACAACAGGTAATGGCTCCTGAAACAGATTTCCCTTATTTCCTACTTCCCATAACAACATATATGTTTTCTCTGATTTGGCCTTTCAAGCCAGATTAGAGGTTAGATTTTGAAACAACAGTTGTCCTTATTCACTAATAAATAATTCAATTTGCCTTTCCCTTCCATTTTCTCTATTCCTCCACCCTCCCATTTCCAGTCTTTATTTTCACTTTGTTAGACATTTTTCACTTACTGTCTCTTTTCTCTAAGAGAGGAGAATATCATTTCTAGTACATAAGCATCTGATGTCTTTATATTTTTGTCAAAAATAGCTGTTGTTTAGCATGAGCAGAAATTTATTTTTATTTCAGAAAGCATGGCTAATCTGTAGATTTTGTGGTAGATAACTATTTACTACTAATAGCAGAGACCTACTATTTTGAATACTGGATTCATAATATCAAATGTCTTTTACTAGTTTACCATTTAGAAAACAGCTTTCAGGTAGTACAAAACTGCATAATAACGTCAAAAGTCATTCTTTTTTTGCTTTTGGTATTAGCAGAACGATCTGCTAAAGGTGGAGAGATCCATGTGAAGACACTAGAAGAAATACGTCTTGAGAGAGCCAGCCAAAAACGAGGAGACTTGCAAAGCAAAATCAAGAATGAAGGACCCCTTAAGACCGAAGATTCCAGTTTAGGGATGAGGAGCTCTTCTGCTATCAGAATCAAAACCTTTTCTGAAGTCCTGGCTGAAAAGAAACACCGGCAGCAGGAGGAAGAGAGACAGAAAGCAGAAAAGGAAAACCCTTCTATTAAGCTCAGAATAGAAAGTGAGTCTAAGAAACCAGTAATCTTGCCTCCCACCACTGCCAGCAAAGGGCAGCTGGAAGAGCCTACAAGTAAAACAAAGCCTATGCAGGAAGTACATATAAAAACCCTGGAGGAGATCAAACAGGAAAAGGCACTAAGGGTACAACAGACTGCTGAGAACAGCCCCAGTGCCCAGCCACAGCCTGAGACTACTCCAGTCATAAGACGACTGCTCCGCATCACCAAAAGAACAGGTAGCAAAATTATTTTGTTTGCAAATTAATCTATGCTATACAACCAAGGTATCCATTAAGCTAAAGATTTAATTCAACACAAACTGGCCTGAATTTGAAGGTTAATGATTTGGAGTTTGATTTGAATACAGGTATAAAAGAAGAGAAGAAACTTAGTGAAGCAGGTGAAACCACATCTCGAATTGGTGTGACCAGAACAGAGGCTGTTGAGGTGAGAACATGATCAATATGGTTTACAAATAATTACTTTCCAAATAAATGCCTTTTTTTCCTAATATCGTAACCACTCCCTATGGTATTTTGCTTGTTGGTGAATAGAAGTAAACATTTTTCTCCTTCCTTCTCCCTTTTAAAGGGCACTGTTTTCTTCTGGGTAACCTAGGATTTAGAAAGATGTTTCTAAGCCCCTTTAATCAATTTTCTAGGAGATATACTAGTTTTTTAGTGTACATATCAATTAGACTGTGCAGGAAAGATAAACATTATGTATTCCACACTGGTCATTACAGAAATCTCCTTGTTCTCCACCCTTTTGAAAGCAATACTGTCAATCTTTTGTTACCTTGCTATTAGTTCTTTTGGCCATAGTCTTTTGTCTAAAAATGCTAGAGTTTTCAATTCCGTTGGATCTTTTGCAGGTTTCTTCACAGCCTTTAGATGAGACCACAGGAGATGGCATTTCCAAAGTTCAAGTCAAGAAATTTGAGGATATCATGAGAGAGAAGCGCATGCAGAAACAGCAAGAGATGGAAACACTACAGGAGAAAAATGTTTTAACTTCCCTTCAGGAAGAAGCAGCGCCTGGTAACACCCAAGTGGTAGAGAAATCAGAACTGAATACCGTGCTAGGAATCACCTGCCACCTGACAAAACGCATGCCAATAAAAGCCCAGCAAGTAGAGGTAGAAACTTCAGGAATTGGGGATTCAATACTGAATGTGAAATGTGCAGCACAGCCCTTGGAAAAAAGGAGTAAAGGTGAGTGTTTTATATAGTATGTCCTGAAGAGTGGGGTTCTTTATATAGTGAATCACTGACTCACTTGGAATAATAGTTAACAGGTTGCATTTCATTTGTCCTCTGAACTTGGTGGAAAGAAGGAAAAAATGTTTTGAAAATTCAAGAAGAAAAAGAAAAATACTTTTCTTCTCCAGAGTTACAGCATGGTATCCCTAAACTCTTCATTAGTCCATGCTTTTAGGGTCAGCCACAAGTCCACTGGGTACCAGTAACCTATAGAGGTCATAGGATTTAAAGTGGAAAAGCACCTTAGAGAACATATACCACAGGCAGACCCCTCATTTTATAGATGAGAAAATGGAGGGAAAGAAATCAGGTAATACAAATAGTTCATAGCAAAGTGGGACACCTCAGGTCCCCTGGGGCCAAGGTCAGGATTTTTTTCCGGTGGTGATATCTGTGGAGATGATCCTTGCACTAAAATCTCAGATTTATAAGATGATAAGACTTAAAATTGGAAGGACCCTTAGAGGCCATATCGTCCAACTTCCTCTTAAATGAATGAGAAGACCGACCCAGGGAGGATATGTGACTTATCCAAAGACATACAGGAAAATAAGTATCAGAACAGAGATTTGAAGCTAGGTCTAGTCCACATCCAGAACTAGTGCTCTTTGCTCCTTATGATTCAGACTGAGGCCATGAATATTGTTGTCTCCCCACTTCTACTATTCTTAATTTGTTGTGACAGTTTTCATACAGTTTGGACTTCAGAGTTTAGACGTTTTTTTCATCCATCTTCATTTTCAGTTTAGTGTTCTTGAACAAATCATTAAACCCTCTAAGTTATTAGTGCTCAGGTGAACATGATCTTCCAAGTCCTAATATGATTCATTTCATTCCTAGCCAATAGTCAGTCATTTCAATATCTTCAGCCAAAAACTAAATTGCAGTCTTTAACTTCCTCTGTCCAGGTGGCCATTCCCTTCCAATATCCTTTTTTAACCTTCAAAAGTCCTAACCTCTATAAGAAAAAAAAATGAAAATCCCTTCTTTGCCATCAGATTTTTTTAGTCTTCTACACAGAACTTCAATATAATAGTAGTTAGGATTTATATATCATTTTAAGGTTTGTAAACATACCCATACACATACACTATTATCACCATTTTAAAATTGAGGGCACTGATCTTAAGGACAGTCGTCGCCCAGCTAATAAACGTCTGAGGGCAGGATTCAAACTCCCATTTTCCTGACTTCAAGTCCAGCATTCTATCCATCATGCCACCTAACCGCATTCATCTCATGTTGAGTATATGCAGTTTACATTTATAAAGTACTTTATGTACAGTAACAGTCTTGATCTTCACAACCCATGAAGGGAAGTGGTTTAAATTCTTGGTTACTCCCCTTTTGTAGTCCAGGAAACTGAGATTCATACAAATGTAAAAGCAGAGCTGGTCCTTGAAACCTGATCTCTTCTGGCTCCAGTGTTGTTTCTACTAAACCATTCTTTTTCACTTGAATCATTAGAAGTGGGAAGTGATCAACAACCTTAATAATGGAAAAACTTTGCGTTAGAGAGAAGCACGTGGTGGTTGTCTGTAAAGTTAAGTGGTGACTGCTTTATCAAAACCGTACGCCAAAACTGTAACAGCAAGAACAACTTTATGCAAGCACGTCATTTAAGAGGATAGGTTAAATATGCATGCATCATGTCAGTTATGTGACTAGACATGTTTACGTCTCCATTTTTCAGCACCATTACGCCTAGTGTCCTCTATTTAACTGCTGTCTGTGCAGTCAGAATACTAACCAGCTGTCATCTTCACCCTGTAGCCAAACCCAAGGTTAATGTCAAGCCATCTGTGGTCAAAGTCATTTCAGCCCCTAAATTGGCCGCCAAACGCAAAGCTGCCGAAGTCCACCCTGCTGTCATTGCAGCTGTAAAGCCGCTCAGTTCCAGCAGCATTTTTCAGGAAATCCCAAGCAAAAAAGCAGCTGTGGTAAGGAAATTATTTTGATCCATAGTGGGAATTTTCTGTCTGTCAGAAAAAATGAAAGTCTGCTTCTGCTGTCTCTAACTTTTTACAGTATGTCCTGCTATTTCTTAATACTTCAGTTGTCTACATTATGAATTCTTTGTCTTCGTAAAAAGAATTAACATTTAAAACAAACATTTGTTTCATCGCAGGAACAAGTTTATGTTAGCAAATACTAGTTATCTTCCTGGAGTTGAAAGGTTGTATCCCCTGTCCTTAAGACCCATGCACTGAGTAAGGGCTGACCAGGAGAACTGCTTATCTTCCTGGAATAGGCAAGTGGACATTGACATACAATGTACTTTTACAGGCCACCGTTCCAGTTCTCTCTGAGGACAAACCAGTCACTGTGTCTGAGACAGAGAAAACCCCAAACAGGTAAAACTTCTTTTTATTTCTTTTAGCCAAACTTTGTCACTATAAATACCTGTGCTCCCATTACTTCTTATCTCTGGAGAACCTTGCCACCAAACGATTCTTGTAATCCAAATTCAAGCCAATAATTTATGAATGAGACTACTCAGTGAACCCCAGAATACTGTAAGAAAATGGATTGAAGGTCAGTGTCACACATTGCTCATGGTATTCAGAAGATAGCACCTGATTGAGTGTCCTAAATAAGATGTTTGGCTCCATGTTAATGAACTGTTATCAGACTCAGAAACAGTTTCCACATTAATATGGCATCCTAGGGACTGAATGAATTCAGCCAACCAGTGGGGAAAGACAGCTTTGTAATAATGAATTCTCTTTCCTTCTCATAGTCTTGATCTGCCTCCAAGTCAAGCTTCTTCTGATCCCCCCCCACCAGAAGTATCTAGTCCTTCTTCATCCCAAGTGGCGACAAAAAGCCGCCGGCTCAGCTCTGCCTCTTCAGGGAAGCCCCCCCTCTCTGTGGAAGATGACTTTGAGAAACTGATCTGGGAGATCTCAGGAGGCAAATTGGAAGCAGAAATTGACCTGGATCCTGGAAAGGATGAAGACGACCTTCTACTTGAGCTGTCAGAAATGATTGATAGCTGAAAGTGGTGACAAGATCACTTAAAAAAAAAACTCACAAAAAAACTGAATTTTGTTTCATCTATTATAAAATTTGCCTGAGGTGACTATTTCTCTAGGTCAGGATTTGCCCCAATCAGAAGCATACCTCAGAAGTATCTACACTTATTTGGGCCTCCTGTGGGTAAAATTAAAGAGAAGGCCTTTGGGCAGCCATCCTGTCTATTATTGTTTAGCTTTGAGATAAAGTTCCTTGTCTCACCCTACCCCCCTATTGCCTCCTTCTCCCACTTAAAAAAAAAGAAGAGAGAAAGTAGAGATGAGATTGGGTTGGGGGGCCATACGGAGCTTAAAGCTTTAAGGTTTGTTAATTCTGGCTTTTTCTTTGGGTCTTCTTTGTTGTGTGTATGAATGGATACATGAAAGGTTATTGGAGTTTGGAAAAGATGAAGACAGCTGCTACTACTCTCAAGGACCAAATTTCATGCTGCCACTGAGCAAAGTACACTCAGCTTTTGTTACATTATCTGTCTTTTTACAATGTATTTAAACTGTTAACATAGCTTTAGAGAGGGCTAAGCAGCTACAGGGAGCAAACCAGAATAACATGGTGCTTCTGCTACTCTGAAGGCTTCTAACTAGCAACAGCTTATTTATTACTACTGTAATTTTAAAATAATTTTTCATTTTTGCTTGAAAGTGCCTCGGTGGTCCCAATAACTACTGTGTTGCTGGGATCCCCTGGTTTCTTCAAAAGAAGTGACATGATTAGAAGAACCCTCTTCTCAACCTGAAAATTTCTTCCCCTGTCCAAGTATTCTTCCCTCCCCAATGCCTTTCCACCACCACTGGCATTGAATCACCAGGAGTTGTGTGAAGGGTTATGGTTTGGTTTGGTTTGGTTTGGTTTGGTTTGGTTTTTTTAAATCTGTACTGCTGCAGTTGTAGCAGATTCTCTTGCTCATTTCTCTACTCTTAACCACCTAGAAAGGAAGCCGAATCAGCTGCTGATTTTCACATGTGAACCATAGCAATACACTGAACCCGCTGTAACAGGGATGTTGAGATGGTTTGGAGGTGTATTGTGTACCTTCCATTTTTGTAGATGATTTTTCCTACTATTTCCGCATTGACTTTTTTTGTTGTTGTTGTTGTTGACGTCCTCTCCACATCCCCTCAAGGGTTTTAGACTTATGCTAGAATAAGCCTACTCCAGGCTTGTGTTCTCAGAAGGCGATATATTGCATTGTAAATATGTGTTCATACGGTATTTTGAAGAAAGGAAAGAAAATTTGTCCATTTTTATAATTCATTGTAGGTGGTATCTTGGTTCCCACAGGGAAAATTGACCCACCTGTCACATTGGCTCCTAAGGAACTGCTGTTGTAGGCGGCTCATCAAAAGGAGAACTTCATATAATCTCATGGGAGGGTGGAGAATGCCACAGGACTACCCATTTGGCCTTGCTGAGGTCTGAATGGTTATGCACAAACAAAAGTAACTTGTGAAATTTATAAGTTTTAAAAAATAAACACAATCCCCATCCCTCCCTCTGCAATTGAAAGTATTTGTTGTATGAGGACCCCTCCCCAAGGCCAAGCATGGAAAGTTCTGACTCCATTACCGATTGCATCCTCCCCCTTCCCCATTTCATTCTTGAGATCTGCACAAAGATCTTTAATCCCTTTTGTAAATAACCATTTTATTCTTTTCATTTTTTATGATTTTGTTTGTATCCTATTTAAAGCACTTGTATTATTAATCTGTGTCTGAATCATTCATGTTCAGCATCATTTGAACCATTAGTCATTACGGAGAAAGACATTTGTGTTTTAAATAAAACTGGTGTAGGAAATTCTTGGCAGTGTGACTTGTACATGGCCTGTTAATATCACATTAGTGCATCCAATATGGCAGATGCCCCAGTCTAATTATTGTTCCCCTTTTAAAACTATAAATTCATTGATTTTTCACTTCCTGATTTGTTCTCTAAAATCTTTAATGATTGCGTGTAATAAGATAACTAGTAATCCAAAATATGGCTATAAGTTAGCAGCATTACTTAGAGGGACTGGATCATTAAAGTATGCATATTACCTCCTTTTCCATAATAATGTTAGAAATGATCATTAACATGAATGTAGGTGTGCCACACTTTTAAAAAGCGTAACTTTAAAAGCAGACAAATAACAAGAGATTATTTATTGTACAAGATGGTTAACTGTATGGTTCCTTAATAGTTAGTAGCTGGCATTTATATAGTTCTTTAAGGTATGCAAAACACTTTACAAATATCTCACTTTATCGTCCCAACCACACTGAGAGATGGTGGCTGTTATCCCCATTTTACCAGTGAGGAAACTGAGGGAGACAAGTTAAATGACTTCCACAAGTAAGAATGATCATTTTTTCAATGATTTGGCTGACACCCTATAACTTCTCCGAAAATCTTCCCCATCTCCATATATTAAAATCCTAGCCAATTTTAAAGATCTAGTGCAGATTCAGGTCTTCCCAATATCTTTAGCCTAAATTAGTAACCTTTCAGCTGCTTTGTTACTTTGTTTTCCCATGAATTATGGCATTTCTTACCTACTGCTTTATATTATAATTATCTGTACATGTCTTCTCTAGAGAGCTGTCAGAAACCTTAGAGTTAATTTAACCACCTCATTTTAAAAAGTTGGTACAAGCTGCTTGAGAGGAAAGATTGTTAATCATCTTTGTATCTACTATAGCACCTAACGAAGTGATTTGTATCTAGGACTTCTGTCACCTATGTGTTTTGTCAATATTTGTTGAATGAATAATTTCAAGATCCAACCAAGCTTTAAAATTCTGCAAGAACAAAAAGCTAGCGAGGTAACACGTCCCTCCTGACATACTGGTTATGTGAATCTGGGCAAGTCAAATCCTCGAGTATACTTAGGCAGCTATGACTTAGTTGTGGAACATTGCTGGTCTATGTTAGTAGAGAGGGGGTGTCTTTATGGGCATTTCCCCACACCAATGAAATCACAGATCTGGACCCCTAAAAAGCACAAGCTAATGACAGAACCGTAAGATAGGTCTGCAGATAGCAGTCAAGAGAAAAAGTAGCATGTAGTCCACACTGATATTTTTCAAAATGCATGATTCTCAACTCCTTTTGCACAATTGGAGCTTATAATCACATCTAATTTTATTTATTTTACATATGTATGTCTTCATTAGAATATAAGCCTTAGAAGGAGAGGTTCTGTGTTAAATACTAAAAAATCTCCATAATACCCTAATACTTGTGTTATGAATGTACTGTAGTAGATGCTTAGTGAGTTCAATAAATTTAAATTCAAGGCAAAGAAAAGCTTATCCTCCGCAAGAGAACTTAGGCAGTACTTTTGATATAAATTGATATAAACATTTCAGCTCTCTTTATGCTTTAGCCTGATGATAGATATGCTATGTATGATACATATAGACATACATGCCTGTGTGTATATATACATACATGGCACACATAATACTTCAAAGATAGTTAACAAAATCAGGATTTATAGAACAGTACATGGGGGAGCAGTTACTTGCTTTAAAGAAATAGACACCTCTACTGAGATAATCACATGATTTTCTGTGGATTTTGCCATGGAGCATGCCCCAGTTCAAGAACTAGGGCTGGAGACTGAGTGAATAAAAGACATCGCTATAAGATACTCAAAAATTCAACATTAAAGAGGAACTCCATGACAACTACAAGAAGAGAAAAAATGGATTTTCCACAAGGACTCCATGAATACCTAGAAGAAATGAAGCGAGATTTCTTTTTTAAAAAATCAAAGTTTTAGAGGAAAGAGCTTTTAAGTTTTATTTAGTATTTTATTTTCCCCCAGTTACATGTAAAAATATTTTTTAACATTTGTTTTTAAAACTCCAAGGTCCAAATTCCCTTTCTCCCTCCCCACCCCCACTCAGAAGGCAAACAATTCCATATAGGTTATATATTTGTATATGTATAGTCATGAAAAACATCCATAATAGGCGTATGAAAGAAAACAGACAAGGAAAAAAACTCAAGAAAAAGTTTAAAAAAAGTATACTTCAATCTGTATTCAGATACCAACAGTTCTTTCTCTGGGGATGGGTACATCATAAGTGCTTCAGAGGTGTTTTGGATCACTGTATTACTGAGAAAATGTAAGTCATACACAAGTGATCGTCTTACAATATTGCTGAACATTCTGTCTGGTACATAATTGGCACCATTTAAATGCTAGATATAATTACTAAATGCATAAGAATAAAATACATAGGAAACCAATTTATATGGGAAAACTATCTGCGGACAAAAAGAATGCCATCACATGTGAGCTAGACGTAGGTCTAAAGCCACATTTAGAGATGTCTGCAACACTATAATGTGATATGAAATATAGTGTGGTTTGTATTAGTGACCAAGTGCCAGGCACTGCTAATATTATTAAGATCTGTTGTCTGTATTCATGGTTGAAAGAAATGACAAATTTCAATTAGAGGTCAGTGAAAAGAAAGACATGTTTTTTTCCTCATCTGAGTTCACAAACCCCTGAATATCCACACATGAACCCAGGTTAAGAATCCCTGTTGTAAAGAAATGGAAGCTATTCTTACTATTTGTGGTACTCTATGTCAGAGAAATTTAACAAGCAATAGGAAGAGGCCCTTGAGGCTATATTTTTGGCAAGGTTTGTTTAATTTTGCAAGGATACAAAGGGAGAGTGGAAATTGCTCCTATCGTGTGGGTAAAGCCTTCCCTGATCTCCCTCAGATGTTAGTGAACTCTCCGTTTTCTGTGAACTTTATTATTCATCTGTGTACAGGTTGTAATGGAATGCAAGATCCATTTAAATTAATCCATAAAAAAAATCTATAAAAAATTTAAAATTTCTGTTTTCATGTCCCCAGGGCCTACCCAAATGCCTTGCATACAGTAGGCACTTAATAAATGCTAATTGAACACTAGACATCCCCCTCCCAATTATTAGTGCCTTCCCTTTCTCAGACTGCCTTTCATCTCTATTTGGTATATATGTATATGTACTATGTCCATGTTTTCTCCCCTATTAGAATTTAAGTACCTTAAGGATAAACTGTCCTTGCCTTTCTTTCTTAGATTCTCAGTTCTTGGTATATGAGTAGTTACTTAATGTTTGTTGACGGACCGTGAAACAGACACACATGAATGGTCACACGTTTATATATACACGCACACACAAATTGCAAACACACATATAAACTAAAATCAAAGCCAAATATCATCTAATGTCTATGTCAGGGAAGCATGATACAAATTATGTTTCCTGTTCCTCCCCACTCAAACTTCTCTTAGTTTATCCCCTTAACAAAAATCCCAAATCACCAACTGCCCTTTGGATATTTCAAACTGAATTTCCTAGAGAGGTCTCAAATTCAATATTGTCCAAAACAAAATTCACTATCTTTCCCTTCAATTCCATGCCTCTTCCAAATTTTCATATTTCTGTCAAAAGCATCACAATCCTTCCAAGGTCTCAGGTTCATAATTTCAGCATTATTTTCAACTCTTTCCCCTCTCTCACCCTACATATCCAACCATTTTCCAAATTTTGCTGTTTCTACCTCTACAACATCTTGAATCTAACACCTCTTCACTCAAACAAACTCCATCTAAGTTTACATGATCATCGCCTCTCCCCTTTTCTCTCTCTCCCTCCCTCCCTCTCTCTCTGTCTCTCCCCGCCTTCCTTTCTCGTCTTTCCCAAAACCTTAAACCCAGTGCACTCTGATGTCCATACATTGTACACCAATAGGTCCCTGCCCAAACTCCACTTAATGCCTTTTTTTGGGACCCTTCTGGCTTCAGAGTGATTATCAATAGTAATTATTGCTGCTTATTTTTTTTTCTTTTGCTCATTAAAGGGGCCATTCCCTGATTACTTCTTAGAGAGGCTTATTCACTGAATGGCCTTACCTCCCTCTAAATGAGTACCTGAATAGGCCAAAGTCACCCATTGCATCCTGGGCTGTCTCCAGTCATCCTGTTGAATATCCAGATAGCTCAGGAGGAAAAAGTGAGCCTGGTGACCTTGCACAGCCCTCAATCACTTAAAACAAAGTCCAGTGCAAGTTATGTCATCATTCCTCTGATGTCATGGTCTTCTTTGATAAACGAAGGACCAACACAGACAGACACAGATACTATGTACATTGTATATTCACTTTGCATCAGCCCATGCAAGTCTTGCCATGTTTTTCTGACATCATTTCTTATAGTAAAATAGTATTCCATCATAATCATATACTACAACTTGTTCAGTCATTACCCAATTGATGGGCATCCCCTATTCTTTGCCCCCAGAAAAGAGCTGCTATAAATGTTTTTATAGGACATATAGGTCCTTTTTCTTTTTGTTTTTTATCTCTTTTGGGATACAGACCCAGTAGTGGTATTGCTAGATCAAAAGGTATGCATAGTTTTTATAACCCTTTGGGTATAGTTTCAGATTGCTCTACAGAATGGTTTAATCAGTTCACAACTCTACCAACAATGCATTAAAATCTCATTTTTCCCACATTCCTGGAGGAAAGAATTTGAAGGAAAAGAAGTAGCTTATAACAGATAAGGTTAAACCTTAACTCTTTAAACAATAGAATAGACTGCACAGAAACCAGTGACTTCACATGTCAGTAAGAAATAGTAGAACAAAATTAAAAGGCTGAAAAAATAGAAGAAAATTTAAAGAATCTGCTTTCGAAAGAAACAAACTGACCTAAAAAATAGAGAGATCATTTTAGAATCATCAGACTTCCTTCAGGTCATGTTTTGTTTTGTTTTTTTTTAAAGCTGGACACTTTCTAAAATCACAAATGAAAACTTTCCAGACCTATTAGAACCAAAGGACAAAGTGAAAATAGAAAGAATCCACTTATTACTTCCAGAAATTCTAAAAGAGAAAGTGCCAGTAATGTTATAACCAAAATTCAGTGCTTTCACATTAAAAAAAAATATTTCAAGCAGTCAGGAAGAAATGAAACCAGAGCAAGATCATAAAAGACATGGCAACTTTGTACTTTAAACAAAAGATCTTGTAAGGCAACAATCCAAAAGGCAAAAGACAGTCTTACAACCTAGAATAACTTATTCTATAAAAGTGAATATAATGCTACTGTGGGAAAATGGATCTTTAATGGAATAGAGGACTTTCAAACATTCCAAATGAAAATGCAAAACATGCAAACACAAGAGTCAAGAGAAAGCTAAAAAGATAAATTTATTTGAGCAATTGGAAGGGATGGTTAAGGATGGGTTCTGTTCTGAGAAAAATAAACAGTCATTGTCATAGTTTCAAAAGTTAATGAGGAACTGAAGGAAGTTTGGAAGGAAGCACAAACAAGTTTTTAAGGTAATATGTTGAATTTAGTAGTTTTTTTTTCTTTAAAGCAAGAGGTATGGAATAGAGATTCCTTTTCATATGTAATTCTATACCATGTATATAGATGCGTTAATTTATGATGCATATTAATTTCAGGACAAAAATAATTAAATTTAAAACTAAGCTAAAAATGCAGATTACACAACTTTTCTTATTTTTTGTTTTTTATTTATTTTTATTAAGCAGAGCAGAATACAACAAATAGAACGCATTTATGAATGCACACCTTTATGTACTGTTGTAGTCACTTAAACTATGATTGTTGCAATTAATTTCAGCGTCTTGTGTGTGGTTTCTATGACCCTTATGTATAAAAATGTTTCCTTCTTAGAGGGTCACACATTATCTGGGTAATGCATAACAATTTATATTGCTTGCTGTGTTTATGTATATACACATATATACATATACAATATACTTATATATGGACATGTGTGTGTACACACAATATATACATATATAGATATGTAAACTTGAATACACACAGCTATCATCATAACTGAGCTATATCCATAATTCATCATTTCCCTCATATTAGGCTCATTGTATATTGGAAGTTTATCCCCACATCACTGATAGATTCTTATAGGTTAATATCAGAAGACTTTGATTCTTGAGAGACCAATCCAAGGTCATCCTGGCAATGGTTAATCAATTTAGTCATTAATTCCCTTAAACTGCCCCATTAGACTCCCTTAACTGCCCACATTAATTGGCTATTACCCCATATACCTATGTAGTCTTAAATTTTGTATTATTTTTAACATTCTTTTCAAAATTCCAAATTCTCTCCCTCCTCCCAGCCCCTCCCTCATGCTTTGAGAAGGCAAGTAGGATATGAATTATTCATTTGAAATCTTGCAAGAGATTTCCCTATTACCCATATTGCAAAAAAAAAAAAAAAAGGCAAGAGAAATAAAAGGAAAACATGCTTCAGCTGGACTCAGGGCTCACCAGCTCTCTCTCTGGAGGTGCACAGCATTTTCCACCATGAGCCCTTTGGAATTGTCTTGGATCCTTGGCAACAAAGTTGCTAAGTCTGTCACGTGGGTCGTCCTGAAATGCTACAGTTACTGCGTTCCGCTCACTTCACCGTGCGTCAGTTCATGCAGGTCTTCCTGGGCTGTTCTGAAACCACGTCCCTTGTCATTTCTCATAGATTAGTAGTCGTGATGCCAGCGCAGTCGGGTACCACAACTTGCTCCGCCATTCCCCAATGGATGGGCATCCCCTCGATTTCCACAGCAAGAGCTGCCATGAACATTTCTGTACATACGGGTCCTTTTCCTTGGATCCTTTTGGCATACCGACCTCGCCGCGGCATGCTGGCTCCCAAGGTTTGCATGGTTTTATGACCCTTTGGCCTGGTTCCTCCAAAGAGTCCTCCACGGTGGCCCGCCCAGCAGCGCCTTAGGGGCCCTGCTTTCCCACATTTGCCATTTTCCTTCTCTGTCTGCTTAGCCAATCCGATAGGAGTTGTTTTAATTTGCATTTTCTAATCGATAGAGATGCACTTGGGTAACCCCCAGGCAAAGGAGCCAACTCCCCCACTTTTCAGAACCAGGCACTGGAAGAGTCAAGAGGGCTGCTCTCCTCGCCACGAGCTAGACCAGGCTGCCAGGCTAGGCCTCTGAGAGGTTGGGCTAGAGAAGGGGGCAGGGCGAGGCCTGAAGAGGCGGGGTAGGGAGAAACGGGATCCGGCCTGGCTTTCTCCTCCTTACCCCTAGGGAGCGCTGTTAGCACAGCGAGGCCGCTTAGGCACTTTGGCTCCTTCTCCCTCCCCCAGCCCTCCCCTTTCCGCTTCCTGAAATGTGGAAGAGAAGCGGAGCGACAGCCTAGAGCAGCCGGTCCGCCAGGAGGAGGCGGAAGCGGAGGCGGAAGTCTTGGTGCGGAGAGGGCCCTCCCGGCGTGCAGCGCGGCAGCATTTCCGGTTCCGCTCGTGGTTTCCCTGAGGCGCGCCGTGCCCCGCGCTCTCATTGTACGCTCCCGCCATGGCGTACCGCGGCCAGGGCCAGAAGGTGCAGAAGGTGATGGTGCAGCCCATCGTATCCTCTACGGGAGTCGGGGTCGGGGCGGCCGAAGGGTTCTGGCCGGAGAGCCAGGCGCGAGGGCGGGGAGCGCGAGGAGCCGGCCCCCGGCCCGGGCTCCTCCAATGGGGCGCCTCGGCCCGGTGCTAGGAGCCGCCTGCTCGCGCCGGGGGGCGGGGGCCGGGGCGCGGGCCGGCGGGAGCTCTGGCGGGGGGAGGGGGCGCTCGGGGGCGGCGGGAGCGGCGGGAGCGGCGGGCCCTGGGCTCCGGCTCCGCGTCCAACCCACCTGCCACAGGTCCCGGGCACAGCCGCGGGGAGTGGCGCGTGTGCCTGCCGGCTCCTCAGCCCGCCGGGCCTTCGCCGAGCTACCTTGGCGCCGCACGTTTTCCCTTAACGACTGTGGACAGAACCTCATCTTCAGATATCTCCAAAATGTAAGTGAAAGAAGGGACGAGACTGGGGCGGGGGCATTCGCTTGTGTCCGAGCCCCGGGGGCCCCGCGCGGCGTGGGCGATCCCGGGCCGGTGGGGGAGAAGGCTCGCTCCAGCGACGCTGCTGTCAGGAATTGAACCTTTTGAGCATTAGCAAAACTAGTCTACATTTAGAACAGAACTTTCCCACTTAATAGGCAGGACAGGTTCACAACAGCCTATTGCTGTCTTACTCTGTGTCCTCTCCTACAGTCTTTGTATTTAATGGGTGGATTTTAACACTAAAAGGAGTGAACTTTAAGATGCCTTGAAAGAACAAGCTGTGTCAATGGACAAAATGCTGTCCTTTCATCGCTAAGCAAAGAAGAAAGTGCTGAGAACGTTTATTTCAAAGTAGGTGGTGCAGTGAGTAGAGCGCTGGACTTGGGATCAGGAAGGCTCCTCCTCAGGAGTTCTAGTCTGGCCTCACACGCTTACTAGCTGGGCCCCGGGCACATCGCCTGGCCCTGTTTACCTCAGTTTCCCCATCTGTAAACTGAGTTGGAGAAGGAAATGGCAAACCACTGTAGTGTCTGCCAAGAAAACCCCAAAGTGGAGTCCCAAAGAATCAGACACAATTAAAACCACTGAATAGCAATAAACAAGAATCATTTGTATACTTTTGTGTCATGATACATCTGGTGCTTCCAGTGTTAAATGCATAAAATAGGATTGCTGAAGAAACCAGGCATATTGAAACACATTTATCAAAATCTTCAAACAGACCCCAGAAGAAGAACCGTTGATTAGACTTCAGTTTCCTCATTTGTCATACAGGAAACAATAATGCTTTGTATTGATTCGGAAAGTTTTAATAGCCCTTTGAACTAACTGAACCAAGATCCATCAGTCGGAGTTGTGAGCCCTTCGTTGCTTTTTAGAAAAAGAATAATCTAAATCGTTTCATTTCCAATTGCTTCAGCAAACTAGTATGATATCAGAAGTGTTGGGGAAAACTTGTTTGTTTCAGATTGCTGATCTCTGCTCAGTAGGCCTGGTGACAAAGCATTAGGAAAAGTGATATGACTCAAAGACCCAAGATCATAGGAAATCATTAGCATGTATAATCCCAGTACTGTGTTTGTCAAATGGAAAATTTCTTTGAAAATAATTTTAATATTACATCTTGGTAACACCTAAATTTTAAAAATACTTTCTGTTATTTTACAGAATCTCTTCAGAAGTTGCATTTCACTGAATCACATTTACATGTGAATGTATATTCATGTATATACACATATATATATATCACCAGTCTAGACACGTGTAGGTGGTAGTGATGGGTTCTGGTGTCTTTTTTTCTGTGTTTTTTAAAAATTTGCCTCTTTATTTCAGCGGTCCCGAATTCAGGTGTGGCTATATGAACAAGTAAATATGCGAATAGAGGGCTGCATAATTGTAAGTATCTGAGATTTATGCTCTTTTTCAGCAGGATATAATGAGAAAATACGAGAAGAATCAGAAGTCAAACTATAGGAAAGTGTCTGAGACAGGTGGTTAAGTTCACGAGCTGAGAAAAGAGCTAGGGTCTGTTGAGAGCTAACTGTCTGTATAGCACTATACTAGCTTTTTTTTGGTGGGGGATGGGGAATAGAGTGACACGAAAGAAAATACCATTATCCTTGATATCCCTGAGCAGATAAAGATGGCATTAGTAGGGAGGAATAAGAGTACAGAAGAGATACAGGGAGAAAACAAAAATTTAAGTACAGAATATGGAAATAATACTAAGTGATCAGAACTTATAAAGTTAGTTAAGAAAAGTCTCCTGAAGAATGTGGTCCATGAATCATACTTAAAGAAGTGATAATAGTTTTGAATAATGTTTTTTTCTGCTAGTATACAATTAGTGTGCCACAAATACACCCTTGGGTTTTTCTGGTGTCCTGAATAAACCTCACTACCCTTTGCCAATCTTTGATGAGGGCAGAGAAAGGCTATAGGGTAATTGGTATATGTGCATACACAATAGATTCTTTTAGAAGTAGAGGATTATGGCTAAGTTAGGTGTTCCTGGTGGATCATGAAGATCGGGAAGCAATAGTGTTTTAACCTAGGATCCATGAGCTTTTTAAATAAATTAATAACTATTCTAATATAATTGGTTTTCTTTTGCAAGTCTCTGTATTTTAAATATTTAAAAACTTCTGAGAAATTTTAAAATTAATTCTGAGAAGCATCACATATCTTCACCAGACTGCCAAAAGGGTCTGTTATACACAAAAAAGGTTAAGAATCCTTGAGTTAGAGAAAAGAAGGTAAGTTAGTTTATATGGAAGAGTAGTGGTTAGAATAGATTTCTTCTGAAAAGCAGTCACTGAAGTTTCTAGGTCTTCACTATTTCATATTAAAAACCAATGGTGGTGTGGGTTACTGTATTAAGTTGAAGAAATGTATTGGTCTTTGGTTTTAACTGGGTGTCTTAAAAATGACACAATTTCATATGTCAGGGATGATTTGAGTATAATTCTGCCTAAAGAAGATACTTTTTAGAGTTTTGTTTGAATAAAACTTAAAATTCTTCAATGACAATTTATTATCTAGGGTTTCGATGAGTATATGAATCTTGTATTGGATGATGCAGAGGAGATTCACTCTAAAACAAAGTCAAGGAAACAGCTTGGTAAGATCATACACAGCCTTACTGAATTTCAGATAATTTGCCCACTGCAGAATTTACCATTTTTTAAAGCCATTCTTTAGCCAACCTAATAATGACTGTAAGCATTCATAATCTTATTTCAGCCAATGAGAAAGTGTAGTTAAGTCAGGGATTTATTGTCCTCCTTTCGTATTAGCCAGCCCTCCCTTTCCTTCTCCTCCACTCAGAAGCTTATGGATCTTTGCTAAAAATGAGTCTTTGAATTTCATGTTTTAAGTTTTTCTTTTCTTAAAGTTTCTCTCCAGACACTTCAGTTGTGAAGACTTGTTTTTGAGAAGCAGTAGGATGATTTTAACTCTGCTTCTTACTACTTAGATTTTTTTCTTGGAATGTTGATTTTATCTAAGTTAATACTAAATTTTATATATTGTAAGTGTAAATTTCACAAGCAGGGGTGGACCATCCAATTCAGTTAGCATATGGTGCATTTGTTTTTGTAAAGGAACATCTACTCACATAATTGAAATTACTTTTTAAAAATGCATTTTGGCTCATGTGAATTCTGCCATGTTTCTAAATGCATGTGTGTTATGAGAAATAAATGAGAAACCAGTAAGAGTTGTGATGGTCTCAGGCTGCAGAATGAAGCATAGTTTTTGCACATTACCGTTGTAGGAATTTGTTTTGCTTGACTATGCGTGTTTGTTGCAAGAGCTTTATCTTTTTTGTGAGAGGAAGGGAAAATAGATTTTTATTAAAAAAATACTTTTCAGGCTCTCATGCTAAGATTTTAAATTCTGATTAAGTATTACGAAGTTTTGTGGTAGAGGTTCATGACTTCTAATGGTTTTTTATCTGTGTTGCAGGCCGGATCATGCTAAAAGGAGACAACATTACTCTACTACAAAGTGTCTCTAACTAGAAGTATATTGTCACTGAAGTTAGAAGACATTTGGAAGGCAATACTTTTTTTTTCTTAGTTACATTCTCTGGGCTTCAAAAGCCAGCTACACATTTTTTCATGTTATTTTGATCTTTCTTTTATGGTATTATCACAATAAATGGGTTGCTCTGGGGTTTGTTTCTATTAAAAAATTCTACATTGAGTTTCTTTCTCTCTGTGAAAGAAATTTTCACACAGTGCTGCCATTCTCCCTTTTAAGGGTCTGGAGGCTGCAGCTATTGGTGCTGACCTTAGAGCTTTCTGAAAACAGGCAGTACCCCCAAGTATTACTCTTAGAGGGGTGCAAAAACCAAAAGGGTAAAAATTTTGTGAGAATGGTGTGATTCATATATGTTGCGAAGGTAGTGTCCTTAATTAACATAAGATAGTATATTGCAAACATACAATGGGAACATTGAAGCCAAAACAGTGAAACTAGTCTCTTGACAATCAAATACTCCCATGGCATTGTTACTAGCTTGGAAATTATTTCCCTAAATCTAAAAGCTTTTTGAAGAAAAGATGTAGGCTACATTAGACTTGATCCATAGGTGTCTGTATAAAGTGTTCGGAGAGGAATTTTGGGGTGAATGGGGGAAAGGAAAGGGGACCCAAAGTGTGGGGGTGTTTTATGTTGGAGGCAAAAGTTGGGAACTTCTCCAGAATGCTACATATAGGTCGCTAGACATGAGACAGAAATCCAGTGTCTGAGTAAGAGCTCTTAATTCTTAGGGATTTTTGTTTCCATCCTCAGTTGCTGTTCATGTCCTAATTAAAACTTAAAACTGGACACTTTTCTGTACTTCAGTATAACTCTGGTCTATGGCAGGATGGAGGAAAAATGAGTCCATCCTTAATTCTCTACCTGTCTGGAGCGTAAAAACAATACCTTGCTGTAGACACATGAAGTGTAGCCTGTGAAATCACCCTGTGGCTCCAACTGGTGTCTTAATGGAGGCAGATGATGAGTGTAGCCCTCAACTTACTGTGTTGGCTTCTGTCTCTCTTCGTACGTCTAGCACACTTGCCCTTCTAATCTAGTCAGAATTAAA
Organism: Notamacropus eugenii; assembly: GCF_028372415.1. Taxonomy (NCBI): domain Eukaryota; kingdom Metazoa; phylum Chordata; class Mammalia; order Diprotodontia; family Macropodidae; genus Notamacropus; species Notamacropus eugenii. Next base: position 436,100,668 of record NC_092873.1, on the reverse strand, counting down.
GGTTGTCTTTATTCCTATAACTTCTGTATTCAAGTTTGATACTCACTGAACCAATGGTATATGAAGAAGACATTGTCCAGCAGAGGGCACTGCTGCCCTAGACCAAGCTCCAGCCCCTAGTTGTGCAGTGAACTGAATGAACTTCTTTCTGATGAGAGCCCAGACCTCCCTGCTGCTTTTTTGGCACCAAAAATAGCTGGGAAGAATGATAACAAGCTAAAGCAATATAATCCCTAAGAAAACCTGCTGGCTGCACTCTCTACTTCCCCCTACGTCCTCACTGACCCAGCTGCCCTCTGCAAGCAGAGCTGTGCCTGCTGTGGCTTATTCTGAATAGATCAAGGAACAGAAGGTTCTATTTTTGACAGCACAAATGACGATGGTGAGGAATAAGGTACAGTGAATGCTTTCAATTGGGCTCTGTATTTGGAAAGTGCCTTGCTTGCTTTTCTGCTCCACTGGAGCTGGTTGTGTTTGCTTTCTAAGTTGTACTTTTCCACAAATGTGTAGATTTTCTTTTCTCCCAAGCAGAAGATGCAGTAAGAGGGGGTGTTGCCTTTGGCTGTGTTAAGGTTGCTAAAATTTGCTGCTGGGAAAGCAGGTTTCAACCAGGAACCCCTGGTACAAGGAGAGTTATTTTGCACTTGCTTTCTAAATGCTTTCCTCTTCACCACCCACCTGTTCTACTTGTAGTGCTCCCAGAGAAAAAGGCCCTAAAGGAAAAGTGAGCACAGGTGTAGTCTGTTTTGATAGTGGTTGAAGAGAAGGAAGAAGGTGGATTTTGAATGCTTTGGAGATTCTGTATTGGTGGAGGCACCGGTTCTTAGCTTTACATTGTTATTGTGGAGATTTTAGGATTGGGGAGAGAAGCTTGTTGTACAGCTTAGCTTCAGGCATTGTGAGGCAAAGGAGGTCTTGGGCAATCTCAGATATAATAGGCAACTTTGTGGCTAACAGGTTTAATGAAAGGCCCAAAAACTGAATAGCAGCTTTTCCATGAATCCTTCCTAACAGAATTAAAATTAGCTTCGTCTTAATGTTAACCCCAGCACAACTCAGTTGTATTCCTTCTTCAATTAATTTTCAAATCCTACAAACTAAGGATCATAAGAAACCTGAACTGTGATTAGGTGTTCTTGAAATCTAGCCATTGCTCTGTCACCAGTTTGCCAGCTTTGGACAAGCTAAGTCACCTTTGTGCCTCACTTTTCTCGCTTACGTGAAGGTACTTACTGCGCCCCCTACCTCATAAGATTGTTGTGTTATTGAAATGCCTTTAACTAAAGTTCTTTGTATTATGGCATGATAGTATAATTTGAGACTGAGATTTTTCTTTTTACTATATGAAAGATGTTTACTAGGCATATATTTAAATAGAACTGTGTCAAAGTAAATATTTGGCTTACTCTGGAAGACAAATGGCTTTCAGATATGTAGAAAGCTACTTTAGTAGCATCTTTTTAATGTCACAAATTCTTGACAATAAATGACCACCCTAGCAGGACCTCTGTATGACAGCATGCTTATGTTCTCATGCATCTGCAGAATGCTCCTTTCAGGTAGGATAGAGAAATTGAAACCTGAAAAGTCTCCCAGCACATCAAAGTGAGAACTGGGACCAAGACACCAAATGCCTGACTCTCTACTGAATTGAACTGGCTCCTTTGGACATGGGCCAATGTGGAAGTTTATTTTTGTTGTCACTATTTGCTTGGTGTTGCCCATTGACCAAACATTTACTGAATGATTACTAGGTGCAGCCTTCACAAAATCCACTCTGCTGCCCCATGACAGATTATCCTGGGTTTTAAAAAAACTGTCAATAAAACACAAGCTCTGACAGGTCTTGCTATCTTGGAAAGGCTTTAGATACTATTTAGGAAAAGAACTATCTGCTTTTCTAGAAGCTTAGCTAAATAAAGAAAAGTTTGTTATTAAGAGACTGGCCACTCACTGATGAATTCTTTTGGACAAAGAAAAATACCACGTGTCTCTCAGTCTTGTGCAGTCTCCTGTGTCTACAGTGATGACAATGATGGAAAAGAGGGTTGAGGGTACTAAGGATCATACAGTAGTTAGATCTATAAACTGTAATTTACTTTTGGTTCTTTAAATGCAAGATTCCTGTTCAGTGACCCATGAAAGTATGTATGTTACTAGAAACTGAATTATGCTAATCTTAACAATTCTTAACACATGAAACAAGACAAAAGGAAGCTGTAGCTAAAGGAAAGAATGGTGCACAGGAACTCTTTGGAGAAGCAAATGAAAAGGCTGGCAGAGCTGGTGTTATTTTGTGCCCTGTGATATCAAAAAAAACTTTCATGAAACATTTAGTCAAGTATGAAGTCGGGAATAGGACAAGATGGCAAAGATACTAGGAGTGAGAAATGAGAGTTCAGAGATTCGTAGGCCACCCAGAAGCCTCATATCTGTACATCTCAAATCCTTTCCTGGCTTGTGTCAGCTCAGTGTGACCATTTACACTTTGAAAATTGTTAAACACCCCAAATCAGGGTATGATTTATTGTTTTGATGACTTTCTAGACCTGTGAAAATGATGGCGAAAATGTTTGTTCAGATTGCACTTAAAATTGTGTATGCATTTAACTATTTGCTAGTACACAGCACTGATCGTTTCATTGAGGAGAGAGTTGGGAAGCTTTGGACATGGTGAGCAATGTAACATCACAAAAACTGAAAGTAATTAATAGAAGATGACTTGTTACCCATGTGGGAGTCATTTCTGAGGCAGCTACCTATAGAGTATGACCACTAACTTGTTAGAGATGAAGATCAACCTCAAACTAAGCTAAGGAACAAAAAGGAAAAGATGCAACATGCGATTTAGACAACTCCAGCCTGATCAGTTTAAACAAGCTGTTGGTCCTGAAAATTGGGAAATGAATTAAAGAATAGATACTGTCATAGACTGCCATTACTTCCTAAGGAAGTTTAAACTGATATAAATCAGTTGCCACAATGAGACCAAAACAGCATAGAAACTACTCAGCCAATGTACACTTTGTCTCAGCCAAGAGGGAAAATGTAACCAAGGTCAACATTGGCTTATGTAAAGTCATTTTAGAGATCTCAGAGGAGGATTATGGAAAATGGAGTAGTAGCGTCATATAAAACAGTAAAAAAGTGGAGGGGGGAAGTAAGTTTATAGAAAGCTTCGCAAGACTGCTAAATTTAATCATCTCAAGGGCATTTAAAGATGAAGCTAGAAGAAGAACAAATGTAAAGGGCCTGTAAGAGTTTTATGATAAATTCTTTATCCTATAATGACAGTGGGTCTACCTCAGGTACAAGGAGGTTGCGTGGCACAAGGAAGTAGACGTGGTACTGAATGAAACAAAAATGTTTGGGCAGCTAGACCAGAACAAGTATATGCCAAAGGACTCTGGGAGGTGACACAATTATTAAGGGCATTAATGAATCGATTCTCAAGGTGTATGAAAGGAAGAGAGATAGACCAAGGACTTAGAAGAAATTGTAGATAAGATTGTTGTCTTTCCCTTTCCCCCATCCCCACAAAAGAAAGAAAAACAGTAATAATTGCAACAGTCTTTAAGCACGTGCATTGAAGAATTCCTAGATAGAGGCATGGGAAGGATCTGACATTCAAAAACTTAAATTATCCGGAGTACACCTTTATAGCCATTTAATTGACTAAAAGCTCTAGTAAGTAAAAGTTCCTATTGATTGTGTTGGATTATTTTTTAAAAAGCAATCTTTGATTAAGTAGAGGAAAGCCACCTTAGAGACCCTTCTCCAACAAGATCTATGTATATGTGAGAATGAAGATTCCCTGAAATTATGTAATAAAAAATTTTTAATTGATTATCTCTAATAGTTATTGATTATACATTGATTATTTGAGAGATACATTGATATCTCTCATGTCAAGGCATAAAATGGACATGCTTGCCACAGGTTTTTGCTATTCCTATAGAGAGATTTGCTGCAGATTCAAAACGAGGCATTTTATAGTAAGATCCTTTCTTTGCTCCATACACTGATGATAAGTACTAGAACACTGTGGAATCTCTTGAATGAGATCTGTAAATCAATTGAGCATTTGCTCTAATTATCCAAACTGAAAAAGTCAAATGGTTGAAAAATGCATTTTCCAGATTGGGCATACCATAGAGTTGGCCCATTAGTAGGTTTATCTTAAACGGAATGTACATAGAGAGTAAGATGGCCTGCTTTGGAGAAATTGTGCTATGCCTTTAGTGGCTGCAAGCATTTATTAAGTACTATTAGAAAACACGCATTTGCCAGGCACTGTGCCAAACTCTAAGGATACAGAAAAAAAGCAAAAACAACCTGTCTTCCAGAAGCCTGCATTCTAATGGGGGAGACATTTAAGTCATAGCACATAAGAGAAATTACAAGCGCAGAGGATTGGCGACAGGGATGAGGGTGGAGGGGTCAGTAAAGGCCTTCTAGAGTAGGAGCCGCTTGAGCTGAGGAAGGAAACCAATGGTTGTAAGTATTGAGAGAACATTTCAGGTGTGGGAAGCCAGTGCAAGGTATGGAAATAAGGGAAATGGAGTTTTATGTGCAAGGAATAGCAATTGGCTTGTAAAGCGTGAGGAGGAATGGAATGTAGAAAGACTGCAAAGGTAAGAAGAGCTCTAAATACCAAGCATGACAATATCTGATCTTGGACACTGGAGTTTAATGAGAAGGGAGCTAGGGGATATCATTGAAATTGGTGCACTTAACACTTCAGGAAAATCACTTTGGAAGCTCCACAGAAGGTGGATGAGAGTTGAAAAAGACTAAAAGTAGGGAGACCAATTACAAGGCAAGAGGTGATGAGGGCCTCCGCCAGGGTGGTGGTTGTGTGCTTGAAGAGAAGAGGATGTTCACAAAAGAGGTGGGAGAAGAAATTGCAAGATCTAACAACTGACTGGATATGATGAGAAAAGAGTCAAGGATGACACTGAGATGACAAATCTTGGGTTGCTGGCAGGATGGTGGTCTGCAGCTGTACAGAAAAGTTCAGAAGAGGTGGAGGACTAGGAGTTTTGTTTTGCTTTTTAAAATAAAAAGTGAAAGATGTTATTAAAAATTAAGAGAATTTTAAGTTTGTTCTTGGAGGAGCAGCCTATCTTTTTAGCTACAGTGTCTTTTAGTATTGCTGTATATAGGTTGTAACACTGTCAACTAAGAATTAAGTGGGAGCAAGCATGTCAGATGATTAAGGTGGACCTGTCATGCGGTGATGATGGATAATTCATGAGCATCCCATGTTCTCCATTGATGAGAGCTCAAGGTAGATTCCCAAAACACTGAGCAGATGCCCTGTGGAACATTTATAGGAGAATATGAACAAAGATAATAAGGAGTCAGATAGGGATAGGTTGTCTTTTTTGAAGGGTTTAGTCATGAATGAGATCAGAAATCCACTGAAGTGTGTAGAAGTAAGTGTTCTCCAAGGCACTAAGGTTTACTGCCACTTTAGAATATGAGCATTATGTAAACAGATCATATTTTTTCTGAATAACTCTTAAGTCTATGTTCAGAGACAGCCCTTTAGAGAGAAGGGAAATGCATGTGAACAAATGATAGGACTGACTTTTGATTCCTAATGAACCAGTGATAGGAGGAACCCAGGATAGCAAGAGTCCCAATCTCAGATCACTCTTGACTATCTGGAGGTCTTCTGTTGGAATCGACTCTTCATCTGTCTGGTCCTCAGTGTTTCCTTTATTTTTAAATAAAGGGGTTAAGCTAGATGATCTCTAAGGTCCTCTGAAAAGCACAAATGCACACTTTTAAATATGGCTTCAGATTTTGTGTGTCACATGCCATTTTCATTCATTCATTCATGGTTTTGCTCTTTAAAAAATTTTTTTAGTAAACAAAATTGCACGTATTTAAGTTGACTAAAATGTGTGTTCCTTCAGGTGGTCCCTGTGATAAGTCTATGCTAATACTAAACTTGTGTAGTCCTGGCTCCCCAGGGCCCCACTTCACATTTGGATTGTTTGATGGTTTTATAGGAGCCAGTTATAAGAGCAATGAAGAGGCTAAAAGCCATGTAGATAAAGAGGTTGATGAAGGCCAGACCACTGTGTGCTTGCAAGACTGCAGAAGTCAGAAACATGTCCCTGTTAATAATTACAAGCATCCAAACACATGGAGAGAGTCTAGCTCCCACCTGACCCTGTCTCAGAAGCAGTAGCCTAAGTAGATGGCCAACACAAAGGAATAGAAATGCTTGACAGTGAGCAGGAAAACTCCAGCACTGCAAGGGGGATAATTGTATTTCTGAAAGAAAGCAAGGTAGCACATGATGCCAACCCAAATGTTTTCTCGTAGCATTTTGCCTTATTCATTATTTATCAGTAGTTAGCCAGCATACCTGGACTCTACTTATTGTATAGCGTTTCCATTGGGGAGATTTTTTGCTAAGATCTCTCAATAACTCACCACCGTGGTACAGATGCTCAGCTCTTTACTTCTGTGCTATCTGAATAGACTTTTGGTTGGTCTGCCCAAGAACCCTCTCCACTAAAGTCTATCTTCCACTCAACTGCCTATGATATTCTTAAAGTACAGGTCTAACTATGTTATCCCCGCCCCCCCCCCCCCCTAAAAAAAAAAACTCCACTGACTCCCTATTACTTCCAGGACCAAATATAAAGTCCTCTGGTTGGCATTCAAAGTTCTTCATAACTTACTTTCTCTGTCTCTGTCTCTGTCTCTCTGTCTCTGTCTCTCTGTCTCTCTCTTTCTCTCTCTCTCTCACACACACACACACACACACACACACACACACACACACACACACACACACACACAAATGATCTCCTACATTCTGCAATTGAATTCCATAGTTCTTTCTCTGGATGTGGAAGGCATTTTGCCTTAGAAGACCACTGGGAATTTTTTTTTAAATCCTTGCATTGCAACGAAGTTCCAAGTCTACCAGAAAAAATTCTCACACAGTGTGGTCGTTGCTGTGCACAAAGTTCTGGTTCTGCTCCTTTCACTCAGCAACAGATCATATAAGTCTTGCCAGGCCTCTCTGAAGTCTTCCTGTTCATCATTTCTTATAGCACAATAGTATTCCATTACATTCATATACCATAATTTATTCAGTCATTCCCCAATTGATAGGCATCCTCTTGATTTCCAGTTTTTGGCCACCACAAAGAATGCTGCTATAAATATTTTTGTACATGTGGGACCCTTTCCCATTTTTATGATTTCTTGGGGATACAGTCCTAGAAGCAATATTGCTGGTCAAAGGGTATGCACATTTTTGTAGCCCTTTGGACATAGTTCCACATTGCTGTCCAGAATGGTTGGATCAGCTCACAGCTCCACCAACAGTGTTATTAGTGTTCCAACTCTCCCACATCCTGTCCAACATTTATCATCTTCCTGTTATGTCATGTTTGCCAATCTGATAGGTGTTATGTGGTATCTCAGAGTTGTTTTGATTTGCATCTCTCTAATCAAAAGTGATTTAGAGCATTTTTTCATGACTATATCTATCTTTTAATTTCTTCCTCTGAAAATTGCCTGTTCGTATCCTTTGACCATTTATCAACTGGGGATGTTACCAGTTTCTTGGTGGGATTTTTTGCCTTGTATTTTTCCCAAAAGTTTTTGAGAACTTCTAAAATATAGCTCCTTCCACTTCATTCAGCTGAATTGTCTTCTATCACTTATTTGAAGACCCACCAATATACCCTCTTTGATTTTAGCCTTGCTGTTTCTTAGAAATTTATTTTTCAGATAAAACCTGGATTATTTCAATCCATTGCCTTAGCAGAATTGTTCACTAAATCAAGTAGAACCTAATTAAAAACTTTTTTTCAGAACCTCCTAGTGCATGTGTTTTTCACCTGGGGTCCAATATGCTCTGATGACCATTTCAATAAAGTTGGTTTTCTCTGTAATCCTATATATCTTATGTCTTTAAAACATTTGGAAAAGGGATGCATAGGCTTCACCAGACTACCAAAAGGAGTGCATGACACAATGAAGGCAAAGAGCCCCTGAACTAGGAGTTTGCAGCATATTTTTCTTTCCTGGAATCAGTTTTTCCCTCTGAAGCTGTATTTTGTAATATTTGGCCTTTTTCTTTCTCTGCTATTCCATTCACAAATAAAGCAACAGCATTTGGTATACCCAAGTTGTAATTTTAGTAAAAACAATCTAATAATACTTGTCATAATGCTTCTTAAAAATTTTAATTTTTTGCATATATTTTCATGTCCTCTTGTGAGATATTTTAGTCTAGCGGCTAAAAAAAATTCACTTTAGTATCGTTGGACAAATTAATACACAAGGTCATTTAGGTCTCCTTGAATTATTAAATGAAGATCTAAAGACAGATTACTTCTAATGAATGATCGCCACCTTGCTGACCTACGTTGCCTGCTGAACCTCATTATAATCTGATTCATTGCCGTTTGCATTGCATTTTATTGTTTTGGTATATGTGGGTCCTTAATATGTAAAACCAATCTTACAGCTGATGGTAGATTTGGATATTGTACTCTATATTTAGACTTGGAGATAATCACTGATATATTTGTTAAGCAAAAATCGAAATCTGCTTAATGTACTTTGTCTTCCAGTCCTATGAAAACTGCAAATAGCATGTGGCAAGATTCATGTATTTAACCAGTTGCTAGTTTAACAAGTAATTTAGACTAAAGTGGAGGGAGTGTTGGTACATGATTTTTTGTTTACAGATGATTGTACACTCAGAACAGCCTCTGAAGCTGAGATGCAACAAAGTATAGATCAATTCTTTGCTGCCTGTGCTAATTTTGGTTAATAATCATTAACACCAAGAAAACACAGGTGCTCCATTAGGCAGCACCACTGCATCCATATGGGGAACCATCAGTTACTGCACAGTTTAGGATACTGTGGATAAGTTCACTTACCTTGGCAGTGTACTTTCCAGGTACGTACACACTGTGAGGTTGACACATGCATTTCCAGAGTTAGCTCAGTGTTTGGGAGGCTCCAAAGGAAAGTGTGAAAGAAAGGAGATATTAGACTGACTACCAAGCTGAAGATCTACAGAGCTATTGTGTTGACCTCATTGTTGTATACCTGTGAAACCTGGACAGTATACCAGCACCATGCCAGGAAATTGAATTGCTTCCATATGAATTATCTTAAGAAGATTCTGAAGATCACCTAGCAGGATAAGATACTACTTGAACTAAACTGCCAAGCATTCAGACTATTGCAGAAAGTCCAGCTCCAATGGGCTGGCCATGTTGTTCGAATGCCAAAGTCAATTTTTTGGATAATTCACACTGGGCAAGTGTTCACATAGTGGTCAGAAAAAAGCAATACAAGGACACTCTGAAGGTCAGTCAACTTTGCAATTGATTGCGTGACATGGGAGATACTGGCACTGGTGTGCCCTCATCAGAGAAGGTGAAGGTTCTGTGCCCTGTGAGCAAAGCAGAATTGAAATAGCTCAAAAGAAATGTGAGGTGTGCAAATTTAGAGAATCTACCCCAAATTTCACATGGACTATTTGTGTCCATCTGTGGTAGAGCATTCCAAGCTCATATTGGTCTAATCAGACACAGTTTGACACACTGTACCATGACTCTAGTATAGTGATGTCATTTTGGTCCTCTTTAAGAACAAAGGACAACAATCAACCAAGTTTAACAAATAATTTAGCACAGTTGAAGGCCCCAATCCTTATTTTAATCACCTATTTTGCAACAAAAACAATACATTTTCTTAGAGAATATAAAATTTTGTCTGAGAGCTAACTCATTGTACTCATAACAAAAAACTATTAGGATAATTGGTAGACATACCAGCCGCAATAAGAATTTAAGGTAATGTCCACTACATCTATGAAATACAAATACTTCAGAAAATAGGACCAGTAGTAATAATAATGTTTATCAAACAGCATACGACAGACAAAACAGATGCATATGTATATATAGAGTGTTTCACTGTATGACTGAATTCACATGAACGTTCCCCACCCTATATCACGTGAACTGGGACTTCACAGCAACTGTAAGGGCAAACTGACTAGTGATGTCTCACAACTACCTCCCCTCAGCCGTAACACATTTTATTAGTGCTGTATATCACGTACTCTTGCACTTCACATGCCGCTCAATAATGGTGGGTGACAAAAATGCAAATGGAAAATTTTTAATTCTGCAAAAAAAATACATCTATAACAACAAGAGATTTCCATGAGATAAAATGTGAACAATGGGTACTATTCATTTCTAAATGCTATGCTACTTTTTTAAAAAACCATCCTGTAATTTCATCATGTGTGTAGGAAGTTCAGGTGAGGAACTTCCTCTGCAATGCAGATAGCGACTTTTTTATATCAGAGTGTTTCTTGGAGCAGTGAGGTTATGTTTCTTGCCTAGGGTCACACAATTAGATACGAGACTTACCCTGAGTCCAAGTTCATCTCTGCCAGCTTAGGGTCTATGTTCAGCTTTTCTAGGTCCTTCACTCTGGATCAGCTCAATCTGGCTTTTTGTAATAGGCCTTTTAATATCTTCAAAATGCTGGCCCAGTTGAAAGTTCTCTCCTTGGAACCCTTACCATCCCCTTTCTCCATTTCTCCTCTTGAGGGAATCACAGTGTGCTCTAATGATCTGAATGTAGGCCATACTCCTTTTCCTTCCCTTTATAAAACAATTTAATTTATAATCTCTCATGGAAACAGCTTCAACCACGATGGTCTTCCTAGCAACAATAGCCAACTTCCCATTGGCTTACTCAGAAACAGGAGGAGCCTATTTGAGAAGTTCTTACATGTCACTATTGCTGATTCTTGCAAGATTAGGTGTGCAACTGCTCTTCCCGTTCTCCAGTCTCTGATAGCATCCCCTTGGTCCCTCTTCCTTAGCTGAGGACCTTATTGCAGACTTCATTCCTCCCCCTCCCCACCATGGAGACTGTTTGCCATAAGTTCCCTTTTTGTCCTCTTCTCACTTCATATCCCTCTGAAATTATCCTTCACTATCCCTTTCACTCCAGCCTCTAGCCCTTCCTGCTAAGCCCAACCCTTCTATGTACACCCTTGATCCTGTGGTCTCCAGCATGTTACCACACACACACACACACACACACATTTTAATTTTTACTCTTTTCCCCTTCTATTTGTTTGTTTCCTAATGCCTCTAGAGGGACCCATGTCTCCCCCATCCTTAAAAACCCTCACTAGATCCTTTCATCCTCATTTCCTTTTTCATTTAAACTTGAAAAAGCTATTTACACTAGATGCCTCTTCTCACTGTCTTCTAAGCTCTCTGTAGTCTGGTTGTCAACCTCACCATCCAATGAAATTGGTCTCTCCAACATTACCCATGGTCTTTTCGTTGCCAGATCCACGGGGCTTTTCTTAATCTTCATCTGTTTTGACCTCTGCAGCATTTGACACAGTTGACCACTTTCTTTTCCTGAAGTTGTTCATCAGGGTTTTCCTGGCATAGATTTTTCCTGCTATCCCCTGCTCCTTTTCTGTCTCCCGTGCTGCTCTTCATTTATATTATGATCCCCCAAACTCTGTCCTGAGCCCACTTTTCTCCATGTACTCTCACTTGGTGATCTCATCAGTTACTATGGCTTCAATTATAATTTCTATTTTGATGATTCACAGATCTTTATCCCTACTCTTTCTCCTGAGCTCTAATTGCACATTCAAAACTGCCTATAGGGTATTTCATACTGGAGTCCTGACTACATCTCAAACTCAACTTGTCTGAAACAGAATTCATTATATTTTCCCCAAAACCCACCCCTCTTTTGAACTTCCCTGTTATTGTTAAGGACAGGACCATTCTCCCAGTCACCCACAGTTATGACTTTAGTCATAATGAATTCCTTACTTTAGCCCCATATATTCTATCAGTTGCCAAATGTTGTAGTTTCTATTTCTATAACATCTCCTCTATATATCTCCTTTCTCATCACATGGCCACCACTCTAATTCAGGTGCTAATCACCTCCCATCTGAATGATTGCAATGGCTTCCTAATGGGTCTTCTTGCCTCAAGTCTTCCCCAAATGTGAGCCATCCTCCACACAGCTGCATAGCCATTTTCCTCATGCGTGATTCTAACCATGTCAGTTTCCTCAATAAACTTCAGAGGCTACTGTTACCTCTATGATAAAATAGAGACTCTGTTTGGCATTTAAAGCTCTCATAACCTGGCATTATCCTATCTTTTCCATCTTCTTTTACATTATTTCCCTCTACACGCTCCACGATCCATCCATACTGGTCCACTTATTGTTCCTAACACATGATATCTCTGCCTTTCAACTAGCTGTCCCCATGCATGAGAGCATTCCTTCCTCATCATCTCTTAGAATCCCTGGCCTTCCTTGAGACTCACCTCAAATGCCACCTTCTTCATAGACCTTTCCCAGTAGTCTTTCTCCTTCTCCCCCTACCCCAGCTACAAGTGCCTTTGCTTCTAAATTTACTTGGCATGTACATTATATTTACCTCTTTACGTACATGTTGTCTCCCTCATTAGATGTAAACCTCTTGAGGGAAGAAGTTGCTTTTGCTTTTTATTGATAAATCTATCACTTAGCATAGTACCTGAAACATAAAAATACAACCTTGGTTGTATTTCTGCTCAAGTGCCTTAGAGACAGAAGTCTAACCCATCAATCACCTCCCTGCTTCCCCAAGGTTGGAGAGAACTTATGGGTAGATGATGGGAGGGGACTCCCTAAAAAAGCTTACATTTGTCTTCACTTGGTATTTTCTTTGATTAAATGTATTGAGTTGAACTTGCCTCTCAGGCTTAGACTTGTAGATTATTTCTATGCCATCTACAGAGGTGGCTCTATGTAACCTAGTATCACTCTGTGAGAAAGAGTGAGGACAGAACAAATTTACACTTCTTCCCAGCAGTGTGGTATTTGGTCAGCTCTGGTAGAAATGGTGAGTTTTAAACTGGCGGAGCAAGTTGGGAGGATGCTGTAGGACTGCTGAAGGTACGGAAGAAAGGGATGGAGGGGGAAAGTGTTTGTTTCACCCCTGATGTATTTGGAGTGCAACAGAGAGAAGGAATGGAAGTATTAGAGGCTGTAGACAAAGCTAAAAAATAGGAATTGCAAAGTAATGGCTAACCAGAGAGGTCATTATTTTAAATAAGAAGTATTTGCTTTGGAAAAAATACTTCTTGAAATAGTATTTTAATACATTTAATTGAGGAGTTATTTTTCAGTTTTTTCCTGATAGTATCTCTTTCAAAAGAGGTTTTGGGGGTGAATGATCTGTATATTTGTATGTAGCAAAGGTTATGTGATACACAACCCAAGGAGCTTTTCTTCCTTCCATCTTTCTTTCTTTCCTTTTTTCCTTCCTCCTTCCCTTCCTTTTTCCTCCCTCCCTTCTTTTTTCTTTCTTTCTTCTTCCTTCCTTCCTTCCTTCTTTTCTCTTCCTTTCTTCCTTCCTTCCTTCTTTTCTCTTCCTTCCTTCCCTCCTTCTCTTCCTTCCTTCCTCCCTTCCCTCCTCTTCCTTCCTTCCTTCCTTCCTTCTTTCCTTCCGTCCTTCCTGCTTTCCTTTCTTTCTTCTTTCTCTTTCCCCTCTCCTGCCTCTTCCTACTTTTCTCTCCATTTTCCCCCTTCTCTCCTCTCTTCTCTTATTCTCTTTTCCCTCCCTGGGCTAAAACTGACTGGGCTCACCCAAATTATATTCATGATAGCATGATTTGCAGAGGAGTGTACATACTGCTACAGCTCACCCTCAGTATTCTATGGATGATCATGCTAGGGTGAATACATTCATACTAAAACTGTAACTCCTGAGCCCCCATTGGTATGCTTTCTGTTTAATGAATCAACCAAAATGATAACCTTTAACTCTTCATTAAGAATATTTGCTAAATAGAAGGCAAAGCAAGAATAATTAAAATATAGCATTCTACCCACAAATCTGGGACAGATTCTTCCCCCATTATACACAGTGTCCATAGGGGAAAGTGTACATTACAAAGCAATAGCATGGAGGCATATGAACAAGAGACGTGTGTCTGAGGCAGCTCATAACTCTAGACTCTCAGGATTTGATGTCCTTGAAGACCACAAGTCTCTGGTGGGCTCAGTATTCCTCTTGTCCAGCTTTCTCTTGCTGGATAGGGCTACTTCTGGGCTTACAAGATAGTGTTGAGCTCATTTGGCTAAAAGAGAAACCCTAAGCCTGGGAACTACAGAACTTTTCCAGGTCTGTTTGTATGGCAGAATCTGAGGGGTTTCACGTGTTAGGCAGTAGATAGTCATGTAAGAAAAGGTAAAAATAGAACATTTCCCAACTAGTCAGGTCTTCCAAGCTCTAAAGCTTTTCATTCAACCACAGGTGGAAATGAAGGCTGTGAGATCTTGCTGTGATCCAATTGAATATCTTCAGAATCTTCTAGGTTGGTATTTACCAACACTACTACCCCATAGCAACGGTCTCTCATATGAAATGACTTACCCCTGTCTTATGGGGGAAAATAAAATCCATATTTCTGTCAGCCAAGGCAGAGACAGACAATATACAAGTGTCCTATAAAGTTCTAAATACTAAGGTTTCCTGGTTATCAACCAAAAATTCTTGATATTAGTCATGCATAATTAGACTCTGAGAAGCAGGACACTGATCATCTTTGCCTTCAGGAAGCACTTTTCCTCTGAGGGATTGCTTTTTTTTTTTTAATATATAATTTATTAAGTTTTTAGTTCTTAACATTCATTTCCACAAGAATTTGAATTCAAAATTTTCTCCCCACCTCTTCCCACTCCCCTACCCCAGGACAGCATGCACCCCATCCATCCCTTTCTCCAGTCTATCCTCCCTTCTATTACCCACCCTTCTTCTATCCCTCTTCTCCTCTATTTTTCTGGAGGGCAAAATAGATTTCTGTACTCCATTGCCTGTATAGTTTAATTTCCAATTGCATGCTAAAACAATTTTTAACATTCATTCTTAAAGCTTTGAGTTCCATATTCTCTCCCTCCCTCCCTACCCACCCTCATTAAGAAAACAAGCAATTCAATATAGATCATACATGTGTGACAATGCAAAGCACTTCCATAATAGTTATGTTGTAAAACACTAACCACATTTCCCTCTGTCCTATTCTGCCCTTCATTTATTCCATTCTCACCCTTGACCTGTCCTCCCACAATAGTGTTTGCTTCTGATTATCCCTTTTCCCAATATGCTGTTCCTGTTATTATCTCCCCTCTCCTATCCCCTTCCCCTTGCCTTCCTGTGGGGTAAAATAGATTTCTATATCCAATTGAGTTATTCCCTCCTTAACCCAAATTCCATGAAAATAAGGCTCAATTATTTCCTTTTATCTCCCCTCCATTGTAAAAGCTTTCTTCCCTCTTTTATGTGAGATGATTTGCTACATTCTACCTCTCCCTTTCTTACTCCTAGTACATTCCATTCAACAGTAAATTTTATTTTATTTTTTTTGGTATTCTCCCTTCATACTCAGTTCGCCCTGTGTCCTGTCTATGTGTATATACATATATATACACATACATATACCCATGTACATACACATACCTACACATATATAATATACACATAAATACTTACATACCCATTCACACCTACATATATTTAATCTAACTACTCTAATTCTGAAAAAGACCTCATAAGTTACAAATAACATCTTTCCATGTAGGAATGTAAAAGGTCAACTTTAATGAGTTCCTTAAGGCTCCTCTTTCCTGTTTACTTTTTCATGTTTCTCTTGATTCTTGTATTTGAAAGTCAAATTTTCTATTCAGCTCTGGTCTTTTCAACAAGAATGTTTGGGAGTCCTCTATTTCATTGAAATTCCATTTTTTCCCCTGTAGTATTATACTCAGTTTTGCTGAGTGGGTGATTCTAATCCTACTTCCTTTGACCTCTGGAATATCATATTCCAAGTCCTTTGATCCATTAGTGTAAAAGCTGCTAAAACTTGTGTTATCCTGATTGTATTTCCACAATACTTGAATTGTTTCTTTCTGACTGCTTGCAATATTTTCTCCTTGACCTGGGAACTCTGGAATTTGGCTACAATATTCCTAGGAGTTTTCATTTTAGGATCTCTTTCAGGAGGTGATCAGTGAATTCTTTCCATTTCTATTTTAACCTCTGGTTCTAAAATATGACGGCAGTTTTCCTTAATAATTTCTTGGAAGATAATGGCTAGGCTCTTTTTTTCATCATGGTTTTCAGGTAGACCAATAATTTTTAAATTATCTCTCCTGGATCTATTTTCCAGGTCAGTTGTTCTTCCAGTGAGATACTTCACATTGTCTTCTATTTTTTCATTCTTTTGGTTTTGTTTTGTAATTTCTTGGTTTCTCATAAAGTCATTAGTTTCCATCTGCTCCATTCTAATTTTTAAAGAACTATTTTCTTCAGTGAGCTTTTGAACCTCCTTTTCCATTTGGCCTGTTCTACTTTTTAAAGCATTCTTCTCCTCATTGGCTTTTTGGACCTCTTTTGCTATTTGAGTTAGTCTATTTTTAAAGGTATTGTTTTCTTCAGCATTTTTTTGGGTCTCCTTTAGCAAGCTGTTGACTCACTTTTCATGATTTTCTTGCATTGCTTTCATTTCTCTTCCCAATTTTCCACCACCTCTTTTATTTAATGTTCAAAATCCTTTTTGAGCTCTTCCATGGCCTGAGACCATTGCATATTTTTTTTGGAGGTTTTGTACGTAGAAACCTTGACTTTTATTTCTTCCTCTGATGGTATGCTTTGTTCTTCCTCATCTGAAAGGATGGAAGAAAGTACCTGTTCACCAACAAAGTAACCTTCTATAATCTTTTTTTTCCCCCTTTTTTGGGCATTTTCCCAGTCAGTTACTTAACTTTTGAGTTCTTTGTCAAGTGGAGGGTATACTCTAGGAACCTGTAAGTTTTCAGTTCCTCCAAGGTGACACAATCAAGGCAGAGGAATTTACTCCTCTCCTGGCCTGCTCTCTGGTCTGTGAGCAACTACAAGCACTCTTTCTGCCCAGGAACTTCTAGTAGGGTTCCCTCTCCACAGCTGTCACCAGCTCCACCACACCCAGGCCCACCATGCAGGACTGAGACCCAAATCAGCCTGCTCAATTCCCCCAGAGTCTTTAGACTGAGGGCTCCAAAAGTGGAACCAGGACTGGAGCCAGACTGCACATCCCTCTCACCCAAGTAAAAGATCTTTCTCACTGACCTTTGAAGCTGTCTTCGGCATTTGTGGACTGAGAAATCTGGGAACTGCAGCTGCTGCCCATGATTCCACATCCTGAAGGCTGCTACCCATGATTCCGCACCCAGAAGGCTGTCTGTGCCATGTAGCCGGGCCGCTCTCCACCCTGAGCCTGGTGTAATAGACCTTTCCTGTCGACCTTCCAAGCTGTCTTGAGCTAGATATCTCTTTCACTCTGTCATTTTGTGGCTTCTGCTGCTCTAGAATTTGTTTATAGTCATTTTTTACAGGTATTTTATGGGCTATGGGGGTAGAGCTGGAGCAGGTCCATCTTTCTACTCTACCATCTTGGCTCTGCCCCTTCAGAATTGCTTTTTTAACTGGTTTTGTTTCTATCCCCTTTTCATTCAATATAATTGTCTCAGTCATAAAGGGACGCTACCTGACATGCACATTAAAAGCAATAATAGCTAAATTTGTATAATGCTTTATAGTTGACAAAGAACTCACACATGTTATTTATCATTTGATCTTCCCATCAACACCATGAGGTAGTTTGGAAGGATGTTATCTTCATTTTATTGGTGAGGAAAGGTCACACAATGATTGAGCTCAGACTCAAACTCATGTCTTCTAACTATAAGACCAGCATTCTTTATATCACATGACAAAAGTTTCATCATTTTACATTAACAAATTGTAAAGTACTTAGGTTACCACATTTGTATTTTAATACAATAAACTCCAGGTTCTAAAGTCATTCCTAAGGACACATTGTTTGGAGAGGATGGTATTTTTGTCACAAAAGTTTTCTCATGTCTCTACCTGAGTTCCATCATAAGTCTGCTCTGTAAAGAAAACCTACCTGCATAGCTTTTATTCTGAATTGGTTTTTGTAAAGTGTTGGCTGGAGTTCAATGTCAAGAAACTAAATAACAGGAAGGGCTGGTGAATAAGAACATATTCCTTCCCTCTCTCTTGTTTAACTTCCTCCTTGTGGCTAAAAAAAAAAAAAAAGACCATCAAGGTCTACCTTTTTGTTTGTTATTCAGTCCTTCAGTTGCATCTGACTCTTCATGAGTGTTCTTGGCAAAGATACTGGAGTGATTTGCCATTTCCTTCTCCAGTGTACCCCCATTTTACAGATGAGGAACTGAGGTAAATAGGGATTAAGTGACTTGTCCAGAGTCACACTACTAGTAAATGTCTGAGGTTAGATCTTTCGCAAGTCTGGTGCTCTATTCACTGGACCACCTAGCTATCAGTAACTTCTTGTACCCTATTTCATCTCAGAGATGTACATTTTGATTTTTATATAAGCAGTATAGCCTGATCATTAGAACCACTAGGCTAGAATTCATGAAAATTTAGTCTGAGTTCTACTTTTGTCATCTTTTATGACTTCAATAAATATTTCTGGTCCTCACTTTTTCCATTTGCAAAATGTGAAAAATCATTCCTAACTCTTCCTACTTTTCAGGGAGATCATGAGAATTCTCGCTAAAAACTAAGATTTTTGCTGCCTATGAGGGAGAGGAATCTCAGGCAGGTCATGAAGACAGCAAATGGTAGAAGGAAGGAAAAGAGAGATAAAGGATATGGTTGTCAGTGTGAAAATTGATGGGCAAGCACAATGTGGGACTGAGCAGATTTTTTTTAAAAGCCCACTTAGAGAGTCAGTGTAGCATCATGGACAGAACCAGGCCATGAATGAGGTTGTCCTGGGTCTAAGTCTTACCTCTTATACTTAATTACTTTGTGATCATGAGCAAATCACTTTAACTATCAGTGCCCCTAGGGAGTAACTCTCTACCACTATACATTTCAGAGAAAGTGTATTAATAGAGGAAGTTTCCCCTTTGGGAGTTCCTTATACCAATGGAATCATGGGGCTAATTCCAATCAAATGGTATCTCTAACCAAACAAAAACTTTTTACATGTTTGGAGCAAGAGAAGGTAAAAAGCAAAGGCGTTAATGGGAAATGAATGAATGATTGATTGCCCAAGAGGGCAATGTGAAAAAATTTTAGCAAGAGGGAAGGTGTTTTTGATATTCCTTAAATGCTACTGGCAAAGATTTATGCAATATCAACTCTAACACCCAAGTAAATGGGAGGTGTCTGAATGATATTTTTATAGTGAAGGACCAAAGTCAAAGTACAAGAGGAAGCATTGGGAAGAGAGGGACTAATTGGGGTTTTATTTTAGAAAACTGACAGTAATAACGTGGCTTCCCTTTGGAATAATACCAATCATTAGGCAAAGGAAAACTACTGACTAAAAGAGAGAGTCATTGTTAATTATAAAACATGTTACAATATTTGATTTTAGCAGACATTCTTTCATGATTTAATGTTTCAATGATTTTAAGAAAATATGGCTGTCTAGCAAGCATCAAAACCACTTGGTACTGGCTAAGAAATAGAGGGGTAGACCAGTGGAATAGGTTAGGTACTCAAGACACAATAGTCAGTCTATTGAATATGGCAATCTACTGTTTGATAAGCCCAAGGACCCTAGCTTCTGGGATAAGAACTCACTGTTTGACAAAAATTGCTGGGAAAATTGGATAACAGTGTGGCAGAAACTGGGTATAGACCAATGTCTGCCACCATACACGAGAATAAAGTCCAAATGGATACATGATCTAGGTATCAAGACTGACACTATGAAAAAATTAGAGGAGCAAGGAATAGTGCATTTATCAGATTTATGGAGAATGGAGAAATTTTTGAGCAAACAAGAGATACAGAACATTATGAGGTGCAAAATGGATAGTTTTGATTACGTTAAATTGAAAAATTTTTGCACAAACAAACCCAATGCAACTATTGGATTGCAAAGATTAGGAGGGAAGCAGAAAACTGGGAAAGAATCTTTTGCAACTAGTGTCTGTGATAAAGGCCTCATTTCTAAAATATATGGAGAACTGAGTCAAATGTACAAGAATATAAGTCATTCCCCAATTGGTAAATGGTCAAAGGATATGAACAGGGTTTCAGAGGAAGAAATTAAAGCTATCTGTATTCATATAAAAAATTCTCTAAATCACTATTGATTAGAGTGATGCAAACTAAAACAACTCTGAAGTACCACATCACACCTATCAGATTGTCTAACATGACAAAAGATTGAAGAAGAGGTAGGAGAGTTGGAACACTAATCCATTATTGGTGGAGCTGTGAGCTGATCCAACCATTCTGGAGAGCAATTTGGAACTATGTCCAAAGGGCTACAAAAATGTGCCTACCCTTTGACCCAGCAATATCACTTCTAGGACTGTAACCTAAAGAAATCATAAAAATGGGAAAGGGTCCCACATGTACAAAAATATTTATAGCAGCTCTCTTTGTTGTGGTCAAGAACTAGAAATCAAGGGGATGCCCATCAATTGGGGAATGACTGAACAAGTTGTGGTATATGAATGTAATGGAATACTGTTGTGCTATAAGAAATGATAAACAGGAAGACTTCAGAGACGCCTGGAAGGACTTATATGAACTGCTGCTGAGTGAAAGGAGCAGAACCAGGAGAACTTTGTACACAGCAACAACCACAGTGTGTGAGGAATTTTTCTGGTAGACTTAACTGTTCCAAGCAATGCAAGGGCCTAAAAATTTCCCAATGGACTCTTGAGGCAAAATGCCTTCCACATCCAGAGAAAGAACTGTGAAACTGGATTGCAGAATGAAGCAGACCATTTTCTCTTGTGTTATGTTTTGTTTTGTTTTGTTTTATGTTTTCTCCCATTCATTTTAATTCTTCTATGCAACATGACTAAGGTAAAAATATATTTAATAAGAATGCATGTGCAGCACCTATATACGATTGTATGCTATCTCGGGGAGGAAGGGGGGAGGAAGGGGAGAAGGAAAGGGAAGGAGGAGGAAAAATCTAAGATATATGGAAGTGATTATAGAAAACTGAAAACAAATAAATTAATTTTAAAAATTAAATTTAAAAAAAAAGAAAATATGGCTATCAGATGAGAGTATGGCTCAGTGGATTTATAACTAGTTGAACAACTATCCAAACAGTGCTGACAAGTGCATCATGCAACATAGAGGGAGATATCTAGTGACCTACCACAGGGTTCTATGCTTGACTCTGTCCTGTTCAACATTTTTGTTGTTGAATGAATAGAAGGCATATATATATATGTATGTATGTATGTATATGCACACATATGTGTATATATGTGTGTTTACACACACACACACACACACACACACACATATATATATATGATTTGAAGATTATAACAATGTCTGGGAGAGATAAAGCATGCTGAATTTGTAGTCATGAAGACCTGAGTTAAAATCCTGCTTCTAATGCTTATGAGATATGTCTATACATAAGCCACTGCACTTCTGAACCTTATTTCCTTATCTGTAAAATGGGAATAATGATGTGGGGTCTACTTTGTAGAGTTGTTGTGACTCTCTCTCTCTCTCCCTTTCCACACACACACACACACACACACACACACACACACACACATACACATACATATATACACACATATACATATATATTTGTATGTTATACAGGTACATATATAGTTTTTTATAAATCTAAAAGGAACATGCATCAGTATTAAATGAAAAAGATCAAAGTTCAAAGTCATCTTCACAGACTACAAGGAAATTCGTTTTAACAATCATAAATGTCAAATCTTGTACTTAGTTTAAAAGAATATAAAAATATGGGATGGAAAAGAATTGGTTCAACAGCCATTTGAGTGAAAAGGTTGAGGGCTTTGGTTAGTCACAAACTAAGTATGAGGCAATGGTGTGATGTGGGTACCAAAAAGTTAATAATCCCAGACTTCCAGGATTAGCAGTATAGTGTCCAGGTCAAAGGAAGTAGAAATTACACTGAACTCTGCTAGTCAGATCACATCTGAAGTGCTATGTTTAGCTCTCGACCCTAGAACTTAAGAGGGATGCTAACATATGTGGAATGGATTCAGAAAGAAGTAACCAAGTGCAAGAGTCTCCAAATACTGTCACATTATTGCGACTTGCATTTGTATGTACCTAAAGGTTTATAAAGTGTTTTCCTAAGCTTCATCCTGTGGGATAAGTAGTAAGGGTTTATCATCCCCATTTTATACGCAAGGAAATTGACTCAAACAGATTGAAACCCCAGAGGGTGTAAGTAACTTGCCCAGGATTACACAGCTAGTAAGTGTCAAAGCTTCAACTCCAACCCAGATTTAAAATAAAACAAAATGAAACATAACCTTCTTACCACTGTTGTTACTACCACAGTTAAATGGTTGAAGGAGCCAGAGATGTTTAGTCTGTTAAAGAGAATATTTAAGAAAGACATGATCCCTGTCTTTAAGTATTTATAGGGCTTCCACGTGGAAGAGGGTATAGATAGAATTGTTCACTCTTGCTTCAGGGGATAGAAACAGGACTTATCAATACAAGTTAGAGGGAGACAAATTTCACCTTAATATAAGAAAGAACTTTATAACAATAAAATATTATTTCATCATGAAAAAGTGAACTCCCCCTCACTAGAAGCATTTAGCAGAGAATGCCTGTCAAGGAGGTTGTATTAATTGAGAGAAAAATTCCCTTCTGCCTTTTATGATTCTTGACTCTTCCCTATCCCTCATCTCCCACATCCAGTCAGTTACTAAAGCATGTTAAATCTACCTCCACGTTTCTTCATTTCTCTCATATCTTTCCACTCATGTCATTATAACCCTAGTTCAGGCCCTCCTTACCTCTCACCTGGATGACTATAAAGGCTTCCTAATTTGTCTCCCTGCTTCTAGCCTCTCCCGTCTCTAATCCATTCTTCATGCAGCTGCCAAAATAAGTTTTCTGAGGCATAGATCTAACAATGTCACTTCCTTGCTAAAGGTGAAAACAAAAGGTCATTGGCTCTCTACTACCTGTGGGCAATGCAAATGCTTTAGCTTGGCATTTAAGGCCTTCCATAATCTGCCTCTGACTTACCTTTCCAGTTTTATTTCATACTACCTTTCATGAATCCTACATTCCAGCCTAACTGGGCATTTAGCTGTTTCTAAACACAATACTTCCTCTCTTTGCATTGACACAAGCCTTTTTCTATCTCTAGAAAGTATTTCCTCATCATCTGTGCTTTTAGAATTCTTGTCTTCCTTCAAGGCTCAACCCAGACCATAAAGTCTTCCCATGTTTTTCTGTCCTCTTTTTTCTTATATTAACAGGTGGCCTGGCCAACACTTAGTAATGAATTCTTTTGCCATGGCAAACCATGAAACAAAGTAAAATGCAAATGATGCTCAGACCTGTGCAGCTCCCTTCAGCTTCTAATGGTAGCAGTGGCAGAAAAGGGGAGCAAAGAATACTAATAATCATAAACGGAAGATGTCTGTGCTGAAGTCAACACAGTTTTGAAGGCACTGAGGCCTCAAAAGCATATAGAGGAGGGGAAGACTCCAAACACATGAAAATCATCTAAAATTTTCTAATTTTTAAAAAAACACCAAGAGAACATTAATAACTATTGACCTATAGATCTCCTTTCCCATTTATGAGAATAATCTAATACACAACAAGAGTTTTCATGATGACAGTATTAGAAGGGAATAGGCAAGCTTTCACAAGTGATGTTCCACAGTAGACCGCATCCTTACCATTATGCAATGAACTGAATGAGTGTCATTCTATTTATTGTGAATTAACTATTTTTTAAAAAGCCTTTGATTTGAGAAAGCAAAATGTCACCTTTAAGGCTGTCTTCCAACAAGGTATTTGTGACGTCTCTAAGCTGCAAAGCTGGGCTAGGAAGACTTTCAGCATTAATTCTGTGATCCTGTGATTTTTTATTAAGGGGAGGGGCAAGCAGATGATCCATTAGCATAGTTGCTGCTGATTTAAGGTCAGAAAAAAATGTTTTGCATCCTTTAGAGATGGCTGATTAAGTTGTGGTACGTGAATGTGAAGGAATACTATCATGCTATAAGAAATGAGGAAATAGAGAGATGTGAAAAAATGGGAAGGGACAAAGAAATGAGCAGAAAAAGAAGAATTTATCAAATAAAGTCAATATGATAAAAATGAACAATTTTGAAGACTTATAAACTGAGGAAGAATGGAAGACTCAGAATCTGGAGAACAAGTCATACACCAACAACACGGTAAAGGCAAACAACTTTGAAAGGCATGAGAACTATGACCAATACAATGGCCACCCATGATTCTGGAGGACTGATCATGAAACATATTCTCTGCCTCCAGTGAGAGAAGTGATAGACTTAGGGGGCAGAATGAGACATGTGTGTATCTATATAGATGAATGTTTATATACACACACATGCATACACACAAATGTGTGTGTGTGTGTACACAACCAGTGTGGAAATTTGTTTTGCTTGACAACACATATTTGTTACAAGAAATTTTGTTTTCTTCTTTCCAGCGAGATGGGGGATAGGAGAAAGAGAAAATATTTTTATCAATTTTTTTTTAAATAGAGAGGTTGTGGGAGTGCTACAGATGTGGAATATTGCATGCCCACCTCTGATGAGATCACTGTGGTAGTTTTTTCTCAATTGTGTCCTGTCTTGTCTTAGCTCTCTGGTCTTCTTCCTTCTTCTTTGGTTCAATTTTATTTTTCTGCTTTCCAATGGGAATTTATCCAAGACTTAATCCTCTGTCCTCTTCTCTTCTTTCTCTATACTGTCTCCTTCACAGAGCTCATCCATTCAAAGAATTTCAACCCTTATTTCTAATCTGCTGAGTTACCTATTAGACATTTTCGCTTTGGTGTTGCACTGTTACCTGAAACTCAGCTTTTCTAAAATGGCTCATCTTTGCCCAATCCAGTGTCTTCTTCTACACTTTTCTATATCTGTAAATGACAACTCACTTCTCCTAAATCACCTAGGCTTGAAGCTATTGAATCATTTTTTGACATCCCAATAAGAGAACAGGACTGTCTCACCAAGTAATAAGTTCTCTGGAAATGGTTGCATAGAGGCTGGATTACAGAGATATTCAAGAATGGAGTACTGCTGTAGGTGGAAGTTTGGATTAGGTGACTTTAAGAGTTCCTTTTAAATGATAGGACTCTATGGTGCTAAATCCTATTGACACTCTCTTTATCATATCTTTTAAATTCATCCCTTTTCTGATATTGTGGTTGTTTGTTCTTTACTCTCAAAGAGGACCATGACATCAGTAAATTGGATTTAAGTGATACAGGGCTATGCAAGGTCACCAGCCTCACTTTCTCCTCTGGAGTCATCTGAGTCTAGTGGCAAGATACAGATCAGGATGACCAGAGATGGCCCTCCACCCCTTTTTTATACTCACCATCACTGAACTAGTCTAGGGTGACCTCGGGTTCATATCTGGACTTGGCTATACTCCCACCGTCATTCTCTCCCCACTCAAATATGTTCAACACACTGCTGCCAGATTAATCTTGCTAAACTGTTCCTCTGCGGACATTAGCCCTTCCTTAAAAACAGTGTATCCTTCTTCCTTAATGGTTAATCTAAAAATTTCAGCCTGGCATTCAAGACCCTAATATTTCCTTCTTCTCTCTCTGACCTTTATTTTGTATTGTATATCAGTCAATATGGAAAATTCTTTCCTCTAAATATAGATCTGCCTCTGAACTTCTACAAAAACTCTTTCCTCATCTCATAAAGTTTTTCCTCTTCTTATTCACTGAACTAAACCCCTTCCTTAGTGCAAAAGTCAGCTCAACTCATTTGATTTAGGAAGTCTTCTGAACTCTCGGAGCTAACTGCAAACTCTCCCTTGGTTTGTAAAGATGAGAGCTAGATAAGGGTTTCTGGTATGGTTTAGTAGCAATGAACACTGGGTCCAAATACTACCTCTGAGACCTACTACCTGGATAGCCCTAGAGAAATCACAAACTTCCCTGGGCTTGTTTCCTCAGCTGTAAAATTGAGAGCATTGGGCTAGGTGGCCTCTGAGTGCCCTCCTAGGCCTAGATTTATTATCTTACCTATAGTTATTCTATTATGTTGTTCTAAAATTCATTATTTAAGAGGTCACATAATGTCATGAAAAGCTGAAAGGAACCTTAGAATTCATCTAGTTCAACCTTACTTTACAGATGATGAAACTGAGGTTCACAGAAGAGCTGCCTGAGGTCACATAATGAGTATATAGAGAGATTCAGAAAAAAAACAAAACAAAACCCATACCCAAAAACCCAGGTCTCCAATCCGTCAGTCCTTTCCTCTCTACCCTATTGATTCAATCAGAAAAGAAATGTATTCAAGGTAAGGATTCTGAAAGGTAAAAAGTGGAGCTTGTTGGAGCATTTTAGGGAATTTTTAAAAATGTACTTCTGTCTCAGAAAAAAAAAAATTAAAGAGAAATCTGAGCAGACCACTGAGCTAGCTAGCTCATTGATGGAAAGCCCTTTGAGCTGTTCAGTGGGAAGGCACACACTATACAGCAACGCTTCTATTTATTGCTCTGTGACACTTTCTGTCAGCAACGTCTCTGCCTTTATGTTTTGGTTACTTCTCCAGCCTTAGAAAGTTGGTATTCTTAGAATGACACCTCCCATGTACTTTGTAACCCCCTTCCAAGGAGCTCAGAGCAGACACCGAGAAGGCATTCATCCTCTACAGTAATAGCATTGGGGGAAATTATATTGGGAAATTTTGCCCTTTCAAGTAGGGAATGGGTGAGATGAACTTTGAGGGTCCTTCTGGCCAACAGGTTCATGTCACAATTAAGCAGCTTGTCTGACACACAGGGAGCAAGTCTTCTAGTCCCCTGTTCACTTGTCTTTATAAGAGACTGGGCCTAGATGTAAAAGGAAGACCAGAAATTCACAGTATAGTAAGTGCATAAGAAGCAGCTAGGTGATACAATGGACAGAAGACCAGGCTTGAAATCAGGAAATCCTGGGTTCAAATCCAGCCTCAAATGCTTACTAGTTATGTAACCCTGGGCAAGTCACTTAACCTTTGTTTGTCTCAAGTTTCCTTCTCTGTAAAATGGGGATAATAATAACACCAGCCTCCCAGGGTTGTTGGGAGGATCAAACGAGATGATAATTGTAAAATGCTTAGCACAGTGCTTTGCACATTGTAAGCACTATGTTAATATTTGCTATTATTATTAAGGAACTGGAAGAAGATTGGATGCCTCAGGGTCTCCTGGTGTATTGCTTCAGCCACAGAGGCCTGTGCTCACCCTTCTCAGTCATTTGTGATGGGGAGGAGTGAACTAGATCAACAGTTACATTTGGCAATTCAGAGTCTTGGTTACAACCTGATCCAATCCAAAACTGTCGTTAGTAGGGCTTGGGCTCTTAGGGAGAACTAAGGGCCTTGTTCTCTCTACATCTGGCTAATCCAGGTGGTGCCCACCATATCTCTTTCCCTTCTCCCTTGACTCTCCCACCCTAACTCTAATGCATGAGTCATCTGAGACTTTGCCTGGTGTCCTGGGGAAAAGAAGATTGGTTGGAAAATTCTCCCTTCCTGCCGATGATGGGCTCCCTTGACACAGGAGTTATTTCTGAGGTTTCCAGTGGAGTTCTATTGTGAGATAGTTCCCCAGACTGCTGCCTTTGTTTGGGATGTATGAGCTTGAAGGCACATGAGTTTCAGCTTCAGTCTCTCTCCCCTCCCTTCTCCCCTCCCCCTTCCCAACTCCCTTCCTGTGGGAAAGACAAGGAAAATTTCCCTAAGGCTTCTCTTTATTTCCCAGCTTTGAGAGATAAACTCCCTCATCGGTGATCAGCCTAACATAGGCATTAAGGCATGAAGCTGCCAGGGACCTTGAGCCCCAATGATATGGACAAGGAAAAAGCCAGAAGAGCCCAGCCAAGATTTTTTTTCCAGACAGGGCCAGGCCAACTTGACCTGGAGGGATGAAAGTATTGGATACCAACTGGGAAAGGGAGGGTATATGAAAGCCCATGGGCTGGTAGAGTCTTTTTAATGTTTGGATGTAATGGAAGCATGAAAAGGAAAGTGGTATATTAGAATAGTTCCTTGTTTTAGAGACATGAACTCAAAGTTTTTCAAGAAATGCCCAGCCCTGAACACAAGGAATTGGGGAGAGGGAAAGCCAAGACATTTTGGCTTAATGCAACGCTGGTATTTTCATGATTCGAGCCAATTCTGACTTTAGGAAGAAAATCCTAAGAGGAAAATAAAGTGACCCTCACATTCCCCCACTGTTAACCCCTCCCCCAAACCACTTAACCCTAAACATTTCCAGTAACTGATGGCTCAGAGGAAAAATTTACAGTAGAGGGTGTCTGATAATTAGGAACTTTTCCACTGGGGTCCTTGTTTTCCTGTTTATGAAATGGGTTCATTAACAAGAGGCATTTGGCCTCTATAGAGAATTATGTGGCATATCATTACCCAGTAAGAAATTACAAATACGAGGAATTCAAACATAGGAACATGTGTATGAAATGGAACCGGATGTAGATTGAGAACAATTTAACACAATGACTACAATGATATAAATAAAAAACAATACCAATAATGGTGGAACTCAGATTAATTGCTGGGACTACCCTTTGTCCTGGAAAATAGGTAGACACACTTCCCTCCTCTCTGGAGAAAGGGGCTATCAGATGAGTTTGCTATACTGATCAGTTTTGCTGTACTGGTTTTTTTTTGTTAACAAGGGAGGTTTTAAAAAATTGTCTTTACATGTAATTAGAAAAAAATAAAATGCTATTTAAAAGAAAAAAAAACAAGGAGGTGAGGCACAGTATGTTGGAAAATGACCTGGTAAGGAGTAAAAGGCATCAGTGAAGCCTCCTTTAAAAGGAAACAGCATGGTTGAATGGAAAGAACTCTGACTTTGGACCTGGGTGCAAATCTTGCCTCTCATATTAACTGTATGATCATTTAACCCCCTTGGTCTCAGTTTCCTTATCTGTAAAATGAGGGTATTAGATTATATGGCCACTAAGGTCCCATCCAGAACTATGATCCAGTAGCCAGCTTCCTGTCTTTGAGTAGGTTATAGTCTAAGAAGATATACATGAACATATGGCAACAAGGGGTATCACATATGGGTCAGGACCATGTATGTTTTAGGAATGAGAAGGCAGGCGGAAGGCAGAGCCATTTCTGGGGGGAAAGGGAAGGGGAGGTCAGATGGAGGCTTCCAAGATGGTGGCATCGTCCAGGAACTGTTTGAATAAAATGTCTTCCTCCTGTCCCTCCTCCAGTCTCTAGCTGGTTAGGGAAGGAGTCCTTATTGTGGGAGAGGTCTATAGGGGTAGGGATGGGAGTGGAAATCAGGAGCAAGGAAATAGGAAGGAAGATTGTTAATTAAACACCTGCAGGCTCTACTCTGGGAAATCACAACAGCACCTGGTGTATGTGAAGGGGGTGAGGGGAATGCTTCAGCTAGTGGGCTGGGGGAGGGTCATGGGGAAACTATTACAGGAGATGGTGGTTGCTCCTTCTCAGGATGCCTGGACCCCTCACTTCACCTCTTCCTGCCCCCCCTCCCCCCATACTCAAACTGGGCCTACTTGAAGTTTAGTTGATTTATCATGGATCTACAGTTGAGAGAGTTCTCGCTAATCTAGGAAACCAGATACCATCGAGGGCAGTTCCTGCTGAGCTCATGAGGTGCAGGCAGGCTGTGGCTGAGGAAGGGGGACAGAGCCAGCTCTGGTAGGAAGGAAGGCTTGCTTCCTACCACAGGCAGCTGCTTGGGTTGGTTTCTAGCGTCCCCATACATATGGTGATGGAGGTTGTCTATCAAGCCTTTGTGTGAAGTGGGACAGAAATAACTGCTACAGTATCTGTGTACCCCAATATGGAGTGTCCTGTCCTCTGCTATTGTGATCTGACGTGTGGGTGATGGGTGATGGGCCAACTGCACAAGCTTCCCCAGGTCCTCCTGGGAAACAGGAGGTGAGCATACCTCGGTGTTTGAGAAGGCTTTGATGCTGATACAAAACACCTGGCTCCAGGTGGCTTCTTCCTCACCTAGCTTACCCCACACACACCTCTCCACCAAAACATGGCCCTTTTCTACATAGAAATCATGCTTAAGTTCTTCCCCTTCTCTTATTGTAGTGAGTGAAAATGGAAAAATAATATATATAATGTACAAACATGTGTATGTATATGTGTGTATGTATATATGCATGTATGTGTACATACATGTATACATAGATACATTGATGTATATGAAAATGCGACTAACCCCAAGCACAAAAAGCCTGAAATCATTGCAACTGAAACCCGGTTCTGAAATGAGGAACTGGGAAGTATTCCAAATCTGCAATATCCTCCAGGAGGGCCACATACAAGCAGAAGGTTGCTACAACTAAGATGTGAATTGAAAGGAAAAAAGAGAGAGGGAGGGAAAATTCCTGCTACCATCTCAACTCCAGTTAGTGGTGATAAGAATGGAAGTACCCAACAGGTTAAAATTCGCAAAATGGTTCCATATTCCATTACTGAGTATGTGCCTCCAAAGCTATCGTCATGGCAAAAGGTCTTCAGCCTCTGTGCAGATGTTGTTACACTCACACCACTGCTGGGACAGTTCTGATCAGCCCTACTGGCTGCCACTGAAGTAACTGAGTAGCCTTACTGAAACCACAGGTTTAGTGGCTTGCTACTTGTCACTGGCCCTCAACTGTGTTTCTCTGTGAAGGGGCCATCAGAAATTTGTCATTGCTACCTCTACTAAGGGTGACATTTCAAGTGCAAAAACTCCAAATCATCTTACTGATGCTTATTTCTAGAAGAAGAGACTGTGTAGACTGGACACCAACAAGATTCTCAACATAGAAGAGAAATATGAGATTTCAGAGCGACTCAACATTGATCAAAAAGCAGGAAACTTTTGGCCCCTCTCAAAAATCAAGAAGGTGCATAAGCTCTGTAACGACCTGCATTATTATCTCTTTCTAATAGAGTTCATCCTCACAAATGGATGGGGGATAAGAAAAAAGCCAATTTAATAATATTCATGCATGCATGCATACAATCAAGCATAGTATTGTGTAAGAAAGTGCTTCAGGGTGATGAGGGAGATATATAACGATTAAAGAACTCTTGCCCTAATAACCAAATCAATATATAAGAGGAAATAGAATGTTGTCAATGGCCAAGAAAATATAGAAGGAGCAGCTAGGTCTCCTAATGTTGGCTACTCTTTGGTCTATTGCACTCAAAGGGTAGCACTCTCTCTCTTTCTCTCTCTGTCTCTCTCTCTCTTAATCCATAGCTCATGAGCCCCCATTTCCATCGAATCTCTTTATCATACCAGAACAAAACTGTTTCCATCATAGAAGAGCAAAAGATATTTATTTAAAATAATGTTCCCACCACCCATTTCTCAAAACTACCACTATTTAAACTTCCAGAGACTGGAGATATAAAATCTATTCCTCTCCATCCCTTAGGCTGCATCTCTCTAAGGCCCAGCAGTTTGGGGAGCCAGAAAGGATATTTATTAAATGATTTCCATTCTGTGAATGCTAAAGCCTCAATACCTAGAAGATGATACTTCTCTCCAAATGGATAGTAAATGCTGCAACTTTGCAGAGACTCCTAATTCCTTCTAGAAGGGGTTAGAGAAGAGTTTATGGAATCCTCTTCTCCCACTTTTTCTTCTTCGACTGCTAGTATTGGCGAGAGCTAGATCATGAGTGTATGAGAAGCCATGCTGTATGCAGTGCTACTCACATGAGCTAAATTCAGCTCCCATTTTCTTCTCTCCTCTGTCTCTGCCTTTTCCACGCAGGTATCCAGCCCACATCTCCCCTGGATATGAGATTCCCCTTCTGCTTTCAAGCTGGGCCTGCTAAAAGCTGCTGAGAGAATACAAAGACACTGGGAAATATAGGTCAGAGACTATCAGATGCCTACATTTCTGGCTGGGGAGGCTACATGAGGAAGTAACATTTAAGCTGGGTCTTAAAAGTTTCCAGCAGATGGAAGAGACTGGGGCAAGTTGGAGGATAAGAAAAAGGGATTCTGAGATAGATGACACAGGGAAATACATGCTCTGTTTGAGGAGGGAGAGTAGTAGTTGGGTGAAAGATAGTTTGGGTAGTAAGTAGACTGAAATGAGACTGGAGAGGCAGATAGTAGAGGGCCATTCAGCCAGATTATCAGAGTACGTACTGTATAACTCTGGACTTCTTTGGAGTACTCAACCCTTTCATACTTAGAACTTTGGTCACAGGGTCCCACTCTCTTAATTGATGGTTGCCTTGTTTTCCCATCATGTCTATCTACTCCTCCTTCTCCATTCCTTCCTTCATCTCTCTACCTACCCCTTCCAGTTCTGTAACCATAATCAAATAAATTCTGTGAGGATATGTTCATCTACTCACCCTGTAACTTTCCAAACCAAATATTCTTTCCTTGACCACTACCAGTTGTCTCCTATTAGAATGTAGCTCCTCCAGGGCAGAGATTGTCTTTGCTTTTATAATTATAAAAAAATAAAAGGTTGTCTACTATATTTGGCATATAGTAAGTGTTTAATAAATGTTTTTTTTCAAGAATTGGATGTCGAAAGGATGCCCATCCATTGGGGAATGACTGAACAAGTTGTGGTAAATGATTGTAATGGAATACTATTCTATAAGAAATGAGGGGGACGATGCTCCTTACATGAACTGATACAAAGTGAAGTGAGCAGAACAAAGAGAACACTGTATACAGTAACAGCAATATTGTATGATGATCAACTGTGGATGACAGCTACTCTTAACAATACATTGCTCCAAGACAATTGCAAAGGATTTATGATGAAAAAAGCTATTCACCTCCAATGAAAGAACTATAAGAGTCTCAATACGGATTGAAGTATTCCTTTTTATTTCCTTTATTTTTCCTGAGGTTTTTTTTTAATCTGCATTTCATTTTGCAGTGTGGCTAATATGAAAAAGTTTTGTATTGCTGTACATATATAATCTATATCAAATTGCTTGCCTTCTCAAGGAGGTGCAAAAGGAGGAAGAGAGGGAGAGAATTTGTAATTCAAAAAAAAATTTTAAATGAATGTTAAAATTTTTTTACATGTAATGGAGAAAAAATAAAATTAAAAAACATTCAATCACCCAGGAAGCTCTATAAAAATAATAGCAAATAGCAAAGAAATAATAGCAATGATACTTTGTATATTTAAAATTTTCAAGATATTTTTTACATCTCTTAGATCTCCTTCATATAGTCTAACCTTTTCTAAGAAATGTTCCATAATTTAACTGCCTGCTGCTCCATCCATTCATTCCATTATACCCCACCCTGAGCATCTGTAATAACTGATATCTGACATTTGTGTAATGCTTTAAGTTTTGCAAAACACTTAGCGTATTACATTTGTAACATAGGTTGAATTTTGCCCCAAGGACTGAGGGCCAGGTCTGTTACATTTTAACCCTCCAATCCCTGTCCTCCACTCCCTCTATCCCACTAAGTGTTCTCTATTACACTGCTAGGGTTAGGGCATATTTCTATTCTCCACCATCAGCTTGAATCCCAACCATTTCTGTCCCACCATTTTAAATGCCCAGTGACTAGCACTCCAGGTCTATCTGATCACTTACCATCACCTTTACAGGGGGATATTTACTTCAAAAATAGAGCAAGAACAAAAATAAAAGCATTTCCCCTCAGGGATATAACCCTCCCAACACTCCAGTTCCACTTCAGTCTTTAGGGAGTGAAGGGGGATTAAGCTTGCAGTTTAGCACGGTTCCTATGTATCATTAGTCCCACCAAACAGTAGCCTCCAGTCTCTCCCCACAATAATCCATCCTCCACTCACCAAAGCGATTTTCCTAAAGTACAGGTGTGACCTTGTCACCTCCAGTTTCAAGTACATCCCAGTGGCTCCCTATCACCTTCAGGATCAAATACACAGTCCTCTGTTTGGCATTCAAAGTCCTTTATAACCTGGTCCCCTCCTACCTGTCCAGTCTTCTTACACCTTACTTTCTACCACTTACTCTTTGAGCCAGTGACACTGGCCTCCTGGTCATTCCACAAATAGGACATTCCAGCGTTTGACTCCTGGCATTTTCTCTGTCTCCATGCCTGAATTGTTTCCCCTGGGCTGGTGAGCTGTAGGAAATACACCCCTCTTCCACCTTGCTTCTCTTGTTTTCCATTTGGTATAAGTCCCTTACTCTGAGAAGGGTCATAGACACACGAGCCCTTGCCTTAATTCTTCTTGTAATTTCCAGGTGAAAGAGCTTTAGGATCTTTCCCTAGCAACCCCAAATATCTAGAAGAATAAACAGGAGGCATTTGGGATGGCTGAAGGAGGAGGACTATGTGTGGAGAGCACTTTATTTTTCTTGCTTTTGTCTTATGTCTAATAAAAGATTTGGCCCCAGTGTGTTGATTGCCTGTGTCCAGTGAATAGAGGTAGAGGATAGAGTTCATTTCAACCAAGAGGGGCAAGTTCAGATGTAGATAGAAGTAGAGATTTCTCATTTTTAATAATTTAGAGCATTATTTCATATCTTCCTAGTGTAAATTCAAAACCCACCCACTATGGGTTTTGAGTGGTTCAGCTGCTTAAAGCCATACAGCATGGCTGTATGGGAAACTTATCTGCATGTGTACTAGAAAGCTGCATGTGGATGATACTTTGAGTATAGAGCTACTAGGTGAACAAGTCAGATTATTATACTTTCTCAATGGATAATTAATATCATCACACACTGTTTTTCTGTAGGTTTGCTGATAGAAGCAGAAAAAATCAAGTGAAGACCAACCAAAAAACAACTGAAAAGCCCCAAGTGTCCCATCTGGTACCCACAGATGCCAAGTATGGCCCACAGATGCTCTAAGAGTAAAGACATGAAAAGGAGGACTTAAGTAAGAGGGAGTTGGCAAGGCCAGGTAAGTAAGAAAAAGAAAGTAAATGGGTAAATGAAACAAACAAGAAAAAGCGAGAAAATGAATGTGGATCTCTGGGTCTTTGAGAGAAATGAATAAAAAAATGGGTGTAACTGTCAAATATGTAGAGATTATAAAAGGTTATAAAAGTTTTAATAAGGTGTTTGGGAGATAATGGGTAAACACCCATAGGCAGTTTGAAAAACCAGTTTAGAAAGTAGGTAAATTAAGCCAGTAAGCAGTGAATGGCTAACAACAAACAAACAAAACACAACCACAAAACCTGTGGTATATGGATGCTATGGAATTTATTGTATAGTAAGAAATTATGAATATGCAGAATTCTGAGAAACTTAGGAAGAAATGTATGAACTATTGAAGATCAAACAGTAGAACCACGAGAAGAATATACTTAGTGACTTTGATCATGTAAATGAGAAGCTCACAAAAAGGAACTTCCCTTGTGAATAATGGAAACCCCACTGAAAATCCTGGGGGAGAGAGAATGAAGCATACTTCCTTCCTGATGGCAGAGAGGTGGGGAGGGAGGACTACTGGGGCAGATCGTGAGACATTAGTAGACACAGTTCTCTGCATCAGATGTTTTCACTTAATTGTTTTCTTTGTCACAAGAAAGGGTTCAATCTGGGGAGAAGGTGGAAATGACTGACGTAAAAACAAAGTATATTCATGAAATACATGAAGACAATTTTTTTAAAAATCAAAAAGAAGGCTGAAAGTTTTGATCAGTTTGGAGGACAGGAAATTTTTGCACTGACCTGCGTCGACTGTACAATGAAATCAATACAGTTATGCCACAGTCAAGTATTATTTCTATTCCAAGTTTGGACTGGTCTCTATTCTAGAAATGATGAAGGGGCTTGAAGAAAATCTTTTCAAAGCTCCAAGTTATCAGACAGAATATAGTGTTCCTGTCATCATTTCTTATATCACATTAATATTACATTCTTGTATCACAACTTGTTTAGCTATTTCCCAGTTGATAGGAATCAATTTCATTTTCAGTTCTTTGCTGTTGCAAAAAGTGCTGCTATAAATATTTTGAAGTATATGGGACCTTCCTTTTTATCATTGATATCCTTGGAGGTATAGCAATGGTATTTTCTAGCAATGATATTTCTGTTTTAAAGGGAATGAATATTCTTAGCCTAATCCCAAAGTGCTTTCCAGAGTGGTTGGTTCAGTTCATAGTTCCACTAAGTTACCATCTTCTGTTATCCTTGCCATCTTTCTAAGTATGCAGTGAAACCTCAGAGGTGTTTTGCTTTTCATTTCTCTTATTATTAGTGATTTGGAGCAATCTTTAACGTGGTTGTTAATAGTTAACAATTCTCCTTTTGAGAACTCTAGTGAAAGCCACAAAGGAAAACAAATCCGATAAGGAAGACAAATGGGAGTTGTCAGAAGAAACTGATGGAGGCACACAGAGAAATGAAGATTCGATTTGTACATGTAAAAGGGAGGGGACTTTGGTCCCTGCTGGTGACACATGTGCTATGACCTCTTGCTAAAGGGTATTTGTGACTAGAGGCTTCAAGTTGTTCTCATGTTCCCCATGATGGCAGGGATTGGGAGAAGGCTCCGCTATAAAGGGCATCAGTCACCGAGCCAGGAGAAACTGCCCAGTCAGTAGACTTTAAGAGGAGTCATGTCATCCTTTCTCTGCCTCTCTTTGGTGCAGATTGCTTGAGACTCAGGCAGCCTTTCCCTCAGACTTCATGGTTGTGGTGGTGGTGGGAACAGGAGGGGGCAATTCCAGGGATCTATTACTCCTCCTCCCATAAGCAATGGCAACTGTATTCACATGTTAGCAAGCACATATGATTACCTAGTTGAGCCTAATATTGGACCTTCTGCTTTGTGTTTTTTTTCCTTAGCACAGGTAACTGAACAGCTGTCCTGAGATGGATATTTCTAGCAATGTAAATGCTAACTTGTAAGCTTGAAAGGTAAGGAGTTATTGGGTCCAGGGACTGGTTGCCTGGCAGGAATTAATCTCTGCAACAACTTTTTGAAGGAAAAAATAACTACTGTCAGGAGTATGAGACAGATGAAAGGATTAATAAAACCCAAGCCATGATTTGACTTGCCAGGAAATTCAGACCTGTGAATCGCACAGTCAGCACAGGTTAGAGATAAAAGTGAAATCAATTCAGTAGTCCCACAAGTCTCCCAGTAATCTTTTCCTCCTGGGAGAGTATAATAAAACTTATGGGTTGTTGTTTCATGTTTTATATATTTGTCAGTGCTTAAGTCTTTTGTGTTTTAAGCTCTTTTTTTTTAAGTAGAGTAAATAAATAGCTGTCCTATATCGGATATCTACTTGTTTGTATGTTGAGTAATTTCTTAGGAGGGACCCTATTAATCCCTTTTGAGAATATCCTAGAAAATAACCATACCTAAGCTTTATTTAAAAGATTTTCCCCAGAACTCTTCAGTAAAGGGCATACTATTCCAGAGTTCAAGAAACATTTATTTCCCTCTCTTTAAAGGTCTAGCTCTCCCATGACTTAACTCATTTAATTTGCACTCAGAATCCATCAGTTCTCTGTCTGGAGATGGACAGCATTCTTCATCATGAGTTGTTTCAGGTTGTGGTGGGTCATTGTATGGATCAGTTACGAAGTCTTTCACAGTTGATTATCTTTTCAATATTGCTGCTACTGCTTAAATTGGTTCTGCTCACTTCACTTTGCATCAATTCATATAAGTGCTAGGAAAAGCAATTATTAAATCACTGTCAGTGACATTTCAGATGTAGAAAACAGAGAAGGACTATGGAGATGGAAAAGAGAAAATATCTCCATTTTTAAAAAATATTTTTATTTATTTTACTATTTCCAAATTACATGTAAAAATTTTAACAATCATTTAAAAAATTTTTGAGTTATAAATCCTCTTCCTCCTTTCCATCCCTTCCCCTCCTTGAGAAGGCAAGCAATTTAATATTAATTATTACATGTGAAGCCATGCAAAGCATATTTCCCCACTAGCCATGTTGCAAAAGAAAACACAAACAAAATGAAACAATAAAAATAAAGAAAGCTCAAATGTGTATTCAGAGTTTATCAGTTCTCTTTCTACAGGTGGATAACATTTTTCATCATGGGTTCTTTGGAATTGTCTTGGAGCACTGTCTTGATCAGAATAGCTATGTCATTCACAGATGATCGTTCTGACAATGCTGTTGTCACTGGGTCCAATGTTCTCCTGCTTCTGTTCATTTCACTTGGTACGAGTCTTCCCGATTTTTCTGAAAGCTTCCTGCTCATCATTTCTTATAGCACAATAGTATTCCATCATAATCATATAGAACAAAATGCCCCCGTTTTCAAGAAAGGAAAAGAATCTTTAAATTCACTGTAGGCCAATGAGCTTGATTTTAATTCACAGAAAACTTCTAGAATAGATCATTATAGAGATGGCTAACAAACATCTGGGAAAAGGAAATGCTGATTGCAAAGACCCAGCTTAGCTTCAACAAAAGTAATGCATGCCAGACTAGCTTTGTTTCCTTTTTTTGACAAGGTTCCTAAACTGGAAGATAAAAGGAATATTATAAAAATAGTTCACCCAAAGCATTCGATAAAGTGTCTAATACTATTCTTATAGGAAGAATGGAGAAATGTGGACTAGATTAAAATGGAATTAGATGGATTTACAAGTAGTTGAATAACCTGACTCAAAGATAATGGTTCAAAATCAACTTAGATGAAGATCTCTGGGGAATGCCCTGGGCCCCCATTCTTGGCCCCATGTTGCCTGACATTTTTATCAATAACTTGGATAAAAATTTAGCATGCTTATCAAATTTGCAAATGACAAAGCTGAGAGGGATAAGTGACTCACAGGAAACACTTATTACAGGCATGCATTGTGCCCAAATGATAAAGTGAGACTCCTTACCATCATGGAACTAACTTTTGACGAATGAGATAACGTGGACATACAAGTGTACGCAAAGTGAATACAAAGTAATTGGGGTGTAGTTGGAGGGGACGGGAAAGGCCTCATGCAAAAGGTGGTGCCTGAACTGAGTTCTGAGAGAAATGAGGCCCCCAAAGAGATCAAAGAAAGTGGAAAAGGACTCATTACTACAGAAAAAATCTTGGAGTTCTTTTTGTTGTATCAAAGAACTAGAAACAAGGAAAGCTCATCCACTGAAGAATTGTTGAACTAGTTATGGTATATGGATGTAATGGAATATTATTGCGCCATAAGAAATGTCACAAGGGAAGATTTCAGAGAAACCCAAGAAGACTTGTATGAAATGATGCAGTGAAATGAGCAGAGGAAGCAGAAAACTGTATGTGATAAAAACAATGCAAAGAAAAACAGCTTTGAAAGCTTTAAGAACTCTGATCAAGGCAATGATCAACAATAATTCCAAAAGACTAGTGATTTAATACACTGTTTACTTCTTCTCAGTGGGGTGATGAGAATGAGACATATATTTGCAGATATAGCCAATATTGGGGGTTTGATTTGCTCAATTGTGTATATCTGATAAAGTGGGGTTTTTTTCCATTTTGGCGGGGAGGAATACTTAGGAAGATTAACATTGGGATTATAAAAATAAAGGGGAGGAAAGTAAGAAAAGATCATCATTAAAATATATTCTTGAAGGCAGAAAAGAGAACAAAATGAAGATCATTACGAAAACAGACAAAACAGCTTTGAAACTAACATGTTGAATTGATTGTATACTTTAAAAAGAAAAACAAGCTATACACAGTAAAGATTTGTAGCTTTATGTACACTCATCTTTCCCCCCCCACTTTGTGTATGGAAATAAAATAAGATGTTGGTTAGATAGAGATATTTTTTTTTAATTAAAATTAAAAATGTAGACACTATGTATTCTAAGAGGCAGAGGTAAGGAGGGAAAGCATTACAGGCATGGGGACATCCTGTGCAAAATCAAAGGGACAGAAGGCAGAGTATGTGAGAAAGAGTTAGAAGGCCAGTTTCCTTGTACCGTTTGGCTTGGACTGAAACCAAGAAAACCACAGAATTACCCTTGGTCCTTTATTGCCCCCTCTGCTTCTACAGGAATGGTGTCAGACTGATGGAAAAGAGAAAAAATGGTTCTAAGGATTACATGTTTTTTAAACTATCTCTAGTAGTTAGAGAGAGAAACTATCTATAGTTTATAGTTAAAGATAAACTATCCACAGTAGATTAACTACACATAAGCTATACTTTCCATCTATAATCTATATTTTTTAAACTATCTTTAACTTTAAGCTAATTCTAAATGTGAAATCCTTGTTGAATGATTACTTAGTGTACATACTGCTGGAGGAAGTCAGTCATATCAGTCTTGACATTCTTGCTATCAGTGATGAGAGAAGTTGTGAAAGAATGAGTCTTTGTCTTGGTGTAGCGAGTTATTAGCATGCAATCAAAGGCAAGAGCAAACATGGATGTGGATAATGTCATATTGAATTACTGATAATTATTTGCCAAAAGATCTCCATGAAAATTAATGGCAACTTATACACAATAGCAACGAGAATGCAGACGTGGAAAAATCCAATGAAGAACTCTATTAGACCCTCTGAATTAAATCAGCATACACTCTGGTACTAATGACTTTAATGCAAAAGTGGGAAAAGATGAAGATGAAAGAAATAGATGGGAAAGCATCATGGTTCTTGGGGGGAAAAGAATGAAAGAGGCCAAATACTTACAGATTATACAGCACCCTCAACACCTTTTTATTTCTGAGAAAAGAATTGGTAGGTACTGGATATGGTAAACCACAAATAACAATACAAAAGAAAAAAGTTTATATTTTAACAAATGAGAAAAGACTTGTTACTGGTGAAGGAGCCATTCCTAAATCAACTGGCAAGACTGCTGATTTATCATGACAAAGATCCAATTTAGTTTTTTAAAAAAAGAATAATGAATAAGTGAGAACAAGATGTGTTATGCAATTGACATTATTCAGTTCAGAACAATTTAAATAAATAATCAGCAATTAAAAATGGAAAATGGATATCAGAAAGTATGTTGACACTCCATAATTACAATTATTGTGTTTAGAAATTTAACTGTTATAAATGTTTTGCCAAAACAAGAAGACTCTATGAGCTCAAAGAGTCTCTTAGTTAGCAAACATAGTAAATATTTGGTTTACTTTCCAACTGACAACCAAAAAGTAAGTACAACTTTAGAATATGAACTTGTTTTGAAAGCATTTGTGAGATAGACATGCCCACATAAGTTTCCCAAATATATAGATGCCATTTGTAGGTAGCATGAATAAAAAGGATCCTAGACCTAGCTGATCTCTGTGGAGAGAAGACAAACCAAAGCAGGGCCTGCACCATAGTTGGGAGTGGGAGGTGTGGGACAAGGGTCAGTCTCCAAGAGTACCAGTGAGACTAGACTCTCCTTTCACTAATCTTCCTGAGGGCTATTGGGGCAGCTAGGTGGTGCAGTGGATAGAGCACCAGTACAGGAGTCAGGAGCACCTGAGTTCAAATCTCACCTCAGACACTTGACACTCACTAGCTGTGTGACTTTGGGCAAGTCACTTAACCCCAATTGCCTCATCCTGGGTCATCTCCAGTCACCCTGATGAACATCTGGTCACTGGATTCAGATGGCTGTGGAGGAGAAGTGAGGCTGGTGACCTGCACAGCCCTCCCTCACTCAAAACAAAGTCAAGTGCAAGTCATGTCATCATTTCTCTGATGGCATGGTTTTCTTCGGCAACGAAGTACAAACACACACACACACACACACACACACACACACACACACGCATGAGGGGTATCAGGCTAGAATTTAATCTATCTGACCCCTTCATCCATCTCTAGTATAAGGCTATCTGTCAGTCTAGGTTTTGAAGGAAAACTGTCATTCTGGTCACCCTTGAGGGAGGGAGTAGCTGTTAGCTTACACTTACCAGCTAAACTCTTTTAAATCAAATACTGGTTACACAAAAGATCATCACAAATAGTGAATAACTGGTAAACCCATTTATTCACATGAACAGCAAACAGAAATCAGAAAAGTTATTTGAATTAGAATATATCAAAGAATACATAATCCGGAATGGATTGTTTAGCTGGGAACAAGTTTAAACCAGGAGAGAAAGAGCACTGTAATCCAAAGGAGGTTCATTTTAAGAGACTATAAAATTTCATAAAAGTCTACCATTTCCACGTCTTTTTCTTCTGCCTCCCTGGACCATTCTTTAACCACTAGTCTGTCCTAAAATATAAAAGGAAATAAATCATTAAATTCCTTATGCAGGCATGCAGGATTGAGCTCAGCATTCCTTCTGCCAATCAGAAGTGATTTTTCCTTTCATGAAGTGAGCAGCATGTATCACAACTCCACAAAACTTTTTCAGGCTTGAGGGGCAGCAGGATTATACTTCTGAAGAAAGATGATGGACAGCTATGTGCAATATGTCAACAAAGTAGAGCTAGTCAATGGAGAGTAAAACCAATTTAAAGAAAGCTTTTGCAATAGCTATAAGTAAGAAAAGTCATCTGAAGGATAAAAAGAGAAGAAGGAAATCAAAATGGAAAGAGGGATAAGCATTTATTAAGCACCTACTATGTGCCAAACACTATGGTAAGTGTTGCTGGATAAGTACCTCATTTGTTCTTCACAGCAACTCTGTAATATAGGTGCTATTATTATCCCATTTTACAGTTGAAGAAACTAAAGCAGAAAGAGGTCAAGTGACTTGCCCAGGATCACACAGCTAGTAAGTGCGTGACATCACATTTGAACTCAGGTCTTCCTGACTCCAGACCTAGTACTCTACCAACTGGGCCACCTCACTAACTAGGAAAATGAGAAACAAAAGGAAAAAAGAGAAGTATGAAAAAGATCTGTAAAGATTACTATAACAAACTTCTCACCTTCGAGGAGAATGGACTCACTAAACTTGAACCTCAATACCACATTCATAAATGTGCTTATAGAGAACACAATAATGACACTTAAGAGAGCAAAGTCAGGAGAAGCAGCTAGATAAGACTAAGTGTAGAGAGAGGAGATCCATGTTGGAGGAGGCTGATTGTAAGGGTACTAAGGGATTAGTATGTAAGATATTTGAAGTAAGGGAAGATACCAAGGCATGGAAAAAAAAAAGCTTGGACCTTATTAATATCTTAAAAAAGGGTACTGAGGAGCACCTCACTATCACCCTATATGCTTTTCCACCTATTCAAAATCTTTATGCATGAATCGAAAGCAGCCTCAATAAGGATTGTATAGGAAACAAGCAGGCTTTCGAAAGTGATACTTAATAATGTTTGAAGCCTTTATCATTTCACAGTTGACTTAAAAATATAAAGAATATAAGATCACATTGGGTTTATTATTTATAGATTATGAGAGAGAAAAAAGCATTTGATTCTGTAAAGCAAAATACCCCTTAATAGCTCTTTTTCAACAAAACATCTCCCAT
The DNA here is from genome assembly GCF_028372415.1 of Notamacropus eugenii. NCBI lineage: Eukaryota > Metazoa > Chordata > Mammalia > Diprotodontia > Macropodidae > Notamacropus > Notamacropus eugenii. The sequence continues at coordinate 436,057,152 of NC_092873.1, read as the reverse complement.
CCATACATCAAAACCATTCAAGATTCCTTGAAAGACAAAATAACAGAATTAACTCTTGTTGAATGATGCTCTCTTGATATTGAATGAGGTGATGGGAAAAGACTTCCTTTTAGAGAGCAATGAATAATAGCACAAAAAAAATGAAATGATAGGAAATCACTCATTCCTGAATAAGCATTCTATGTGCAGTCAGATCACTAACTTGTTAGCATAAAAATTAATATATGCTAGAAGACATAATACAAGTGAGAAAAACTTACTGTATGCACTGAGGTAACTCCACATTGACCTATTTAAATAGTTATGGATTCTGAGGAAAGGGAAATGGATGGAGGAAAGCACACTGACACCAATTAGAACAATTTTGTATAGAAGATTAACCAAAGTAAATCAATTGCCATAATGAGGAGAACAAAAGAGCCTAAAAACCATCTTAATCAGGAAATACTTGACGTTTTTGCCAGAGAGATATGGTAGCCAAGGGCAACATCAATTTAGAATATAAATTATTTCATGAAATCTTACAGAGAAGGATGGTGACATACAAGCAAGCAGAATCTCCTCATAAAACATCGAGAAGCTGTGAAAGGCAATACAAATTTTAAAAAGCATATCAAGAGATCAAGTTGAGCAAAGTTATCCTGATAACATAAAGATGAAATTGGAAGGAAGATCATGAACAGATAAAAAGACTTTTTAAAATTTATAGAGATTATTATTTAAAATAAAAACAAACAACTGTTCACCAATGAAGCCACCACATGTGAACTATAACATCCCAATCTGCATGGTTCCTAAGAGGAAATGGAAATGGTCCATAAGAAAACAAAGACAGGAAAAATTGTAGGACTGTACTATGTATATTTATAAAGAAGGGCTATACTGGAGGAGATGCAATATTGAGGCACTAAGGGACCAGTTCATAGGGCATTTTAAGAAGGGAACAATCTTGGACCTTATTATTACACAAAAAGGCATGCTAGAAAGCATTGATAGCTACTGATCTATATATCTACTTTGTTACCAATATAAAATTTATTGTGAGAATAATCTGCACATATATCAAAAATATTCTTGATGAGGATATAAGAAGGGAACAGGCAAGTTTTCACAAGCAGAATTTTAAATTACACCACATTTTTATCATTACATAATTGATTGAAAGATGTATAAAATATAAAAACCCACTGGGCTTATTATTTGTTGAGTATAAAAAAAATTTGATTTTGTAGAATCAAGCATCCTCTTAAAGAGGATATGTGTCTTCTATGCATGTGTAAAAATTATATAGGATTCTTTGAAAGATGTAATAGAGACAATCTTGACTGGTGATTACCTTTATTAATATTAAACAAAGCATAAAGCAGGGAGACAAATTTTCACCAAAGGTGTTCATCATTGTCATGGAGGAAATCTAATGGAGTCCAAGTTGAAAAGGAATTTCCCTTGAGATTGTGAAGACTTTGAAGTGCTCATGTTTTCAAAGAACATTGTGCTGATAGTACCAACCCCCATAACATTATAGGGTTTGCTAAATGAAACCCATATTCATCCAAAAGAGTTTGCCCTATGTACGCAAAGAGCAAAAACCAAATGGAAGAAGAAGGTCAATTGTTTAGGCTATGAAATGCAGTTGGATGGAGAACCTGTAGAATTCATCTACGAGTACATATATTTTGAAAAGATACAGAAAATGGATAATGAATTGAGTCTGGGACTGAACAAGAAGGGAAGAGTGGGGTAGATTAGTTTTGAAAAGTTATGAAATTCTCTTAATGATTCCAAGCTTCTCGCCAAAACAGAGGCCCATATTTGTAGTACACATCTTTTCCTGGTTGTGTTCTATGACTTGAGTCATGAAGCACTATAATCTCTGAAGAGCTGAAGTTAAGAATCTCACAAAGGGTAATGGAGAGATATATGGTGGACATAAACAAATGGAAACACATTACAAACAAGGAATTATATAGTAGTAGTCCTTAAAAAAATGTCATCCAAGAATGGCAAGATTCAGAAAGATGGGATGATGATATGGAGAGAGTGACTAATATCTGGTGGACAGGCTGTGTGATCGATTGATGTCCACAACATATCAAGAGTATTCAAGTAAGACCCTTTGCACATTGGGTAAACTTCTTATAGTGAATTTATGAGAGAACATGAGAGTTGCCTAAGAATGGCAGGCATGAATGAGTTGTGATCTACATCATTGTCAATCAGTCAACCAATCAGTTGATAAGCACCTACTATGTGCCAGGCACTGTACTAAGCACATGGGAAGGCAAATACAGTAAAGAAAAGTGGTTATCTACCCCCAAGGAGCTTAAAACCCAACAGAGGAAGACAATAGAAAAAGGGAAGCTGAAAATGGAGGTGAGGGAGGAGAGGGGTCCTCATGAGGGGTATTCTGGAGAAATCCAAAAGACTGCATTCCATTGGGAAATTAATTTCCTCATTGGAGAAAATACCCACATCAATGAGATCATAAATCCATTCATATTTTCTCAAAAAAATTTAGACTAGAAGTCATTCTAAAAGGAGCCTAAAAGTTGCGACCAGATCAGATCCATGTTTTCTCCAGATCAAGATTTAGACACCAACAGGAGCCCATGGGATGCACTGTGTTAAGAGAGGGTCAAAGAATCATATAATTGCAGAGAGAGAAGAGAACTCAGATGGCACCTAGTCCAAAATGTAATTGATCAGATAATCCTTCTACAATATCCCAGACATTTTAAAATTTGTTTAACTACAAACTCCATTCATTTTCTTGTGAATATCAACATTCAGGAGTATAAATTTGCCTCTGAGTACTGCTTTGTCTACATCCAATAAATTCCATTATGTTGTATTTATACTTTCATTATCTTCAATATAGTCTGTTATTTTTTAATCTGTTCTTTAACCTGAGCATTATCCAATGAACCATTCTTGAGTCTCTATGCAGGTCTGTAACCTTTTACTGTATTTTCCTTGTTGCCTGCCATTTTTAGTATATTATGATCTGTAAATGTATTATTTGTAGTTTTTGCCCTTTTGAATTTTTTTTGCACCTTAGAAAGTGATCCATTTCCATATGTATTAAAAAAGTATTTTCCCTATTTTTCCTTTTCACTTCCTTCTATATATTTGACAAATCCAATTTTTCTTAACTTTCTGATGTCATGGATAATAATAACAAACATTTGTATATTGCTCTAAGTTTTGCAAAGCACTTTATACATATTACCTCATTTTATTTTCACAACAATCCTGGGAGGAAGGTGCTATTACTGTTCGTATTTTCCAGATAAGGAAACTGAAGTATACAGAGATTAAATGACTTTCCCAGGATCACACAGATAGTAAGTGTCTGAAGCTGGATTGGAGCTCAAGTCCTCCTGACGCCAGGTCTAGCACTTTAACCACTGAGTTATCTAGCTACCTCTCATGGAAGATAGTTCTTATTTTATTTATCTTAAGGTTTGCTTTTCTTTATGGTTACTAAGTTTTAACAAATAAGAATACAAATAAAATAAATAGTTTTGGTAGAAATATTGTGATTACCCAGTTACTTCTTGTCTTCATCCTTTCTTTTGATTTTTGCTCATTTTTACCTTTCTTCTAAATAATGTATGATCTAACTATAGTTAATTCTGAAATGACTTCTTTGTCAGTAACCAATCCTTTCCTATCCCTGAGGATTTATGAATATTAAAATATGAAGGACAAATTACAATCTAGCTATAATTTATAAATAAATCTTAACAGAGTTGCCTGAGACTTAGAGAGGCTGGAAGGTTCACCCATGGCTACATAGTAAGCATGTGTCAGAAGTGTCTGAACTCAACTTTTCCAGGCTCTAAGTCCAGAATAATATCAGACTACGTCTCTAAAGCTATCATCTAGTACTCCAATGAATGTGTGATTTCATCAATTTGTGTATCCCTTCTAATGATGTGAATCCCAACTGATCCACTCCTGCCATCCCATATTATTCTTATCCTTGTTTTTCCATACATTAACCCAGTGTCCACCCAACATGCCTTCGTCCTTACAGCATCATAAAGATAACAATGGACCACATAGATTGTTCTTTTATTATCCTTTCTTTCCTTTTAAAATCGTGCACTTCTTTGATAAGGTCCTTTATATCATATCTTCTGTGTAATTCTTATTAATGTGTTTTAACTTGCTTATGCTCACTATAGCCCTTTCCATTGTCCTTTGAATTATCTTCAAATTCAGTTTGTTGGCATTCTGTGACTCATATCATGTATCTTTGTAAAACATCTGTAAAGGTTTTTTTTAAATAACAAACTCTTTTTATCATCAAAGACAATGGAACCACCACATTTTTTTCTATAACAATAGCACTCCAGATGTACTTCCTGAAGATGTGGAAACAGTACTGAAGAAAACAAAAATGGGAAAAAAACAGCTGAACTAGACCAAGTGGCACATAGGTGGCAAGAGCTTTGATCCTGGGGTCGAAAAGATGGGAGTTCAAATATGAAGTCAGATACCTATTAGATGTGTGATTCTGGGCAAGTCACTTAAACACTATCTGTCTCAGTTTCCTTTTTGGTAAAATGGGGATAATAATAGCACCTGCCTCTAACGGCTGTTTTGAGGTTCAAATGATGTAATATTCACAAAATGTTTTGCAAACCTTAACGTACAGTATAAATGCTAACTATTATTATTACCAAATATATGCAAAAGAGAGCTATGCCATAGGCAACACAATTTTGAGGATATTAAAGGATATCTGAATGAGGAGTAGATACAAAACACATCAAAAAAACTTTTTAGGATTCATTATTACTGTTGACCTGAAAACTTGGTTAAAGAAAAGGCAACAGGCTAAATGCATACATTTTATGATTTAATTAATTAATTGATCAATTCCCTATTAAAGACAATGGTAACATAATGCATTATGGAGCCAGAAATGTTCTGGCTACCGAATCAAAGAATTGGGCAGCCTTAAATCTGTTTTAGGACAAAAAAGTGTTCTGTGTCCTTCAGATTTATGGTCTCCATAAGTGATTAACTAGACCATTAGAAAGGAATTTCTTAATTGCATACATTGTAAATACAATAAGATAACAGAGTTTGACAGTTTCACATAGAAATTACGACCCAAGATGTCTGTGTTTTCTTTACCATTAACATGCCATAACATAGTATATGTCTACAAATATTAAGATATGGAAAACGTCCCATTATTCAAGATAGTATCTTAGGTTAAAGGTCTCTTAAGGAATGTTAAGTCAGCCCTGACTGGCTTTTGTTGACATAGGAAGAGGCATTCTCTGAGTTTGCTTCAGAGAGAACAAAGAGATTATTCCAAAATTTTATATTAAACATTATCATTACCAAAAACAAAAAGATAGCCTAGAAAATATTCATATTTACCAACACATATGGCTACTTTCCCATCAATATAAACAAGGTCCCTCACTTTGTCACAGTCAGGATTGGTGCTATACCTATAAATAACACTAGGGGTTGTGGCTCCAGGGAGCCCCTCAGAGTGCTAAACATAGATCTGGGCAAGCCATCATGTGACTCTCTAGACTTAAGTTGTCTCCAGCCCATGATCTGGGCATGTGAGAACAAAATAACCATTCTGGCGGGTTTCTATATTCAATGAAGCCATTAGATGATGCTCAAATTTTTAACTATAGCACTTCAGTCTTGGTACAAGCATCAATAGCCAGTTTTTGCTACCTCTGGATTTTCTCAGGCCTTCTATCTAGGGATATAACTAACTCAAAACATAACTCATAAGTTTCTCATGGTTTAGCCCCCATCCCATCAAGAGTCTAGTCTCTTGTCCACTTTGGTAAGAACCTATAAAGATTACTCACTCAATGCATTTACAAAAGTAGAATTGAAATGAAGAAGGTATGGGACCAGAGTTCCAGAGCCATGGACCCATTTCTGGGCAAAACATGAAAGCTCAACTCTCCCCACCACTTTTTTTCCACTTCACTTCTCCCAGGTGTATTCCAAGACAATGTTGGCAGGGAATCCATACACAAGCATTTTTCTCTAAAAGGTAAATGGTGTAGAGCAGCAGCAGCTCACTTCATAGATGCCTTCATAGATTGTTCAATGTCTTCCTAGCCCGTAGCTAGACAAAGTATCAAGATTCTTTTCTCTTTCCCATCTTGGTGTGAGCCTAAAAGGATTACTTACTCAGAATACCTCACAATCTAGTCACCATAGAGTCTGAGGTCAGATGCTACCTTGGCATCTTCTTCCAAAGGCTTCTGTCATTTTTTCTGATCTTTTTTTTCCTGTTATCTAACTCTTTTTTAAAAAAATTATAATGAACTAGAAAATCATCAAAAAGCATGAATACCACTTTATGCAAAAGTCAGAAGAATTTTGCATATCAAATTGTGAATCTATCACAGCTTGTTTTTTTAAAATATATATTGAATATCATAGGGTGTTATCAGGATTTCCCTGCTTGTCTTTGTCCCCTTCTGGACTTCCTTCTGCTTTCTTCTGTACCTTTAAAAATGTTTCATAGGCAGTTTTCTTTTTTCTCTTCTTTTATTTTTGTATCACTACCTCCCAGCCCTTCCTCTCACTCCCAATAAAAGTTTTACCATGTAACAAGTAAATAGTCAAGCAAAGCAAATTGGTATTGTATTGGTTGAATCCAAAAATATATGTCTCATTCCACACCTACATTCCATCACATCCCTGCCAAGAGGAGCTTGTCATGTTTCATCATCAGTCTTCTGGACTCTTATTTGGGTCATTGCTTTGATACAAAATCTTATGTCTTTCAAAGCTGTCTTTAAAATGTTGTCATCACTGTAAAAAATTGTTCTAGCTCTACTCACTTTATTCAGCATCAGTTCATACAATCTTTCTAAGTTTTTGTGAATCCATCCTGTTTATCATTTCTTACAGTACTATGATATTCTATTACATATTTCATAATTTATTCAACCATTCTGGAATGGATGGGTACCCAATTTTTAATAGATCTTTACCATAACAAAAAGTGCAGCTACAAATATTTTTGGACTTACAGATCCTTTACCTCTGATTTCTTTGAAGTTATGTCTATTAGTGATATCAGTGGGTCAAAGGTCTGCACAGTTTAGCAACTTTTTTGTTATGTTTTCAAATTGCTTTCCATAATGGTATGCCTGTTTTTCCACAACTGCTCTAACAATTGTCATTTTGCGTTTTTGTCTTCTTTGCTAATCTGATGAATATGCAGTGAAGCCTCAGAGTTGTTTTAATTTGCATGTCTTTTATTGATTGATGTCTCTTTACAATTTGGAATACTTTTCATATGATTGCTCATAAGATAGATTTATTCCCATAAAAAATGCCTATTCATATCCTTTGACCATTTATCTGTTATAAAACAGATCTTGTTCTTATGTATTAGCAACAATTCTCTATATATCTTACACATTAGACCACTATCAGTGGTTTACCAGTTGTAAACATTTTTCCCAGTTATTTTTTCCTTTCTGATTTTAGCTGTTTTCCTTTTGTTTGTGTGGTAATAGAAATTAAAGGTATGCTGATGTTCAGTTTCTGAGATTTATCAGTTTATTTTTTTTAATTTTACTTTTTCCTACTTACATGTAAAGCTGTGTTATAAAAAAACAGGCAAAAAAACCCAAGAAAAATAAGGAAAGTAAAAAAAAAAACTATTCTTTTCTCTGCATTCAAATTCCATCAGTTCTTTCTCTGGAGGTGGATAACACCTTTCATCATAGGTCCTCCAGGATTGTCTTGGATCTTTGTTTCACTAAGAACAGCTAATTCATTCATAGTTGATCATTGTATAATATTGCTGTAACTGTATACAGTGTTCTCCTGGTTCTGCTCACTTCACTCAGCTTAAGTTCCTGTAAGTCTTTCCAAGTTTTTCTGAAATCATCCTGTTCATCATTTCCTATAGCACAATAGTATTCTGTTACAACCATATTCTACAACTTGTTCAGCCATTCCCCAATTGATGGATATCCCCTCAATTTTCAATTATTTGCAACAACAAAAAGACATGCTATAAATATTGTTGGACATATAAGTCCTTTTCATTTTTTTTTTGGATCTCTTTGGTATACAGACCCAGTAGTAGTGCTGCTGGGTCAAAGGGTATATACAGTTTTATAGGTCTAAGTCCAAATTGTTCTCCAGAATAGTTGGATTAACTCACAATTCCACCAGCAGTGCATCAGTGCTCTAATTCCCCCATATCCCCTCCAACATTTATCATTTTCCATTTCTGTCCTATTAGTCAATTTGACAGATGTGAGGTGAACCTTTAGGGTTGTTTTAATTTGTATTTCTCTAATTAATATTGATTTAGAGCATTTTTTCATATGACTATAGATTGCTTTGATTTCTTCTTCTGAAAACTGCCTGTTCATATCCTTTGACTATTTATCAGTTGGAGAATGGCTCATATAATAGTTTTGACTCAGTTCTCTACATATCTGAGAAATGAGACCTCTATCAGAGAAACTTGCTGTAAAAATATTTCCCCCAGTTTTCTGCTTTCCTTAATTTTGGCTGTGTTAGGTTGTGTGTGTATGAGTGTGTGTGTGTGTGTGTGTGTGTGTGTGTGTGTGCAAACCCTTTTTAATTTGCTGTAATCAATTACCTCAGGTTCAGTTGCCAGTTCTAGCTTGTGCCAGACATGGCCTGCTACTGACTGACTTGTGTCAGCACATGGGGGACTCACTGCTAGCTTGTGCAAAAGATTGGGGTCTTGTTGCTGGCCTGCTGGGCATGGTATGCACTGGACTACACTCCTCTCTTACCCCAGTGAGACAGACCTTTTCTACCACCTTCTTAGTTTTCTTGGGCTGGAATATTATTTCATCCCATCCTTTTATTGGTTTTTCAGCTTTAGAATTTATTTTGAGGCATTATTTTAAAGTTGTTTGAAAGGGAATTTGGGAGATATTGGGTGAGGCCCTGCTCTTACTCCATCATCTTAACTCCACATGGTGCTTTATCAGTTTATTAACAGAGGTCCAATCTGTTAATAAAGTGGGTCAAAATGACTGCCACAGTTCAGCCAGGGTTAGAGTGCATTTAGGGTTAGGGTTAGGGTTAGGCTAACTGGGTCTTTTAAACCTCTTCTTTTTGAATGACCTGACCTTGTATCATTTAGATCTCCTCTGGCAAAGGTAATACTATGCGAATTGGTGGATATTTTAATAAGGAAGTGGGATGTGAATCACTCCTCATTCAGAAAATGAGAATATCCTTCAGATAATAGGATTAGACTACAGACAATGGGAGTAGTCTGCAGCAGCTTTGGTTGAATCAACTAGAATTTGGGTTGACTTGGTGGTGGATGAGGTTACAAAGGAACCAGCACTTGCATTGGGTGAAGTTACCAAAATGGACAATACCAGGGTGGAGAAATAAATTATTATATAGAGAGGTCACCTGAATAAAGGGTGGAGGTAATTACAAGACAAAAACTTGACTTTCAGACAAGTTTCTCAGAAATGTAGGTGAAGGGTGAAGTTACAGAGGTAAGAAGTTTAGACTCACGTGGTGTGGCAGAGTAGTAAACCTATGCCAGCTTGATTTAGGATTAAAAATACAATTTAAATCCATTTTACAATTTTACATTTGTATAAAAATATTTTAATTTGATATAGTCAAAAATTTATTTCATTTCCTCTGATTATCTCTACCTTTTGTTTAGTGAAGAACTTTTCTCTATCCAAGGTTGTGAAATACATCTCATATTCTCTAATTTGTTTATGACATACCATTTTATATCTCAGCTGTATATCTGTTGGAGTTCACTCTGGAAACCTCCCTGAACTTCCCCACCGGGCCTTTCATACTCAAATTTGCGACAAGTTTCCCCTGAATCTTGCCATTTACCTGGTCTTTCATACTCAAATTTGCAGACAGGTCCTCCTGAATCTTTCATATTCAAATCTGTTTCCCTTGGCCTAGCCTGGCCTTCCACCTGCTTCCCACCCAAACCCGCCATTGTCTAATATTTCCTGATTGCTTCAGTTGTTTCCCACCCTGGATTATATCACTAGTTACCCCCATCCCATCAAGATCCTCTTTAGACCCTCCTCCAAGACCACTAGACCACCTCTAGATCTTTCCCATGGACTTTCTGTATATAAGTTCCATCTAGCCTCCATGAAGGCATTCAGATTCAATCCAGCTTAGACTCTGTCTAGCTGAGATTCTATCTGGCCCGCTTGTGAATACAAGCGTTACAAATGCTTAGGCTCTTTAAGACTCAACCTAGTATGGTGAATCTCTAATAAATTTGTTTTTCTTTGGTTTACGAAAACTTGAATTGAATTCATTCAAATAGGACTCAGATTGTTGGTATTTTGGGGTCCGCAGCACCCCAAACCTCATCATATTCATTTGATTTTGTGTGAGATATAGGGTGAGATATTGATCTAAATCTAGTTTCTTCTACTCTGCTTTCCAGCTTTCTCAGTTTTGTTAAATAGTAAATTCTTACTTCAGTAGTTTGTGTCCATGAGTTTTTCAAACACAACTATTGGGTTCAATTGCTTCAGCTTCCTGTATGCCTAATCTGTTCCACTGACCAATTTTTCTATTTTTTAAACCACTATCAAATTGTTTTACTGCTTACTTTGTAAGTAAAGTTTTATATATAGTAGTACTATGCTTACCCTTTTTCTCTCTTCATTTTTCATCCTTTCCTTTTAGATTCTTGACCTTTGGTTCCATGAGAAGAATTGTACTTGGTAGTTTCGTATGGTAGTAAATATTTAAATTAATTTAGGTAGTATTATTTTTTAAAATATATTAGCAAGATCTAACCAGGATCAATAAATTTCTCCCTAATTATTTGTCTTCTTTTATTTCTTTAAAAAATATTTTGTAGCTTTATGCTTATAGTTCTTATCTTGGCAAATAGGCTCCTAAATGCATTCTATACTGATTTTGAATGGAATTTCCTTTTCTGTCTCTTTCTGTTGGTAATATACAGAATAAAGGCTGATTATTTTGGTGGGTGTGTTGTAAATTCTGCTATTTACTGAAGTTGTTAAATAGTGCTTTAAAATTTATTTTTTTCTCAACAACATGTAAACAATCATTTTATTTTAAATTTTGAGTTCCAAATTCTCTCCTTCCCTCTGCTCTCCCTTTCCTTGAGAAGGCAAGCAATCTGATATCGATTATACATGTACAGTCATGCAAAACATTGCCATATTAGTCATGTTGCAAAAGAAAATGGACACCAAAAAATCCCCTCAGGAATAATGAAGTTTTTTAAAGTATGATTCAATCTTTATTCAAACCATATCAGTTCTTTTTCTGGAGGGGGATAGCATTTTTTTTCATAAGTCTTTTAAAATTGTCTTAGATCATTGTATTGCTGAGAGTAGCTAAGTCATTCATAGTTGATCATGACAATGTTGCTGTTACTCTGTACAATATTCTTCTGGTTCTGCTTACTTTCATTTTGCATCAGTTCATGTAAGTCTTCCCAGGTTTTTCTGAAATCATCCTGCTCATTATTTCTCCATCACAATCATATGCAACAACTTGTTCAGCCATTCATCACTTGATGGGCATCCCCTCAATTTCCTATTGTTTGCCACCAAAAAAAAGAGCTGCTGTAAATGTAGATGTAGGTTCTTTCCTTTTTCTTTACTCTCTTAGTAGTAGTATTGCTGGATTAAAGGGTATGCACAGTTTTGCAATCCTTTGGGCACAGTTCCAAATTGTTCTTGAGAATGGTTGGATTAATTCACAGCAGGTAATTAGTATCCTTAGTTTTCCATCTCCTCTCTAACACTTGCCATTTTCATTTTCTGTCCTATTAACCAATCTGATAGGTATGAGGTGGTATCTCAGAATTGTTCTAATTTGCATTTCTCTAATCAATATTGATTAAAATATTTTAACATGACTATAGATAGCTTTGATTTCTTCATCTAAAAACTGCCTGTTCATAGCTTTTGACCATTTATCAATTGAAAAATGACTTGTTAATTATTTTTAGTATTTATTTTAGCTGAATCTCTATGGTTCTTTAAGTAAATCATCATACTACATTCAAAAAGCAATAATTTATTCTTTGCCTTTGGGTATTCCCTGAATTTTTTTCTTATAGAGTCTAAAAAAAATAGAGATGACTTTAGATATGCATGCCTCATCCCTGATTTTACTGAATGGGCCTCTACTGTTTCTTCACTACAGATGATGCTAACAATTAGTTTTCAATAGCTACTATTTACCATGTTAAAGAAAGATTTATTTATTTTTTCTATAGTTTTAACATCAAATGTATGTTTTGTGAAAAACCTTTTCTATACCTATTGATATAATCGTGTAATTTGCATTGCTTTTGATATGAGTATGATTTATTATGTTAATAATTTTCCTAATAGTAAACAGTTCCTACATTCCTGATGTAAATCCAATCTGACTGTATTCTATAATCTTTTAAAATATGTTACTGTAGCCTCTTTGTAAATATTTTATTGAATATTTTTCATTGATACATATTAGAAACACTGGCCTATAGTTTTCTTTCTCAGTTTTCTCTTTCACTCGTTTGGGTAGCAAAACAATATTTGAATCAGAGGAAAAATTTGATAAGATCTTTCTTTTCTAATTTTTATGAACAGATTATTTAATACTGAAATTTTTCTTTAAATATTTGGTAGAATTCACTTATAAATCCATTTGGTCCTAGGGAATTTTTCTTTTGGAGTTCCTTTATAGATTATTCAATTTCCTTTCTGAGATTGAGTTATTAAAATTCCTTGTTTCTTATTGTGATGATTTGAATATTTTACATTTTTGTAATTATTTTTCCATTTAGTTTAATTTATTTTTGATGGCATATAATGGAAGAAGTAGTTTCTCATAATTTCATTTATTTCTTCTTTATTTATTGTAAGTTCTTATTTTTTGTCTTTCATGTTGGCATTGGTTCTTGCACACTCTTTTTAAAAATCAGATTAGCTGGTAATTTATCTAGTTAGTGTGTTTTTTTAAAAAAGTAGCTCCTAATTTCTTTATTAATTCAATAGTGGTTTTTTGTTTACTTATTCTTTTATCTCAGAAATTCTATTTTGTTTTAATTTGAGTTATTTTAAGTAGTAATTTGTGTAGTTGCAAGTTCGGTTTATTGATCTGTTCTTTCTCTCTTTTCTTGATGAAAGTATTAAGAAGCTGTAGCATGTGCAGTGGCCATGCCCTGGTAAAATTATCCTAGCAGATGGGCTAAGCAAGCTTGAGAGACCTCAAACCAATCAGTGAGTTAGGGGATGTTTACCTCAAGCTTGTGAAGACTTCCCCCAGTGGAATAGGTAGATGATAACAGTTTGTTACAATTGCCTTGAGGAGGCTGAAGCAGTCACTGCAGAACACTTAAAGATTCATCTGGTATTGAAGAGGCCAAGGTCATCTACTACATTGTGGGCCATTGTCAGTCATCTTGACTTTTGTCTTGCCACTGGATTTTGATGACTCTGGAAGAGAGAGTGAGGCTGACAACTATGTGTAATTCCATCTCACTTAAAAATCTATGTATATCTATCTATAGAGCTGTATCTATATATCTATTCGTATATATGTATACACACACATACATATAAACACACATATTCATCTATATATTTTTAGTATCTGTGCTGATATATGTATATATATATGCATATATGTACATACATGCACATGTGCAGTATTGCTATTTTATCTACAGTGACTTTAAATATAATATTTTCTTGTTTATCACTTTGAATCATGTCTATTCTTATTATTTGAAATCAAATTTACTATTCCTATTTTTATTTCAATTCATCTGAATCATAATAAATTATGTTCTGTCCCTTCATTTGAATTCTGTTTCCAACATTTTTCTTGTAACAACATGTTGCTGGATTCTACTTTTTATCCATGCTGCTCTCTCTTCTGTTTTATAGGTGAGTTCTTCCCATTAACCTTCACTGTTCTGATTATTATGTACTTCCTTCTGTCACATTCTCTTATGGGTTTTTTCTTTCTTCCCCTCCCTGTTCCTTCTTTACAAAGAAGGAGAGGAGGAAGAGAAAGAATATGATCAACGCTAGTCATCTATAATTGAAGTGCTCTGTTTGGATAGGCCAGAGTTGGGATCTGGCTTCAGGAGTGGCTACTGGCTTGTGAACCTCCCTGTTCAAAACACTGGCTGACTTCAGGTCCATTTGTTGGAATTTGCACTGGCTCCCCTCCTATCTCTGCCTTTGCTAGCTTAGAAACAGAGCTTATATTGGTTTCCCTAGCATGTCCCTCTCCTGACCTCTTTAGTTTCTGAGTTTACTTGAGTTGGAACTGACTTTCAGAGCATGACTCCTCTACTAGACTCTACCTTCTTTAGGTCATCTTTTTCTGCATTTCTGGACTAGATAGGAGACTTTATACCTATTTCTGTCTCAGATTTCTTTATCACTGGACTTTCTGGGACCTCCTTCAGATATTCTCTGGGGTTTCTGTAGTAAAGCTGGCCTTCTTTATGATATTTCAGGTTGCCATTTTAACTGGAAGTCTCTCACTCTTCCATTATAAAACAAGGAACTTTTTTTTTTTTATATCCTATTCATATTATACTGCTAGAAAAATTTCAGGCGCTCTGATTATGTCAAATGCTCCCAAACCATCTCAGCCGTGGGTTTACTATTCTTCTGGTGTATAAAAGATCCAGGGGGGAGCACCAGCTATCATCTGAAGAGGAAGGTACTTCAGCAGAGATTACACATACATTTTATGAAATTAATATATGTGACTATCAAGGGCACCTTTGATGAAAGTTAATAGAAAGGAACAAGAGAATAGGTAAAGAAATATGCTTCCTTCCTCTTGGCAGAGAGGCAGGGTCTTCCAGGGGCAGAATGTTACCTATATTGTTTTTTGAGAGTTTATTCCAGAGGGAAAGGGGGAAAGAGTTGATGTTATATCCAGAAATGACCATGAGGCAAAACCAAAAAACTTTAGTAGAATGCACTAGAAAACAAATGGGACAGGCAGGCTTTTGCAAGTGATATCACATGGCAGACCCCATATTTACCATTATAAAACTGAATGAGAAAATGTTGAGTATACAATATCCTGTTGTGCTTATCTTTTATTGACTATTTTTTAAAAATAAAAACTTTTGGTTTAGTAGATCAAAATGTCTCCTTAAAGTCTATTCTCCAGTTTTGACATGTGTCAAAATTATACAAGGTTGCTTTAAAGACAGATCCTTAACTTTGTTCAACAACATCGTTAATATCAATCAAGTCATAAAACAAGTATTTTGGGATATTGTCCAGTGCTCTCTATATTCAACAGCTGTTGATTCTTGAAATTTTTGAATAACCTCCAAACCTTTGGCCTTTTTTTCACGTCCTCTTCGTGAAATCCAATTCAATAAGCATTTATTAAATACAAGACATATACAATGTTACCACGGTTGGTGCTGAAGATTCAGAGACAAAACAAAGCAGTCCCTGCCCTCAAGGTGTTGATGTTTTTTTTTTTTTCCAACATGTTTATCACTGGTCTTTCTGTTTCAGCATTTTCACTGTAGTCACTCTGTATTAACTTGATTTGGATACTCTGATCAACTTTTTTACAAAATTTTTCTAGTGCTTAATTCTCCACAGTAGTTATAGGCTACAAAATTTACAAATCAATGTGTTTCCCTATGTCTATGAGTATTGCATAATGAGATCATGCTGACAGAGGATCATATATTTAGAGTTATTAAAGATCTCAATTAGCCAAATATGGAAATTGAGGCTCCCAGAAAGGTTAAAAGATTTGCCCAAGGTGACACAGATTGTGGGTGACAGAGACAAGATGGCCAATTGTCCCTTGAAATGATGTTTTGTTGCTTTTTGGTGAATAATCCATCAACAAGAATTTATTAAGGACCTGGAACTATGCTAGACCCTGAGGAGACAAAGACAAATATGAAATAAACTCTGTCCTCCAAGAACTCCCATTTTATCAATAATTTAATCCATTTTAGTAGTTTGTCTCACAAAGGCATCTGTGAGCCATCTTCCACTTAGCTGCACCTTCTTTTTGTCTTCTGGTTTTATTGGTAGTGTCAATATGCATGAGATGCATACCTAGTAGTGTCAAGTCTTTGATGGACCAAAGCTTTTACATTTAGGCACACCAATAAGCTAGAGTTTTAGACATTCTGAAGACTATGTGATTCTAACTGTCCCTGACATTTCTCCATGCTCTTGTGGATTAAGACATGGTAGGCAGAGACAAAAGTTCCTGCT
Organism: Notamacropus eugenii; assembly: GCF_028372415.1. Taxonomy (NCBI): domain Eukaryota; kingdom Metazoa; phylum Chordata; class Mammalia; order Diprotodontia; family Macropodidae; genus Notamacropus; species Notamacropus eugenii. Next base: position 436,040,884 of record NC_092873.1, on the reverse strand, counting down.
AGATTAGACTTCATTAGAGGAGGCATAGCATCCCGAACCAGGACAATGGTTGCCCTACTATACTTAGCCCTGATAAGGCCATATAGGGAGCATTATGTTCATTTCTGGGCACCACATTTTAGGAAGGACATTCACAAGCTAGATGATATCTAGTAGAAGGCAACCAGGGTGGTGAGAGGTCTGGAGAACACATTACACAAAAACTAATTGAAGAAACTGGAGGTATTTAGCCTAGAAAAGAGAAGACATGTGGGTCATAGAAAGATAGAGCATTTATTAAGCACTTATTATGTTCTAGGCGCTGTGCCAAGTGCTGGGGATTCAAATGCAAATAAGACAATCCTTGCCTTCAAGGAACTTACATTCTAATGCAGGATACTTAAAGGAGTACTAGAAAAAGAGCAAAAGAATGGGAAAGCTGTCTTGTACTAAAGGGCCATTAGATAGAAGAGAAATTTTATTTGTTTTTTCTTGGTCTTAGTGAGTGAAACTAGAAGGTGAAAGTGCGAAGAAGTAGATGTCAGCTGACTTCAACATTCAAACAAACCCTTATTAAGTATATACCCCCTCTACTAACCACTTGGGATGCAAAGGGATTAAAAAAAAGCAAATCTTACTCTCTAGGACCTTAGATTCTTGGTTAGTTGTCCTTCATTTTCGAAGAGGACCAAAATGGCATCATTATGTTACAGTCAAGGCACAGTGTGTTCGACTGTGTCTGATCAGACTAATACAAGCTCACAATGTTCTTCCACAGGTCAGGCACAAATAATCCATGCAAATATTTGGGGTGGATTCTTTAAATTTGCACATTTTGCATTTTTTTAGAGCTACTTCAATTCTACCTTGCTCATAGAGCACAGAACCTTCTCTGATGAGGGAATGCTATGCTGAGCAGTCCTGTGCCAATGTCTTCCATGTCATACAACCAATTCCAAAGCTGAGTGACTTTGAAAGTATCCTTGTATTTCTTTTTCTGACCACCATGTGTGAGTTCTCCATAGAGACAAAATGTGCCATATATATATGTATATACATATATATGTATGTATGTGTGTGTGTGTGTGTGTGTATACATACACACAAGATCATCTTAGAGGGGAAGGCACCAGCAGAATGTAGATTTTGAGCTAAGTCTTGAAGTAAGCCAGAGGTTTTTTTTAATACAATAATTGGCTTTTAGAGCCAATTTTAGTAGTTTGTTTAGAGCCTCTCATTTTCAATATTCTGGGACAACCATTCACTTACTTTATGGGAGTTGTAAGGAAATAGCCACACAATCAAAGCATCATAGAATCATAGATGTAGACCTGGAAAGTTCTACAGAAGCTTTCTGCAAGTCAGAGATTTTAAGAGATGGAGGTGAAGATGGAGAACACAGGGGTGGAGAACAGCCCCATAATCCATAGAAAAGACACAGAGGTGAGTGATCAAGGGCTGTATACGAGCAACAGAAAATAGGGCAGTAAGGCTGAATTGTAGAGGCAGTGGAGGGGGATGATGTGAAAAAAGACTGGAGTGTAGAAGAGGCCAAGTTTCTAAGAACATTAAGTGCCAAACAGGAGTTTGTATTTGATCTTGGAAATAATAGTAAGTCACTGGAGTATATTGAGTGTGCAGAGAGAGGTGACATGGCTAGACATATGCTCAAGAGTGTGCTGGTAAATATTTAACAACCAGCTCTCTCAAAAAAACCCAACCCACGTATGCTGGACATACTTTTAACTTTCATTTGCATTATTAACATTTTCCTCATCACTTTCTTAAGTCTAGACAATCAACAAAACAATAAATCAAGCTTTGATTTGTACCTATGCCAATTTCTACAGTATAAATACCCATATAAAAAATTTAGCAGTCTGAAGGTTGGTTGAAATTGGCTCCAACACATCCCTAACTACACTTTGGAACAAATCATTTTGATAGCTGCGTGCATAAGGTATCGGAATAGGCAAAAACTTGAGGTAAGGAGACCAACTAGGAGGCTATTACAATAGTTCAGGTAAGAGGTGATAAAGACCTAAACTAGCATGGTGAGTGTATGAATGGAGAAAAGAGGATACAAGAAATGTTGAGGAAAAAGAAATGCCAAAATCTGACAATGTATTGAATAAGGTGGATGTGAATATAGAGCTGAAAAGGAGAGTGGGTTTGTTAACTTAATCAGGGGGAGGATGGTGGTACCCTTGATAGAAATAAGGACATTCAAAAGAGAGCTGGATTTGGGGACAATAAGCTATCCCTGGACATGTTTAATTTGAGATGTCTATGGGATAGTCAGTTGAAATGTCCAATAGGCAGGACTGTAGCTGAGGAGAGAGAACAGAGTATATCATATAGTATATAGAGCTTTGAAAAATATGTTGAGACATTAATTGAATCCATGGGAGCTGGCAAGCTTACCCAGTGAGAAAGCATAGAGAAAAGAGAAGAAGCTTCAGAAAAGGGCCTTGGAGAATACCCACAGTTGGAGGCAGGAACTGTATGGAAACTGAGGAGCCTTCAGACTATACAGTGTAGTTGGTTAGTCATTTTCAGTCATGTCTGACTCTTCATGACCCCATTTGGGGTTTTCTTGGCAAAGCAATAGGAGTGGTTTTACATTTCCTTCTGCAGTTCATTTGACAGATGAGGAAACTGAGGCAGGCAGTGAAATGACTTGCCCAGGGTCACATAGCTAGTAAGTGTCTGAGGTCACATTTGAACTCAAGATGAGTCTTCCTGACTCCAGGTTCAGCATTCTATCCTCTACACCACCTGGCTGCCATCACACATACAATTGGGAGGAAAATGAAAAGAGAGCTGTATCATGATGTGAAAGAAAATTGCCTAACAATTAGAACCGTACAAAAGTACAAAACAGTATAAAGGTTCATTACAAAATGTTATAACAATTAGAGCTGTACAAAAGTGGAATGTTCTATTTCAGAAAATAATGGGCAGCTAATTCATACAACAGATGGATCTGGAGTCAGGACCATTTGAATTCAAATTCAGGCTTAAACATTTGCTAGTTGTCACCCTGGGCAAGTCATTTAATGTCTATCTCCCTCAATTTTCTTAACTGTAAAATGGGGATAATAATAGTACCCACTTCCCAGTGTTGTTGTGATGATCAAATGAAATAATTGTAAAGTGCTTAGCATGGTGTCTGACATATAGTAGGTACTTAATATTAGCTATTATTATCACTATTGATGAGGATGATGATAGCATCTACCTCACAAGGGTTTTATGAGGATTAAATGGGATATTTGTAAAGAACCAGGCACATAGTAGGTGTCTAATAAATGTTTATCCCCTTCCCCACCCCTTTCCTCAATGGAGATCTCCAAGTAGAGATTAGGCTGCTATCTGTCAATAGAATTGTAGAGGGAATTCTTTTTCAGCTATGAGCTATACTAGATGACCTCTAAAACACGTCCCCTTGAAGGTCTATGATCCTATGATGTCTGTCATAGAAACTTTCTCTTGACCAACAAAGGGTAACATTCTTTGAAATGGATCTTCAGTTCAATTCCACAAATATTTATGAGTACCTACTATGTATAAGACACTGTGGTATGTTCTGGTGATAAAAAGACAATATAGTCTCTACCCTCAAGGAACTTACATTCTACTATGTTTATAATTAAGTGAGGCAGGGGAGAGGTACTTTTATTTTTCAGGAGACAGACCCTATTAAACAAGGAATTCTAACTAATGCATTGTACAATAGAGAATATCCCTCCAACTTTGGAGAAGATAGAAGAAGCTCTTATTGGTTTAGTTGGTAGGATGTCTCCAAAGCATCACCATTATGACAAGAAACCTAGCAATAAAAACAATCTTGGTTGAGGAACAATCTGCTAATTCTTTCCTTTGAGGCAAAAGGACATGTACAAGAAAGCATGTAGTAGTAGTAGTAGTAGTAGTAGTGGTAGTAGTAGTGGTAGTAGTAGTAGTGGTAGTAAGCATTTACACAATACGTATGGTGTGCCAGGCACATACAGCAGATTGCGTGTTTTTTCTAGCCTATTGGTCTTATGAATTCACAGATAGTGTATATCTTGATGCTTTTCTTATGTAGTAGAAAGAGAATTGGACTTGAAGTAAAGAGAAATATAGATTCAAATCCCACCTTTGACACTTAGTAGCTGTGTGACTATGATCAAGTCACTTAACTTTTCTGAGTCTCAATATCTTCATCTGTAAAGTGAAGATAAGAATACCAATAGTACCTATCTCTTAGGTTTATTGTGAGTATCAAATGAGATAATATATATTAATATGCCTTGTGAATCTTAAAGTATTGTATAAAAGTCAGTTTTGCACTCTTGATGGTTTTACATATCAAAATCCACAAAATTTTGAAATTAAATGAACTTTTAAATGACCATCTTTTGTCTTCAGAAAGAATGTTTGGTTTAGTTGGAAAATTAATTTTGTGATAAAATTTTGAGTATGTTACAGCTACGTATCTCATTTTTGTAGTAAACTCTCACACAATTTGCATTAATTTAAAAAGAATATGTAGAACTGATGGGGTTCCGGGAGCCTCCTTGAGCCACCACTGAATCTGGCTTTTCATACTCAAATTGAATTCTCCTTGAATCTCCCCACTTAACCTGGCCTTTCATACTCAAATCTGTGGCCATTGTCTGTTACCTCCAGATTGCCCCACCTGCTTCCCACCCAAACCCTCCAATTGTTTGATATCTCCTGATTGCCTCCAGCAATCAGGACCCTCCTTGGATTCTCTCCTAGGACTTCTCGTCAAGACCCTCCCTAAACCCCTCCTCCCATCACCCTGGACTACCAGACCACCCCCGAGATCCCTCCTATAGTCTTTTCTGTATTTAGTTCCATCTCGCCTCCATGAAGGCGCTCAGATTCTATCCAGCTCACCTAGTTGAGATTCTATCTGGCCCCCTTATGAATACAAGCATTACAAATGCTTAGGCTCCTTAAGAGCCAACTCAGTTTGGTGAATCTTTAATAAACTTTGTTTTTTTGGCTTTAAGAAGGCTTGAGTCGAATTCATCATTCGAGCATGACCCGAACTGTTGGTATTTTGGGGTCTGTGGCACCCCTAAACCTCATCAAAACCTTCCTTCTTGGCTATGTATAAAATCTTGTCATTGTAATCTTGAAGCTTGACAATATTTCATGATGAATTGAATTTAGGGTTTACTTCTTTTTATCATCTTTGACTCACAATTTTTATTTTTGATATTTTTTGGGGAAAAAGTTTTCTGTACAATTTCCTGAAGCATAATGGTCTGATTATATTTTCTTCACAGTTCTTGGGATGTATGAATTCTTAAAATTTCTCCCCCTGTTGTGTCTTCTTTATGTGACAATTTTGTCTACATAAGTTCTGAATCTATTTTCCACTTGCACTTTCCCAAGGCTTGTCTTGTACTTCTCTCTGTTGTTTCTTTTGTATCTTCCAGTGAAAGACTCTTGCTTTACATTGAGTCAGTTTTTCATTAATTTTTTTCAGATATTTCTCTGCTGTTGAGTTTCACCAGTGTCTTGGCTTGAGATTTCTTAATCATATGAAGTATCTTCATTTCATTTCATGATATTTTTTGCTAAGTTAATTTTCTTCTTCATTTTCTTTTATATGCCCATTCCTGAAAAAGTGCCAGTGGTATTTCTTGTACATATGTTGGTGATTTAGTATATTTTTTGCTGGAATTTCTGCCTCTGCTTCTCTTAATCTACAATATTTTGTCTCAATTTTAAAACACTTACTTATTCATTTTTTGAGTGTTTTTTGCCTTAAAAATCTTTTAGAGGTTTCAGGTAGTTTTTACTTCTTTTGAGTGTTTCTGTTCCTCTTCTGGGAGAGAGTATTAAGGAGCTTATTCTTATGAAACATCTAAATACTTGAATTTTATAGATTTTCAAGTGTTTTCATATACACTGTTTCCTCTGATTTGCATAACCTTTTAAATCAGGCTATCAAATTAAATGAAATAGGGAGCATTACATAAAAGTCAGATACTTATTTTACTAGCCAAACATTATCATATTGTTCTTGTTTTACAGGAAACAATGAAAGTATGGACCAGAGAAGTCATTTCAGGGGAATTTCATATTGAATGTACATCTGAAAGCCTTTCCTATGAGTGAAATAATTTAAATGGTAGGACAGTTGCCATCTTTTCCTACCATGTCTCCTCCCACTCCCCCAATACACAGACAGAGCGCTTCATGTGGGGACTAGAGGGATGTGGCTAAGCATCTCTATTTGGGGTATGCTGTATCTGCATGAACCACCAGGTGGTGCCCTAAGCTCAAACTGTACTAGCTCATTTATACCGCACATGCGCACGTGCAAAGGTGGGACCTAGCTTTTTTTTCCCTGATGCTTTCCTGGGTTGAAGTCTAGGGGTAAAGATTTTTGTTGTTGTTTAATATGCAATTTCATCACGTGAAATTTTCTATTCTGAGGAAGTTCCCTCCAGTGATGCATATAAATAATTGTTCTGCCACTAATCATCTAAGAGAGCTGCCTGGACATACGTAAACCTCAATTATACACCAAAATATTAATGGTAGTATTCTTTGTGGTAGCCAAGAATGAGAAACAAAACAGATTACCATTGACTGGGGAATAACTAAACAAATTGTGGTATGTGATGCACCATAAGAGATGATGAATATGAAGACTCAAGAGAAGAATTGGAAGACTTACATGAACTGATGCGATGCAAAATGAGCAGATCTAGGAAAGCAATTTACACAGTAATGGCAAGGATGTGAACGGAAACATAGCAATAAAATGAAGCTGAGAACTCTGTAATTATAATGAGCAAACTTGATCCAGAGGAAAAGGGAAAAAATTCACCTCCTTCCCTTATTAAGGATATAGAACCTTCATGTTTGGCTGATACTTTGGATATTTGCTAAAATTTTCTAAAACAGTCTTGGTGATAAGAGATGGCTCGATGAGGAAAGGAATTAGAGGGATTATTATTATTATTAGAGGGATGTACTTGGAAATATTATAATACCATATATAATATTACATATAGTATAATATACTATATATAACAAAAACAAAAGGTATTGATAATTGAAAAAAAAATTAAGAGTTTCCTTGACATCAAGATATTAATGACATCCTTTAGATTGTAAACTCCTAGAGGAAAGGGACTGTTTTTTGTATACCTAGTGCTTGGCACACTGCCTGGCATAAAGTAGGCACCTAGTAAATGCTTATTGATGGATTAAAATGATTTGCCAAGGGTCATTTATCTACTATTTATTAGAGGGAGATCTAAGCCTTGATCTTACTAACCCTGAGGCCAGTTCTCTACTGATTATATCATTTTTTCTTTAATAGGATTATAACTATTTCTATAAAAATTATTCACAATTTGTATTATACTTTTCCCCTCCCACTCTGCAAGATCCTAATCCCCTGATTTCCCTAATCTTCTATATGAGTAATTTCCAAAAGTTATTCACATATAGATTAAATGTAATCTTTACTTTTTTAGCACTTTTTGTCTTTCCCTCGCCAGCACACACACTGGGGCTTGTGGTACCCACGTTGGAAGAGCTCTCCCCCCATTTCAGAGCATGCCCAAAGACAGGGTTTTCATTCGCCAGGCTAGAAAATGAAGGTAACAATATACTTTCTTAATAAAGTCTAAGTATAAATTCTCCATAGATTTCTTGAGGGGATTGGACCAGATTGGAGGTTCTTAATCTGGTATTACTTTGAGAAGTCTTCCCAAGACTGACCAAGGTACCCATGACAAAAAAAAAAAAAAAAGGCTAAGAACCCCTGGAGTAAATGATTGCTAAGAGCCCTTCCAGTTCTACTTCTATGATCTTCCACCAGTCAGCATTTATTAAGTACCTACTGTATTCCAAGCACTGTGCAAAGTGCTTGAGAATACAAAGAAAGGTAAAAAAACCAGCCCCCTCCCCTCAAGGAACTCACAGTCTAATGGAGGAGGCAAGGCACAAACACCTATGTAGAACTGAGGTATATATAGGATAAATTGGAGATTGTTGGCGTTTGTCCTTCATACTCACAGAGGACCAAATGACATCATGGTGTTGGGATCAAGGTTCAGTGTGTTCAATTGTGGCTGATCAGCCCAATATGAGCTCAGGAGGATCTTCCACAGGTTAAACAGAAATAATCCATTTGAACATTTGGGATGGAGATGTCTCTAGATTTGTGCATCTCACATTTCCTTTGTGCTACTGTGAACCTGTTTTGTTCAGAAAGCACAGCACTTTTTCTGATGTGGGCACACCATGCTGGACAGTCCTGTGCCAGTGTCTCCCATGTCTCACAATCAGTCCCATAGTTCTTCAGAGAGACCTTCAGAGTTCCTTGTACCATGTCTTCTGACCTCTGTATGAGGGTTTGCCTTGTGTGAGTTCTCCATAAAATAGTTTTTTAGGTAAAATACATATGGCATTTGGACTACATGACTAGCCCATCAGAGTTGCATTCTCTGTAGTTTGAATACTTGGCAATTCAGTTCAAGAGAGGACCTCGGAGTCTAGTACCTTATCTTGCCAAGAGATCTTCAGAGTCTTCTTAAGACAATTGAAATGGAAGCAGTTCACTTTTCTGACAGGATGCTAGTAGATTGTCCCAGTTTCACAGGCATGCAACAATGAAGTCAGTAGAATAGTTCTGTAGACCTTCAGTTTAGTAGGCAGTCTAAGACTTGTCTCTCATACTTTCTTTTGGAGCCTCCCAAACATTGAGCTAGGTCTGGCAATGTGTATATCAACCTCATCATCTGTGTGTACATCCCTGGAAAATATACTGCCAAGGTAAGTAACCTTATCCATAGCATTCAAAATTTCTCCATTTGCTGTAACTGATGGTTCCACATGTGAATAGTGCAGTGCTGGCAGTGGAGAAACATGTGTTTTCTTGGTGATAGCTATTTTTTGGTAGTCTAGGCTTAAGAAATTCTTGTGAATGTAGCAGAATAGTAATCCCTATCTCAAAGTAGATCATAAATTTAGAGGAAGAAGGGAAATACATAAGATGAAACTGTGAAATAAATAAAACAACAACTCACAAAACAATCAAAACCGAATCCCCAAAGAGATTTGAGAAGATGCCTCTCCTGGTTCATTGGAAGAAGTTGGGGTTCACTGATATGGATAATGAATATGATATCATATTTTTTGATGTGTGGACTAACTTTGCTCATTTTTCTTCCTCTTTTAAAAAATGTCTTTGACCCTCATCAATGCTAGTACTTTCCCTCTCTGTTTATCTCCAATTAATCCTTTCCATATCTTGTTGGTACTTAGTTCTGTGATAATGATTACCCTGGCTCCCATTGCCAGAAGGTCAAATCAGTTTGCAAATTATCCCTCCCCCTGAATTTTCCAGTTACCTGAAAGGGGCTTGGGGGCATCTCGACTCACTGTCATTGGTTTCAGCCCCTACCAACGGTGCAGAGGTCCCCACAGCTCTAGTTCCATTCAATCACTTACCAGTTAGATTATCTTTTACTTCAAAGGTATGGTGACAATAGTAATAGCTAACGTTTATGTAACACCGTATGCCAGGCACTGTACTATTTTGTTGTTGTTGAGTCATTTTAGTCGTGTCTCATTGTTATCTTATTCTGTCCTCACAACAACCCTTTGAGGTGGGTGTTAGTATTATCCCCATTTTGCAGATGGGAAAACTGAAGCCAAAAGAAGTTAAGGGACTTGATCTAGAGTGACACAACTAGCAAGTGTTTGAAGCTAGGTTTGGACACAGGGCTTCCTGTCTCAAAGAAGACTGTGCCACCTAGCTACCTGCCGAATAAATAAATATAAAATAAATGTCTATTTATATTTAAATATAATTTGATAGATGTTTATTATTAAATCTAAATATATATTTAAATATTTTGTTGTTTAGTCTTTTTCAGTTGTGTCCAACTCTTGGTGACACTTTTTGGGGAACTTTCTTGGCAAAAATTGTGGAGTAGTTTGCCATTTCCTTTTCTAATTCATTTTACAGAAGAGGAAACTGAGGTAAATGGGTTAAGTGACTTGCCTAAGGTCACACAGCTAGGAAGTATCTGAGGCTGGATTTGGACTCAGGTCTTCCTGATTCTAGTTCCTAACTACTCCTAACATCTAGTTCCTACATCTAAACCACTGAGTCCCCCCACCCCTCTCGTTTTCTCTCCCCTTGTATTTTAATATAGAATAAACATACAAACATTCCCTCCAACACCTGGGGGGCATGATTCCCCCTGTACTACCTCATTCTCTTGAGAGAAGATTAGGTTTACAGCTTAACTCAGTTCCTACACAACACAGACCCACCAAGTTCCAAGTTCAAAGCCAACTTTGGGCTCACATTTCAGGCATGCTGGCTTTGCAGGGCTTCCCTGCTAGGTTGGTTGGCTACATATCCAACCTGGAATCCTACCTCTAAGGTCACCATGACTCCATTCTGGGTCCAGTGGAGATTCCTCTGCCTGTGCTTAGAACAGAAAAGGACAAACAAAACAGACCACAACAAAACCCCAAGCCAGTTTCTCAGGGTCACAGCATAAAAGGGGGAAGCATGAGAAGACACCCTTGCTGAGGGTGGATAGGACTCTAATCCTTTCTGGATTCTGAGGGAAGAATGAGTGTCCCAGTCTGGCAGTTTAAAAGAAGCAGCCTGTTCCAGCTCTACAGCCAATCAAAAGAGGCTATTGCCACTCCCATAGTAGCAGAATATAGGATGTCTTCTCCCACAAGCAAGGTGCCTCCATGTTAGGTTATCTAAGCATTTGCAAAGCCATCATTATAGGTGTTTGATGCCATCTCCTCCATTAGATGGCTAGTTTTTTGAGGGCTGGGATCATTTTTTTTTTTTTTGGCTTTTCTTTACATCCCCAGGGCTTAATACAATGCCTGGCAAGTATTAGGTACTTAATAAATGTTCACTTGACTTTATTATTTATATGGTAAGTTCTCTGTGAGGACTAGAGGTAGGGATATGGGGTAAATCCAGGTAATATTTTTTAAAAAAAGATCCAGAAATATATATACACATATATATATACACACACACACATATATATACATATACGTATGTATATATACACATACATATGTGTGTGTATGTATTAGCAAAATAAACGGAATGGACCTTAGTCTAATTTCCTCATTTGAAAGATGAAAAATGCAGTACCCCAAGCAGTTACATTCCCTGCCTAAGCTCACAGAGGGAATATGAACCCCTGTCAGACTCCCAATTCATAGTTGCTTCTGCTGGATCACACTGACTACCAGCTAGATCTGTGGTCTGGTCTGACTAGATATGGAGGTGAATATTGTGGGGAAAAAAAAGCTTTGAAAAGATAGATGGCCTTATGGTTCCACTCCCTTCCCATATCCTTATATGTGTATTTCACTTTTATCTTTGTATCCTCACACTAACCTTCATTAGACTAGAAGCTTCTTGAGGGCAGGGACTGTCTCTTGGCTCAATGTCTGGAATATAGTAGGCTCTAATCAAGGCTTGCTGACTGACTCACTGGTGCATAGTAAGCACTTAAAAATGCTTTTTAAAAATTACTCCTTTCAAAGTCATACTGATTTCTTGACTCCCAATCCACTGTGCCTCATGATAAGAGACAGTAGTGGCTGTCGAAGATTTTTCGATATCTCTTCTTTTCTTTCTAGTTGTGGTCATGGTGCAAATTGTGAACATGGCACTGACTTTAGTCAAAGAGTGTTGTGTTCAGGAAGAATTCTGGGAGTAGAAGAAGCAAGTCTGGGACAAATAAAAAATGTGTGGGATAAGAAGGGATGCTTGGAGAGTTGGGTTGTCCTCCTGGCCAGGTTGCATAACTCCCCTCTTCTTACTCTTCCATTCAGGATCCCTATGATTTAAGTTGTTTTCTGTTTTATCCAGCTGTTTTGGAAATTTTCTCTTCTGCTGGGAATGGGAGGGGGAACCCCATCCTCCATCTTGAGCCTTAGGAACCATAAAATCTCAATAGATTCGTCCCATTCTACTAACAATGGTGCTCCAGCTTCCAAAGTGCTGATCCCACCTCTGTCTTCCCTAACTCATCTCTGGCCACTAGACCCAGATGGCCCAGGAGGAGAAAGTAAGGCTGGTGACTTTGCACAGCCCTGCCTCACTTAAATCCAATTCACTCACTTGTCATGGCATCACCTCCCTGATGTCATGGTCCTCTTCCAGACGAAGCAAAGGACAAGCAACAGCAACAACCACCCCATCTCCCCAGTAAAGGTGATTATGCCAGGACAGTGGAGTGATGGGTAAAGAGAAGAAGCATGGAGAATCTTAGAACTTCTAGGTTTGTAGACACCTCAGCAGTCATCTGACCCAAACTGCACACCAAAGGAATCATAACAAGACCTGGCATTTATGTAGCATATTTAAGATATCCAAATCACTTTACAAATATTATCTCATTTCATCCACACGAAAGCTCCGAGAGGTGGGTGCTACTACTACTTCCATTTTATCAGTAGAGGAAACTGAGGCAGAGAGGGGTTAAGTGACTTCCTAAAGTCACATAGCATCTCTCTTTCTCTCTCTCTCTCTCCCTTCTCCTTCCCTTCCTTTCACTTTCCCTCCCTCCCTCCCTTCTTTCCTCCCTCTTTCTCTCTCTCAAACTGTATCTCTCTATCTGGCCCAGAGTCAAAGTGGCTCAGCTGGCTCCATTGCTGGTGGGCTTGCAAGTTTTGACCTGCTGTTTCCTGCCTAGTTCCATTTGTCCTGCCTTGGGCAGGCTGGTGGCCTCCAGCTTCGAGATGAGAGAGCTGAGGCTTATCACACTGGTACTGGTCATTAAGTGGACACCTCACTGGCTTTAGCCCTATGGTGCCTCAGAATTCCCCAACTCACTAGGTCCACTAGCCTCAGTCTCTCCTTATAGCAGGGATTACAGGCCTGCACCACTCTACCTGGCACCAGCCTTTGCTGGATGACCTTTCAGGAGGTATGTCCCTACATATCCAGCCTGGGAGGCTGGCCTTCCTGCCTTGGCACAGTTTTCATTTAGGAAGTTTTTCAATCCTAAATTGACCTCTTTGCTATTTCTACCCAAGACTCCAGGTTCTGCCCTCTGGGGTGAAGCCCAGCAAAGCTAATCCCAGCTGCACAGAATAGCGCTGTCAGTGCTTGAAGACTACTCTCCTGTCCCCCCACTCTTCTCTCCAGGCTAAACTTCCCCAGTTCTCTTGGCCAATGGGCCCCTCAACATTCTGGTTGTCCTCCTCTGGATTCTATTCAGCTTCTCCATGTCCTTCTAAAACCATGTGCCTCAAAGTGAACACAATCCTCTAGATGAGGTCTGACGGGGACAGAGAGTACAGTGGGATTATCACCTTCCTGTTCCTGGAAACTGTTCCCCTCAATGCTATCCAAGGTCACATCACCTTTTGTTTTGGCTGACATCACACTGCTCTGAGTCTGATTCAGCTTGCAATCCACTAAAACCCCAGGATCTTTTTCAAAACAGCTGCTACCTATCCAGGCCTCCTTTGTCTTATATTTGTGAACTTGATTTTCAGGATAAGGGAGAATGAACTGTGGTTTTTGGAGTCAGAGCACCTGTATTCAAATCCTTCCTCTGCCCTTTAATGCTTCCGTGACTGTTGGCTAATCACTGAAACTCACTGAGTCTCAGTGTTTTCATCTGTAAAATAAAAGAGTTGGACTAGATGAACTCTGGTGGTTCTTCTAGCTAAGGTGACACAGTGAGTAGAGTGTTGGGCTTGGAGTCCGGAAGACTTGAGTTGAAATTTGACCTAAAAAGAGACTTTATAGCTGCATGACCTTGGCAAGTCATTTAACCACTCTCTGCCTCAGTTTCCTCAGCTGTAAACTGGGGATTAAAAAAAATTAGTACCTCCCTCCTAGGGCTTTTGTGAGGATCAAATGAGATGATATTTGTAAAAGGGTTAGCACAGTGCCTGACATGCAATAGATCTTTAATACATACTCATTTCCTTATCTATGCTCCATACTTACTCAGAATTTTACTCTACAAAATTTGAAGTCAGATGACCTCTTCTTCACTCCTCCCTCGGGTACACTGCAGCCTGTCCTCCTCCAAAAAAGTTTACTTCTTGTAGCATAGCTGAAGCTGTCATCTGTCTTCACTCAAGATTTAGGAGAATGAAAGCAGGCATAAGGATAAATCAATGACATTAATAATATATTAATATTGCAATTAATAATGATAGCAGTTCATGCTCTTATTGTCCTTTCAAGTATTTTGCCCATTAGACAGTGAGGAAAGCTGAAGCTTAGAAAGGTTAAAGGACACGCTACCAGGCACACAGATATGAAGCATCTTTGGATTCCAATAGAGTAACCTTTCCTCTAGACAATGCTCCCTATCCCTAATGGCCAAACTCACAGGACTTAGTGCCTGGAAAGACCAGTTGTTGTTCAGTTGTTTCATTTGGGGTTTTCTTGATTTGCCATTTCCTTCTTCAGCTCATTTTATAGATGAGGAACTGAGGCAATGAGAGTTAAGTGACTTGCACAGGGTCACACAGCTAATAAGTGTCTGAAGCAGGATTGGAACTCAGATCTGTCCAGACCCAGTGCTCTATCCACCGTGCCAGCTAGCTGCCTGGGAAGACCAGATCCTTTCCTATATTGGTGGCAGTGGGAGTGGAGGGAGAAGGAAAGAGAGACTGAGAAAGAGGGAGAGGAAGATCTGACCAGCTACCATGAGATTTCAATTAATAAAACATTTATTAAATGCCTACTATGTAAAAGGATTTCTCTGCCTATATAATGCCTCAGTTTACTCCTACATGAAGTGGGAGGGCAAAGGTCTGAGCCCAGCTGGTACTGTGCAATCTTTTTCACTTGCCACTGTCCAGTTCATCTGCCTGAGCCCAGGCTGTGGTCCCCACTCCCACCCTCTCCTCCACCCCTTTGCCCTGGGCTGCTAAATTAGGGTGGTGGTTTGGGGGTGGGGTGGAGAGGGTTGGTCCCCAGTTCTTTCTTCACCACCCTGGCGCCGAGTGAGATCGAGTTACTGGAGGCGGGCTACTCGAGGCCAGGCTGGATTTGAATGTGCAAATAAACAGAAGTCCCTTTGATCAGGATAGTCTGAGGGGGAGGGGGCAGGGAATAAAGGGTCCAGGTCAGGGAAATGCATACCAGGAGCTCTGAAAGAGGCTTGCTGAGTGTTGGGTGGTGAAGGAGTCCCTCCTCCCTCCTTCCCAATTCCTTCTTCTCCTGTCCCCCTCCTCACTACCTCCCCCCACCCTAACTACCATTACTGTTGGACCAAAAGATGTTTTCAAAGGTAGCTTCTGTTTGTGAAATCCTATATACCCATTAAAGCCAAAGGAAGGCTAAGACCTGGAGAGAATTGAGAGCTGTCTTAGGTCCAAAGACCCCACCTATTGAACCCAATTAGACCTCCCTCTTGGTGTACCCCATCCTCCCCGCTTACTCAGAGGCAGGGAGGGGCAAATCCACCCCCAGCCACTCTGCCTCACCCCAAAGTCCCCCAGGGGCCCTCCAGCCCCTAGAGAGCCAGAATGGGACAATGGGGTGTGTGTGGTTCAGGGTGGGACAATGGGGTGGGAGGGGGTAGGTCCTATTGTGTCCCTGGGCACCCATCCACAGCCACAGGCAGGGGAGGAGAGGGAGAGACAAAGGAGGGAATAGGGAAAGCACAAAAGAAGGGAAGAATGAAATGGTAAGTAAAGGCAAACAAAAGTGAACCAGGGGAGACAAAAGCTGGGAACAATATTCCCCAGGCAATAGGCTCTGGAACAATAGGGACAGTGACAGCCCCACAAAGACACCAGTGTCTCCAAGTAGACGTTATCTCAGGCAGTGGTTGGCAGCCCCACTTGGGCTGCAGCTATTTTCAGTACCGCTTTTGTACCACACTGAACAATATTCCTTGCATGGCTGCTGATAGAAAGATGAGAAGGTTTCTGTTTGATTCTCCTTCCCAACCACCCCGCCCCCAACCCCGGCCTAGCTGTGCTTTTCTTCTGCCCCCTATGGCTAGGGACCCCAGGGATGTGGATCTGGAGCTCAGGACCCTTGGCCTGAGAGGAGCTTCGTGGGCGCATTGTCCCATGTACGGAGTCTCCATCCGCTCTGCTGGGCCTGGAACAGAGGGAAGTGTGGGGAAGCATTTTAGAGCTGGAGTGAGTCTATTGGAGGCTTAGAGGGCATGACTGGTCCTGCCAGCCCAAATGTCACACACACACACACACACACACACACACACACACACACACACACTCACATACACACACTCACATACACACACACACACACACTCACATACACACACTCACTCACATACACACACACACACACACACACACACACACACACACACACACACACACCCTGAGGCGAAAACCTTTTCTCTGCAATTGGCTTGGTTGCAGTATTTGCTAGCTATTCATTGGATGTCAAAGGGCCTGCTGCCCTTCAATCACTGTCCCTCTCCTCCTCCTCATCCCCTTTTCTCAGAGTGCCTGGCTCTTACTTTTCTCTCCCTAGTTATCAGCCTCTGTTCATCTTCCTCATTCTCCTTCCAGTCCAATATCCTTGTGTTCCCATCCCCCATTCCTCCTGTACTGTCCTAACATGGAAAAAGAAAAAAACACTAGGATGTGGAGATCTCATCATATTCTTTCTGTTCTATTGCTGTGTTGGTCTCTCCAGCCACTGTCCTTAGCTGGGCCTATCTTAACCTCTCCTCTCTCCCCCGGCTCTTACATAAGTTCCTCCTTGGCAATACTTTATAAAGTTGTGTCAAGTTCTGAAATAAATCAAAGCCAAGAACTGAGGAATAAAGCATCTTTAATCAAGATAACTGGGTAGTAAATCTGCCACCCTGGGGGATGTCCCATGAGTGTAGAGCTCAATGGATTTCCCAACCAGGACACCCATAAAAGGTTCTTTATAGTTTATACTTTTAGGAAGGAAGGAAGTGGAGTTAGGTGAGATAGCAAGGTGGGTCATGAGACCCCAGTGGCCCTTGGCAATCTGGGCAAGGAAAACCCCTTCATTTTGGTTGTTTTGCCCTTCAAGCCATGAATCTCAATGGAAGGGGGCAAGGATGTTAGAAGCAGAGAAGCAGCAAATCTCCTGGTGGGGAGGGAGGTGGAGTTGGTAGGGAGGGAGACTTAGGCTGTGGTTCAGTTCAACCTAGCTGAGAGGAAAATCTTAAGGATAGGAATGTAGGGACATCACTGAAATCCTGACATTACAAGGATCATTTAAGGGAGTGCGCAGTCCATATTACATTTGGTATTGACAGTTTCTGGGATTAACAACTTTTCTGTCAGTTGACAGCATGAGATAGGGTTTTAAGCAAAGAGAGGGGGGCCCTGGCTAATTGGGTTTAAGGCTGCTTCTTTTTCTGTCTTCTCATAGAACAGGGGTGAGCCATACGAGGCCCTCTAGCTGCTCAAGTGTGGCCCTTAAATGGAATCAAACCTTGAGGGTCCCATTCAATCAAAGGACTAAACTTGAGGAGCTAGAGGGCCACATGTAGCCCACCCCAGTCAGCTCCTCTAAATACCAAAGTCCCCTAAGGACCTAGCTCAGTGATCAATCCTTCTTGTTCATTTAGTTTATTCTTTTATTTAATTTCTGAACTTCAGGTTGTTGTTTTGCAAGTCATCTGATTAAACTGAGGACCCTTCCTTTTATCCATCTCTCAACTTGATGCATCAATGAAACCTTTCAGGAGGAAATTGGAGTCAAACTACATATAGGGATTGGGACTAGCCCTATGATTTCTTGCTATAGGAAACTCTCTATTACTACAGACTGGCGACTTCCCTGCAATTTAGTCTTTGGAAGACCTCTAGACCCGTGGTGTCAAACTCAAATAGAAACAGTTATTAACCACAGGAAAGGATCCTTGGGCTTCATATTGACTTAGAAAATCACATATTAATATTATCTATGTTCTATTGTATTTTTATTTATTTTTATTAAATGTTACCAATTACATTTTAAGACGGTTCTGCTGCACTCAGAAGCGTTGCAGGTTGAAGGTCTGACACCCCTTGTCTAGAGCAGGGAAGTTAACTGACTTGCCAAAAGTCACACAGCCGATATGTGTTCAGAGACTTTAGAACCTTGGTCTTCTTGGCTTTGAGGTTCAAACTGTATGCAGGAGGGTTAAAATGAGACCTCACTGAGAACTTCTGGGTTGAGAATAGGGACAATGAAAGGGGTGACACAAGGCATCCTCTTATGTCTCTTCTAGGTAGCTCCCGAAATAGAGCACTGGTCCCAGAGTCAGGAAGACCTGAGTTCAAATTTGCACCTGAGCATCCCTGGGCAAGTCACTTAACTTCTGCCTGCCTCAGTTTCCTCATTTATAAAATGAAGATAGTAATAGGACCTATATCCTAGAATTGTGAAAATAAAATAGAATATTTGTAAGTAGCTCCTGGCACATAGTAGGTGCTTAATAAGTGATTGTACCCCTCCCCATTCCCCTTTGTGCTTTGTGTCTTTCACTGTTTGCATATATGTATGTGTTTATACATGTCTATATATGTACACATGTATGTACACACAAATATGTGTATACATGTAAATACACATACATGTGTATACATATATGTATACATGTATGTATCTATATTTATATCTTGTTTCCTCAGTAGATTTTTAAGCTTCTAGATGGCAGGGGCCTTTGGGTTGGTCTTCTAGGGCTGTTCTTTGCCCTGGGTAGGTCACTCTATGGTCTTCAGTGTCTTTACCTCAAAAATAAGTGGGTTAGATTAGATGACTCTGGTCCCTTCCAGCTCAAAATCCTACTTCTGTTTCCTGCTTGGACATTTGCTGCCTCTGACACATCAGTTGGCTGGGTCACTTGCTGCCTCCCTTGGCCCTCACCGAGTCACATCATCATCATCATCTCATTTATTATTATTTTATACGGTGCTTTAAGATTTATGAAGGACCTTACAAATATCTCGTTTTATTTAATACATGTATTTATTTACAGCCACTCTGGGAGGTAGGTGCTGTTATTAACCATTTACAGATGAGAAAACTGAGGCAAGCAGAGGTTAAGTGATCGAGCAGGGTCATACTGCTAGTAAGTTGTCTGAGGCAGGATTTGAACTCAGGTCTACATGATTCCAGGTTAATGGGTCCTATTCCCAGTTTCCTTATCTGTAAAATGGAAATGTTATCAGTTCCTTCCCAGGTTTGTTGGGAGAAAGGGACTGTATAAATTTGTAGAACTGTTCCATAAATGAGCAACTGTTTTTCTTATTTGTAATTCCCACAGCAGCCTAGTATCTGTCTCTGTGCCTTTGCCCCAGCTGTCCCCCATGCCTGGCACACACCCCCTTCTCATCTAGGCATCTTAGATTTTCTTCTTTTCCTCCAAGACTCAGATCATGTGCCACCTTCTACAATGAAGCCTTTCCCAACCTCCCCAGCTGCTGGTACTTTCTGCCACAAAATCACCTTGTTTCTCTTCAGGCCCTTAATAAATACTTGTTGGCTGATTATATATCTATATATGTATAGTTGCCCGTCCCCCACCCTCAACCCCCAACCTCTTTGAGGATAAGGACCTTTGCCTAGCACAGTGGTTGGCACAGAGTAAGCACTTGCTAAATGCTTATAGAGTGATGCATAATGGGCTCTCGATAAATACTGACAATGCAATTCCACTGAAAATATCTCAAAGAAGGAACCTCAGAGCTAGATTAGCCAATGTGATACACAGAAGAGTGTCCAACTGGGAAGCAGAAGACCTGGGTTAAAGGCCATTGGTCATTAGACAAGTTACTTCACTGATTGAAATAATTTCCTTGAGGAGATTGAACTAGATGATGTAGAAGGTCTATTATCATTTTAAATCTATGACCCTCTTCTTTACCTAGGAGCCCCCACAGGTGTGGTCCCAGACAGAAGCAGGATAGACAATAGGCTCACTGACCTCTAGGGACCCATCAGCCGGGAGGAGCTGAGGAGCCCATTCTCCTGCCAAAGAAAATATTTATTATGTCATCTTTTCCTCCCTGACTGCTCTCTGTAAAAATAATAATAACCAGGGGCCAGCAGTGGGTAGTATCTGAGCAGCTTTACAGAAGCCAATAATCTGAATGAAACTGAGGATAAATCCTGGCACCCCCTGAATTGAGCTATGTGTCTTCCTCTAGTCAGCTGGTGGAGAGCTTTCCTCTTAGATCCAGGATCCCATGGAACAAAAGGTGGTGATTGAGTGTGAGCCCAGGTGAAGGGGAGAGTCACTTAGTCTGAATAACAGGGAGAGAAGGGTGAGAGGCTCTGGCCAGGCAAACTGGAAAATCAGCTTTTGGGGCTGCTCCCTCTCTCTGGTCTTTGTGGTTGCTCTCTGGGCCACTGACCCCTAGTTTCTACCTCTCATCCTCACCCTCCTGCTTTCTAGACTGTGTGACAAGGAGGAGGGCCACAAATCATAGGGATAGTTCCAAGGAGCAGTAGTCTTGGTCTAGGGAGGGTGCATATATGCGCAAAGGGGTAGGCCTCCCTCTCACCAGCATGATTTTCATTGACAATCAACAAGATAATATACATAAAGAGCTCCGCAAATCTGAAGGTGCTATAGGAATGTCAGCTGTTACTAGTATGAATTCTGACTTCTCAGCACCCAAGGGGTCAAGCTGTAGGCAGGATAATATTTTTTTGAAGCAGATAATTTAAAAATATATCATAGCTTTTTTTTTTTTTGATAAAATAATCATTAACAAGTAGGTATTTACCTTTCTGCTTCATCCCATAGAATCCTATCATTTAAGAACCGAAAAGCACCTTAGAGACCATTTCCATTTTAGGAGAGTTAGGAAAGAGTGGGAAACATATCTTTCTAAAATTTATTATACATTTCCTTGATTTTTAAAACTGACTATAACGCTTGCAATTCAGTTTCTATTTAATGACTCAGGATGATTACCATGAACATAAATTGTCTTAATCTGTTTAGTTTTTCAAGAAGAATTTTCCCTTTCTTACCTGACTGATAGTGTAGTGGGTTGTCACCTTTTCTGTTCCCAATCTGCTCCATTTGATTCCTCCTTGGGCGGCTCTGTTGATAAATTGTCCAGCCTGGAGTCAGAAAGATCTGAGTTCAAATTCATCTTCAGACATCTACAAACTATGTCACCCTATCAAATCACTTAACCACGTTTGCCTTAGTTTCCTCATCTGTAAAATGAGCTGGAGAAGGAAATGGCAAACCACTTCAGTATCTCTGCCAAGAAAATCCCAGATGGGGTCACGGAGAGTCAGAAACCACAGAACGACAACAGCAAACATAAAGGTTGCCAGCTTACTGTTCTTTTTTAGATTCTGTGACTGCCTCAATTTTCTCATCTATAAAAGGAGAATAAAACCAACCCAAGGTGTCTGTAGGGATCAAAAGCAATAATATTTGTAAAGCATTTTTGCAAACCTAAAAGTGCTGTATAAATGCTAGCCGTTGGCATAGTTTTCTTCCCTCTCTTGCTGTCAGGATCCTATCCGTCATCTTCTTGCTCTAATTTTTGACTTCTAATCTTCCTGTGGGCTTGCAAACCAGATGACCAAATGTATTAGAACTGTGGATAAAGCAAGAGCAAATTGTCTCTGAGTGAAGGCCGGAGGGGCTGTCCAATGAATAAATTGCCTAAGTTTTTTAGTGGATAGCTTGTGAGGCTCCTATTTTGGCTTCTCCATAAGCTTTTTTTATTATTGATTTTAGGTGTTTTCAGCTGTGAACTGGAAAAAGGCAGATGAAAAATAATCGGGTTCTATATAGGTGAAATGTGCTGGGAAAAAGAAAGCTGATGCCTCAGATAGAGTAAATGGCTATTTTTCTGTTATTTCCTTGCTAACAGGAGGCCCCCAAGTAGGTGAAAAGTCATCAGTTTCCTGGGATCTCTTTCCACTTAACCCAAGGATGGCAATAGACATAAAGGAAATGTCTTTCCCAGGTTCAATGCCAGAAGTTTCAATTCTGGTTCTGGGAGAAAAGTAAACCCAAGGAAGTGCAGGCAGCCCAGAGCTGAGACCTTTGGCATTTTAGAGGACTGAATGTCATGGTCTGGCCTTGTGCTGGCACTGAAGGTGGCCCATCAGGAGCAATGAGAAATAAAAGGACTCCCCATTGCACTGGGGGATGGGGCAGCAAGCACTGGATTTTGCTCTAGAGGACCTACGCCTCCTAACATTGCCGCTTACTGTCTGTGTGATCTTACACAAGCGGGGTCTCCTTTTCCTTACCTGTAAAATGAAGGCATTGGATTAAATGATCCCTAAGATCCCTCACCATCTTTTACATAAGAGGATAAAGAAAAGTGACCATGTGGAATTGGGGCCCTTCCAATATGGGCTATGAGTTCATATCTGGTCTCAGACACTTACTAGCTGTGTGACCTTGGGGCAAGTCACTTCACCCTGTTTGCCTCAGTTTCCTCATCTGTAAAATGAGCTGGAAGAGGAAATGGCAAACCACTCTAATGTCTTTGCCAAGAAAACCCCATGGACTTTGTTCATGGTGTCACATAGAATTAGACACAATTGAATAACAACCACAGTCTCTACAGTAGGTTTCAGATCCCTTTTTCTCCACATGTACAGCCATCATCCTCCTTCAGACTCTCATCATCGCATTTTTGAACTATTATAAAAAGTCTCCCAATTCATCTTCTTGCCTCTTCCAACCCACTATCCTCCACCCAACTGCTGAAGTGATTTTCTTCAAGTTCAGGGCTGATCATGTCACCCCTAAGCAAAAAGCTCCAGCAGCTCCTTATTAATTACTTCTATGACAGCACATGAACTCCTCTGTCTGGTATTTAAAGGTCTTCTCCACCTGCCACCATCTCCTTCCTTGCCAGACTTAGTCCACATTATTCCCCTCTACCCACCCTATGGTCCAGCCAAAATGACCTTTCGTCCTTATGACTTTGCACTGACTCTCTTCCAAGGCTGAAAAGCACACCTCCTTCACCTTTATCTCTTGGAATCTTGGACTTCTTTTACCACTCAGCTCAAGAGATACTTTCCACATAAGGCCTTCCCTGGTTCCCAGTATGTACTGACAACTCCTTCCAAACGTTACCTTATATCTACTGTTTTGTTTGTAATATAGAACACTGTATATTATTTATATAAAACTGTATGTATATATGTGTGCATGTGTGCATATATGTATGTATGTGTGTACATATACATATATGTATGTATGTGTGTGTGTGTATATATTCTTTTCTCCATTACAATGTAAGCTCCTTGAGGGCAGGGACTATTTCACTTTTGTCTTTGCCTGGCACATAGTAGTCACTTAATAAAAGTCTGATGATTACTATTTACAAGACAGTGCTAAGAGTTGGAAGGAGATAAAGAGGGAAAGAATTACCCCCAAGGGCTTACCATCTAAAGAGGGAAATGAGATGAACTACAACTAGAATATGGGAAGAATGTGTCAAGTATCACAGTTGATCGATTGTTATCCTTCATTCTTGAAGAGGGCCAAAATGGTATCCCTGTGTTGGTCAAGGCACAGTATGTCCAACTGTGGCTGCTCAGACCAAGGGGAGCTCGGAAGGCTCTGCCTCAGGTTGGGCACAAATAGTCCACATGAACCTAAGAATAACGAACTCAAGAGAACCATAGTGTATCCTAAGTGGAAGGCTGCCGAAGTGCTAGTGGGTCCCCAGGATGGAGTTGGAGAGCAGGAGAGACTTAACAAAAGAAGTGATTGGATTATGGGGTGTGGAGAGCCATTCTAAGTGGGAGGAACAACATGAGCAAAAGTGAAGGCAGAGGAAAGCTTTGCTCCTCTGACAGCTGGTAGTTCCTTTCAGTTGGACTGTAGAAGATAGAACTGGAAAAAAGAGGTTGGGGCCAGAGCTTGGAGAGTGTTGAATGAAGGGCAAAGGAGCATGAACTTGATTCTATAGATAATGGGGAGTAGGGGTAGTAGGAGCTCATGCTTTGCTAATGCATTCAGGTTTACAAGAACTTTCCTCAAAACAGCCCTGTGAGGTGGGCTAGGACTGACTGTTCACCTCATTTTATAGAGAAGGAAACTGAGGCTCTGAGATATTAATTGACTTACCTAGAGTCATATGGTTAGCAAAGGTCTGTGAGTACGCCAACAATCATTTCTTAAGCACAATGCTAGCACTGTACTAAACCCACAGAGATACAAAAAAAGGCAGATAGTTATTGTGGTCAAGGTGATCACATTCTAATTGGGAAGACAATATGAAAAAGGGGTAGGTACAAGATACATACAGAGTAAATGGGGAAGAAAAAATTCTGAGTGGGAAAGGAAATAGCAGCTTGGAAGTCCGGGGTGGTACCCAGGTCTCTTTAAACTCAACCTCCCATGAAAGCTTTTGAGCGGGGGTAATGACATGATCAGAATTGTGCTTTTAGGAAAGTTAATCTGGGAGCTGTGTGTAGGATGGATCATATGTTAGAATTCTGTGAGCCCACGATAACAGGCAGTGAAGACAGGCACTGGAGCATGCTGGTTGGCAGAAGGAAACCAGCTTGAGATGCTTAAGATGCTTCTGAGAATCCCTAAAGGGGATAACCCTGCCATAGTGACCGGGTCATTTAAAAATAAGGGTTCTTAACCTCAGGTCTGAGAACTAAAATAAGATAGTTTAGTAGCTATTTCAATTAATTGTTTAGTTAATCAATTAATTCCTTGATAATTCTCTGTATTTTATATTATATATCTAACGAATCTGAGAAGGGGTTTGTGGGTTTCATCAGATTGCTAAAGAGGTTCATGGCACTATAGATATGATACACATTGAGATTTGTGCCTATGCTATGCCAGGCACCGTGCTCAGCACTGGGGATGCCTTGCTTTAAAGGAGGCTTTATATTATTAAATGTTCCATGCAAATAATATGATATCATCTGCCAATGGAAGTATTTGGAAAACTTTGACATCAATAGGAAACTATTCTTTTGTTTAGTCTTCATTTAGGGTACCTTCTTTGACAAAGACAGATGCCTTAGGTTAGAGCCCTAGACTTGGAACAGGGAAGATTTGGGATTGAATCTTGAGATATTATCTATGTGACCATGTGAAAACTATTATCCTCTCTCAGCTTCAGTTGTCTCATCTACGTAGTGGGCATTCAACACTTGTAGTACATTCCTTTGCAGGATTATTGTGAGGGTCCAATTAGATTTTTATATACACATGCACACACATATGTATATATACACACATACACATATACATACACACATACATATATACATACGTATGTATATGTATATATGTATATGTACATGGCCTTTCTCTCTCCAGCTCTAGCACTCCATCCACTGTGCCACTTAGCTGGCTTCTAGTAGGGATTCGGTGATGGGCTATATCTATCATTTTGGCACCAGCTTAACTGAGTGCATGGAGCTTACTATGAGGGCCACACTGGGATGACTTTTTCAGCCATGGACTATCAAAGACCACATCATAGAAGGGCTGCCACCTGTAGTTCTGTCTGTATTAAGGGCAGTTAGATGATACAGAAGATAGAGTGCTAGGCCTGGAGTCAAGAAGACCTGAGTTCAAAACTGCCCTTATAATGTTGATTAGCTGTGTGACCCTGGGCAAGTTACTTAACTTCTGTTTGCCTCAATCTCCTCAACTATCACCACATCTACCTCCCAGAGTTGTTGTGATGCTCAAAAGAGATATTATTTGTAAAGCTTAGCCCAATGCCTGGCACATAGCAGGCATTTAAATACTTTTTTCCTTCCTGTATATATGAGTGGGAAATGTATTTTCCAAAGCGAGCCTCTAGGACTGTATTTTGCTCTTCTGGCCCTAGGACTTTAAAACACACACATGAAACAATAGATCTTCATATTCTCTATATTCAGTCAGTTGGAGTTCATCATTTCCAAAAATCTTTTAGTTTGTTTTGCATATAATACAAATTGGAATGGGGTAAGTTCAAATAGTATGAATCCTCTCCTAATAAGAGATGACTCTTCCACAAGCACGTTGTTGCTTACAATGCACTTTATGTTCAATATCGCCTTTTAACCTGACAACAGCCCTGTGAGTTGGTGTTATGGGTATCATTAGCCCCATTTTACAGATACAGACTGAAGCTCAGACAGGTAAGTTGGTTTGCCTGATGTTACAAGGTAAGTGTTAGACCCAAAATTTAAAACCAAGTCCAAATGCATTGTTCTGCCTATATTATACTGCTTTGACTCTTAGAAATGGGAGAAAGTTATATTTATTTCTCACTTCTACCCAGGGGTCTCTTGATAAATATTTAACAATAGTCTCCCCCAAAACATGTATGGAGGACAC
Source organism: Notamacropus eugenii (assembly GCF_028372415.1). Lineage (NCBI taxonomy): Eukaryota > Metazoa > Chordata > Mammalia > Diprotodontia > Macropodidae > Notamacropus > Notamacropus eugenii. The sequence continues at coordinate 436,014,581 of NC_092873.1, read as the reverse complement.
ACTTTTACATTTTAATTTATGTTATTAACATTTTCTCTACCACTCTCTTGAGTCTGGTGGACCATCAAGAAAACAAACAAGGAAACAGTAACTCAAGTCCTGATTGGTAGCATTTGTGGATTTCTGAGGAGTAAATGCTGACACTGAAAATTTGCTCTCCCAAGACAGTTAGAGTGGGCTCCACCATACCCATGACGGTCCTACCCTTCGTCCTAGTACATAGAGTACCAGATTGGTGAATGCATGAATCAATGAATGACATCCCTCTTCCCAATCCAGCTAAGTACCCCAGCTAAGAGTATGGTTCTTCTCAAAGGAATCTGGGGAAAGAGCAGAAAATTTTAAGGAGGGAAAGGAAGGACTTCATTCTAACATTAAATAAATACATGTATTTTATCAGGTGGAGAACTTAGGCCCACTCAAAATAGGTCCTTGTAAAGATCTTTGCAGGAAGCAAGATCTCACTATCTGCTTCCCCCTCACCGGTAACCTCACTGATGAGCAGGTGTGTTATCAGCCTCCTCCTTTAAATGCCTTGTTTCCGCCTCTGGGATCAGCAGTCCCATCAGTTCAGATACATCCTGTTGAACCACTCCCTATTTCCCAACCACTGTTGCTTCTTTTCTCTTCCTCTTCACCCTCAACTGGGTTTTTTTTGGCCCCAAACGGCTCTTCGTTCTTCCTCCTGAGGGGCTTTGGATGCCTTGATGTAACCCACGGATTGTTTAAGAGGCTGTAAGGTGTAGAAGAAAGCATTGCCTTGGGTAATCAGAAGCCCTGAATTCCTCTCTGTATGACTTTAGACAAATTACCTTACCTCAGTTTCCTCATCTTTAAAGTAAATGAGGTTGAACTAAATGATCTCCAAAGTCCCTTCCAGTTCTACAACAAATACTTGGAGGATACCTGTCTGGGCTACAGTTTCTCATCCACCACGTATGAAGAATGACCATTATTAGCACCCTACTCATTGTCAAAAGATGTGGAGGGAACAGAAGTGTGTACTTTGACGGGATACTTTAAAAGATACATTTATGAAAAAAATGTGAAAGAAGGTGGTCTACGCATATCAGATCCCAAACTGCTAACAAAGCGGTAGTTATAAAAACAATTTGATACTGGCTACGAAATAGAATGGTGAATCAGTGAAATAGACTAGCTACAAATTATATTATAGTAATTAACTGTAGTAATTTCGTATATGATAAGCCCAAAGACCCAAGCTTTCAGAACAAAAACTTATTATTTGAAAACTGGGAAAACTGTAAAACAGTATAGCAGAAACTAGGTATAGATCAATATCTCATAATGTATACCGAGATAAGGTCAAAATGGGTACATGACTTACACATAAAGGGTGATACCATAAGCAAATTAAGTGAGCATGGAATGGTTTATCTGTCAGATTTATGGATAAGGGGAAGAATTTAAGACCAAAGAAGATATAGAGAACATTACAAAATGTGAAATAGATAATTTTGATTATATAAATTTTAAAAGTTTTTGTACAAACAAAACCAATGCAAACAAAATTATAAGAAAAGCAGAAAATTGGAGGGGGGGGAAATTGCAATATCTCTGAAAAAGGTCTCATTTCCCAAATATATAGAGAACTGAATCAAATTTATAAAAATACAAATCATTCCCCAGTTGATCAATGGTAGAAGGATATAAACAAGCAGTTTTCAGACAAAGAAATCAAAGCTGTCTATAGTCATATGAAAAAATGCTCTAAATCACTATTGATCAGAAAAATGCAAATTAAAACAACTCTAATGTACCACCTCACACCTATCAGAGTAGCCAATATAATGAAATAGGAAAATGTTAGATATTGGAGGGGATGTGGGAAAAGTGGGATACTCATGCCCTGTTGGAATTGTGAATGGATCCAGTCTTTCTGGAGAGCAATCTGGAACTATGCCCAAAGGGCTATAAAACTGTGCATACCCTTTGATTTAGCAGTACCACTGTTAGGTATCCCAAAGACATCAAAAAAAAAAAAAAAAGGAAAAAGACATATTTGTACAAAAATGTTTACAACAGCTCTTTTTGTGGTGGCTAAGAACTGGAAATTAAAGGGATACCCATAAAATGGGGGAATGGATAAACAAGCCATTGTATATGATTGTAATGGAATATTATTATGCCATAAAAAATGACAAGCAGGATGATTTCAGAAAAACCTGGAAAGATTTACATGACCTGATACATAGCGAAGTGAACAGAACCAGGACAATGTTGCACACAGTAACAGCAATAGTGTTCAAAGAAGAACTGTGAGTGACTTAGCTATTCTGAGCAATACCATGATCCAACATAATCCCAAAGGACTGATGATGAAACACACTATTCATCTCCTGAGAAAGAACGGATATTGATTGAGTACAGACTGAAGCAGGCTATTTTCCACTTTCTTTAATTTTTTTTCTTTTATTAGAATTTTTTTGTACAAAATGACTGATATGGAAATGTTCTATATAATTGCACATGTATAACCTATATCTGATTTCTTACTGTCTCAGGGAAGAGGGAGGGGAGGGCACAGAGGGAAGGATAGAATTTAGAACTCAAAACCTTATATAAATATGTTAAAAATGAAAAAAAAAATTAAAGAGACACGTATTCAGTCAATCAATTAGCATTTTAGTGCTACATACCAGATGAGACTCTGGGGCCCTCAACAAGCTCATATCTTACAAAGGGAATTTTGTTGTTTTGTTGTTGTTCAGTCATGTCTGACTCTTCATGACCCCATTTGGGGTTTTCTTGGCAGAGATACTGGCGTGGTTTGCCATTTCTTTCTCCAGCGCATTTTATAGATGAGGAAACTGAAGCAAACGGAGTGAAGTGACTTGCCCAGAGTCACACAGCTAGTAAATATCAGAGGCTAGATTTTAACTTAGGAAGATGAGTCTTCTTGACTTCAGGCTTAGCACTTACTGTACCACCTAGTTGCCCCACTAAGGGAACAGAGCATGCTAAAAGATAAGTAAGTACAGATATAGTGGAAGCTGGATTGATTTATCCCACAGAGGATGGCAGAGCTTACCTGGGCTCCTCTGGTTACTTAATGTTGAGGGATTCGGTGCTTTGCAATGATGAAGCCACCCCATTATTGGTCCCATGGTCCCATGACAAGGCAAGTACTGATTGTATGAGAGAGAATAGGCCAGTGTCCCAGGAAGAGCTGCCCACTCAGTAGACTTTAAGGGACAGGTAACTTTCATTCTAGTTCTTCTTTCTTTCTCTGACATATGAGATGTGGCATTACTCCCGGAACTTTCAGTGACAGCTGCTCCTTTCCTCTCCCTACTCCTAGTCCCCAGCAGTCATGGCAGTATGTATTTTAGCTGCCTAGGTAAGACTGGCCTGGGCCCCAAACCCCTGGATTTCTCTTTTATTTTTCCGCCTGAACATTGATGACTGAATAGCAAGCCCGAAATGGCCATTTCCAGCCTTAGAGAAAACGTAGTAAGTTCTCCCGGGTGAATTCTCAATCCAAACTTACTGGCAATGGAAGGAGGTTTCTGAGATTATACTTTTCTTAGAGATGACTGCAAAGGGAAGATGAATCTAAGCCCTGACCAGGCTGTCCAGAAAATATGAACCCTGAGGGACTTGTTTGGACAGTACAGAATCAGGGTGAAGGTGAAATACCTAGCCAGTAGTACTACTAAGTGCTCTTTGTTTTAAGAATTGGCCTCCCAGGAGAGTATAATAGGAATTAGGAACTACTGCATCATGGTTTAAGTCTGTCAAAGTGTATTTTGGAATCTTGTTTGTCTTCAGTATTCCTTTCATATGAGAGAAATAATCACCTTATGGCTGGTCTACCTTGTCTGCTGACTATCTTTTTATTGAACTATTTGGGAAGACCCTAGACATGAGCTGCTCCTGAGCTTTAAGGAATCACCCCTTGAGGCTCAAAGGTAGTGAAGAGACAGATAGTAAGAGAAAAGAGGCCCTCTTTAGAGGCCAAGCTTTCTTAGGATTTAACCCAGGTCCACAAACGTAAGTCCAGAGCTAGAAGTCCCTTAATGGCAAACAGAGCTCGACGTATCCTGAGCCCAGTGGGTCAATTGTTACGTAGAAAACATACAAAATTAATACACAATGATTTGGTTGGAGTGGGGCATGAACAACCAGGGTGGAGGGCGGGGGGAATCAGAAAAGGCCTCTTCAAAGAAGTGGCATTTGAATTGAGCTTTGAGAGTATTTCAAGGGGCAAAGATGAGAAGAGAGAGTACTCTAAGCGTGCATTGGGATCAGAGGAAAGCAGGGATAGCCTGAGTGAAGACACAGAGGTGAAATGGAATGTAGCAGCAAGATGGCCAACTTGACTGGATTTAGAATAACAGTCAGAGATTGACGTCTAATATGCCTGGAATTATGTTCTAGAGCCCAGACTGTGAAGGACTTGAAATGCAAAAATTTGTACTTTATCCTAAGGCCAATGGGGAGCCAAAGTTGCTTCCTCTTCTAGAAAAAGAATTTTGAGTTCCAAAACAAATGTCTCTTCCCATCTTCTTGCCTATAGCAAGCAGCCTTCCTTGATTAAATCTGGACATTTTTGCACTGTAGTAATATTTTACTCTACTAGACCTGACCAAAATGAGATTATTGATGGTCAATTAAATCCTCCCCAGCTCCAATCATTCCTGTACTGTTTTCTCTGTACTTATGGGCATTGTTTGTATCACATTACCTGGTACTATTATTTACTGGTCTTTTTTAAAATATGTAGTCCTCATTTGTCCCCCTTTAAATTGAGAAACTCCCTGAAGGGAAAAACCATATTCTCTTCTTCCTCTTGATCAAAGTCAAGCTAATAAATAGGAATCATAAATCTAGGACTGCAAGGGGCATCAGTTGCCATCTAGGCCAACTCCTCATTTAATAGTTGAATCCCAGGAAGGTCATACAATCACAGAAACAGAGCTATAGACCCATGAACCTTACAAGTTGTCTTGTTCCGTCTCCTAACTTTACAGATAAAGAAACTGAGTCCTAGGGAGGTTAAGGGATGTGTTCAAAGTCACACAGGTCATAAGCCTTAGAGGTGAGATTTGAGTTCAGGTCTGCTAACTCTATAGGAAAAGTTCTTTCCACAGTACTACATTACTATCCCTATTACATATATGGCACTTTATGTACCTAGTATGTGTCAGACATTGTTCTAGCTATAGAATGAAAGTCTGAAAGGTGAGATAAAAGGAAGTATATGAAAAGAATTCTTACCTTCATAGAGCATATAATCCATAGCAAAGCACGACTTTAGCAATTCTTCAAGATAACAGTGTCAGAAATGTCACAGAAGGCTACCTGATCAACACTTTCACTTTTGAACAGTAGTACTATGTTTCTGAGTTCTACCCAGGATGCTCCTCAGTTCAACCTCCCCTAGCTCTGATCGTTTCATTCACTCTGCTCTTTTCCTAGCAGTGATGGCCAAAAGAATAGACAAGCAGAGAGGGGAGAGATCACTTTAGGCAATCAGGGAAGTCTTCATAGAGGAAGTGGGACTTGAGATGGGCTTTCAAAGAAGGGTAGGATTTTGAATGATCAAAGGAATAGATTCACTGTCTTGAGTGAATAAACTGTTCAGTTGACATGGATTGTTTGTGTTGTGTTGTTTGTCCTTTATTTTCAAATAGGACCAATGGAATCGAGGGGTGACATCTTGACTTGTGCATGAATTGGATTTAAGTGAGGCAGAGATACATAAAGTTATCTTGACTTTTGTCTTGACACTGGATGTCAATGACTCTTGAAGAAAGAGTGAGGCTTACATGCAGCAGAGTTATAGAAGATGAGGCTGGAAGGACTGGGTGGGGCCAGTGTGTGCTCACATACTAGGCTAAGATGTTTAGAGAAGCAATAGGACAGAGTAGTAAGTGCAGAAATGGAATTAGCTGATGTTGGGAGAGAAGATGTTTTTGGTGAGGGGTGGAAGCAAAGAACAATCCCATCTTGGATGTGGCCAGGCTAGTAGGGAGAGGGCCATCCCCAGAGAATGTGGGCTCTTGCACTCCTTGGGAAAGACAGGGAAAATGGGACTCTGGCAGTGGGGGTTCTGGTCAATTTGTTAGCTTTCCAGTCAGAGGACTGGGTCAGATTTGCATCTAACACTTGCTTGTGTGACCATATGGAAGTCACTTTCCTCTGAGGCTTTAGTTTCCTTAGCTGTGATTAGAATATAAGTTCATACATAGATTGGATTAGATCATAGTTTCTTAACCTGGATTCTGTGGATAAATTTCATGGGGATCCATGACAGGAAAAATATTTATATCTTTATTTTCATTAACTTCTAATTTAAAGTTGTCATTTCCTTCCACTATGAATTTGGGCAAACAAACACTCTGAGAAGAGACCTATAGGTCTTACCATCCTGTCAAAGGGTTCCATGACACACAAAAGAATTAGAACTCCTGGATTCAAGGATTTTTGAAGTCAATCAATTGACAGAATTTGATGACTGGTTGGCTATGAGGAAACAAGAAAAGAGGGGAGTTAAAAATGTACGGAGGAAAGAAAGCTGACTCTGAAGTTACAAGATCATAGGATCATTGATTTAGAGCAAGAAGGGATCTTAGATGTCATCCAATTCAAACCTCACATTTTGCAGATTAAGAAACTGAGGTTGAAGAGAAGTGGGATGATGTAATTTGACCAGGGTCATATAGCTACTTAAGTGTAAGGAACAGAATTTGAACATGAGTTCAAATCCCATCTCTAATGCTTATTCCCTACATGACCCTGGACAGATCATTTTACCTCCCTGGTCTCAGTTTCCTCATCTGTAAAATGAAGGAGTTGGACTAGATGGCTTCTGAGGTTCCTTCCAGCTCTAAATCTATGATCTTGATATGACTGAGATTTTGAACCTGAGTGACTGTGAATGATGGTATCATTTTTTTCTTAGGTAGAATGTAAATTCCTCAAGGGCATAGTGTTTCACTTTTGTCCTTGCACCTAGCACTGTATCTGTAAGTACTTTAAATATGTTTATTGATAAATGACTAATATAGAAATCCATTTTACATAATTGCACATGCAGGAGTAGAAGGACAAACTTGCTCTAGTTCTCCTCCATAGCCTATAAAATACCTGTAAAAAATGACTCTAAACAAATTCTAGAGCAGCAGAAGTCACAAAATGACAGAGTGAAAGAGATTTCCAGCCTAAGACAGCCTGTAAGGCTGACAGGAAAGGTCTATCACACTAGACTCGGACCAGAGCACAGCCCAGTGTTAGCCACATGGCACAGCACAGACAAGACTGGAGCAGGCTTCAGGGCACAGAATGACAGGCAGCAGCTGTGGTTCCCTGATTACTCAACCCACAAATGCCAAAGACAGCTTCAAAGGTCAGTGAGAAAGCTTTCACCTGGGTGAGAAGGGAGCAGCTTCCGGCGCTAGCCCCAGTAGTGGAAGTCACTGAAGCAGCATCCCTTTGTGGAGCCCTCAGCCTAAAGACCCTGGGAGAATCAAGAGGCTGACCTGGATCTCAACCCTGAGTGGTGGTCCTGGGGTGAAGAGCAATCCTGGTATGGTGGAGCTGGTGGTGATGGTGGAGAGGGAATCCTACTCCCAGATCCTGGGCAGAAAAGTTTGTGGTTGCTCCCAGACTGGAGTGCAGGCCAGGAGAGGAGTAAATTACTCTCCCTTGATTATGCCACCTTGGAGGAACTGAGAACTTACAGGTCCCTAGAGTGTACCTTCCACTTGACAAAGGTCTCAAAAGTCAAGTAACTGGCTGAGAAAATGCCCAAAAAAGGGGAAAAAATAAGACTATAGAAGGTTATTTTCTTGGTGAACAGGTATTCTCTCCCATCCTTTCAGATGAGGAAGAAAAAGCATACCATCAGAGGAAGTCATAAAGGTCAAGGCTTCTACATCCAAAACCTCCAAAGTAAATATGAAATGATCTCAGGCCATGGAAGAGCTCAAAAAGGATTTTGAAAATCAAGTAAGAGAGGTGGAAGAAAAACTGGGAAGAGAAATGAGAGATGCAAGAAAATCATGAAAAGTCAGTCAACAGCTTGCTAAAGGAGACCCCCAAAAATACTGAAGAAAATAATGCCTTTAAAGATAGACTAACCCAAATGGTAAGAGAGGTCCAAAAAGACAATGAGGAGAAGAATGCCTTAAAAAGAAGAATGGGCCAGATGGAAAAGGAGGTTCAAAAACTCACTGAAGAAAATAGTTCTTTAAAAACTAGAATGGAACAAATGGAAGCTAATGACTTTATGAGAAACCAAGAAATTACAAAACAAAACCAAAAGAATGAAAAAATTGAAGACAATGTGAAATCTTTCGTTGGAAAAACAACTGACCTGGAAAATAGATCCAGGAGAGACAATTTAAAAACTATGGGGCTACTTGAAAGCCATGATGAAGAAAAGAGCCTGGCCATCATCTTTCATGAAATTATCAAGGAAAACTGCCCTGATATTCTAGAACCAGAGGGTAAAATAAATATTGAAAGGATCCATTGATCACCTCCTGAAAGAGATCCAAAAAAGAAAAACTCCTAGGAATATTGTAGCCAAATTCCTGAGTTCCCAGGTAAAGGAGAAAATATTGCAAGCAGTCAGAAAGAAACAATTCAAGTATTGTTGAAGTACAATCAGGATAACACAAGATCTAGTGGCTTCTACATTAAGGGATTGAAGGGCTTAGAATACGATATTCCAGAAGTCAAAGGAGGTAGGATTAAAACCAAGAATCACCTACTCAGCAAAACTGAGTATAATACTTCAGGGGAAAAAACATGGTAATTCAGTGAAATAGAGGACTTTCAAGTATTTTGATGAAAAGACCAGAGCTGAATAGAAAATTTGACTTTCAAACACAAGAATCAAGAGAAGCATGAAAAGGTAAACAGGAAAGAGAGATCATAAAGGACTTACTAAAGTTGAACTCTTTCCATTCCTACATGGAAAGATAATATTTATAACTCTTGAAACTTTTCTCAATATTTGCATAGTTGGGTAGATTATATACATATAGACAGAGGGCACAGTGTGAGTTGAATAGGAAGGGATGATATTTAAAAAAATAAAAGAATGAGAGAAGAATATATTGGGAGGAGAAAGGGAGAAATGGAATGGGTCAAATTATCTCTCATAAAAGAGGAAAGGAAAAGATTTTTCAATGGAGGGGAAAAGAGGGGAGGTAAGAGGGAAAAAGTGAAGCTTACTTTCATTACATTTGGCCTAAGGAGGGAATAACATGCACACTCAATTTGGTATGAAAATCTATCTTACACTACAAGAAAGTATGGGAGAAGGGGATAAATGGAGTATGGGGGGATGATAGAAGGGAGGGTAAATGGGAGGAGGGAGTAATTAGAAGTAAACACTTTTAGGGAGGGACAAAGTCAAAAGAGAGAATAGAATAAATGGGGGGCAGAAAAGGATGTAGGGAAATATAATTAGTCTTTCACACCATGACGATTATGGAAGCCTGTTGCATAACAACACATGTCTAACCTATATTGAATTGCTTGCTGTCTCAGTGGGGATAGGTGGGGAGGGAGGGAGGGAGAGAAGTTGGAACTCAAAGTTTTAGGAATGAATGTTGAGAATTGTTTTTGCATGCAACTGGGAAATAAGAAATACAGGTAATGGGGTATAGAAATCTATCTTGCCCTACAAGAAAAGAGAAAAGATGGGGATAAGGGAAGGGAAGGGTGTGATAGAAGGGAGGGCAGATTGGGGGAAGAGATAATCAGAATGCATGGTGTCTTGAGGTGGGGGGAGGGGAGAGATGGGGAGAAAATTTGGAACTCAAAATCTTGTGTAAATGAATGTTGAAAACTAAAAATAAATAAGTAAATGTTAAAAAATAAAAAATAAAATAAAAACAAAAACAAAAAAAATAATTGCACATGTATAACCTATATCAGATGGCTTACTATGTTAGGGAAGGGAAAAGGGAGGGAGAGTAGGATAGAATTTAGAACTCAAAACTTTAAATAAAAGGTTAAAAATTGTACTTACACTTAATTGGAAAAAAATACAATATTATAAAACCAAAAAAAAGTTTTCTGAACTAAAAAAGGTTTGTTGATTGATTGCCATAAGCCAAAATAGAGTTCAGGAAAGGGAGAAGTTTTTGAAGAGAGTTGAGAAATTTCATTTTAAACTTGTTGAGTTTAAGGTAATGGCAGTTAGAAATATGAGACTGGAGAGCAGGAGAGAGCTCGACATAGGGATTTGGGATTCATTAATATAAATGTGATAACTGAAGTTCTGAGAATAAATACAATCCCAGAGAAGAGTCATCATAAGAAGGAAAAGCACCAGCTAAGATCTACACATTGTGGAGCATTTACATTTAGGCATCAGGAAGAGGATGCCAGAGAAGGATGAGTCAGGAGCATAAGAGGCAAACCAGAATCATGTGGCATCAAAGAAGGCAAGAGATGATCAGCATTCTCAAGGACTTCAGTGTGGTCAAAGACAATGACTGAGAAAAAGTTCCTGGTGTTGACCACTGGAACATAAAAGATCTTCAAGAGTAGAGTTTCAGGGAAAGAGTGGGGAGTGAGAGGGATCCAAATGGCAGAAGGATTCCTCCTCAACCTGAGCCTCTCAGAAGCACTCAGAATGGAGAAATGACAGGCCAAAGCATGAACTGTTTTCCATTTTTATCATTTAGCCCAAAGAATAAAGGTTTCCTGACTGTCCCAAGACATTTCCACTCTTCTTCTGGGGGTCAGTAAATGCCATAAGCCTGGTAAGTGGTAGGATCAGCAGATTCATTAGCTTTCCTCCATGTCATCCTTACTGTCAGGTGAGAGAGGAGGGCTGCTGAATCTGGGCCTTTCTTTGCAAAGGCTCCTTTAAAATCTACATTCAGAGTAGCCAGAGACACTAGTAAAAAGGGCTGATAACTTTGAAAGAGTTGAGAACTCTGATCAACACAATGACTTACTTTGAATCCAGAGGATGGATGATGATACCTCCTAACAGAGAAAACTCTGGGTAAAGGTGAAGACATGGATATTTTTTCCAAACATGGCCAGTGCGATTGACTATGCATATTTGTTGTAAGGGTTCAGTTTTTGCTTTTGTTTTCTTTTGTTTTTCATTTGGAAGGTTGGGAGGGAGAGAAAATAGATATTTTTTGTTAATTGAAAGAAAATGAAATGAATTTTTTAAAAAAGAAACAAGCTGATAGTAGTTGAATATACATATTTTATTTCACATTATATGGGAGGGGAAATGAATAATCTCTGGAGTCTGGAGGTGGAATAGAAGTTTGTGCTCACTCTGAGCAGGTAAGTCAGCCCATTCTTCTTCAAGGTTGTGTAAAAAATTGCCCCCCTTTTCTCAAGCATCTAAACAGAATGTCAAAGCTATGTGGAGATGTCAGTGGCTTGGTTTCAGCTCCTAAGGTCTCATCCCTTCTCACAAAGCATGGAGAAGGGATGTCCCAGGGGATGCTAAGCCATTTGGGTAGATGGGAATTGGAGTTGTCCTCATTTCCTTTCAGGGCTATGTCTAGTGTGTGGGAAGGGGTGGGGGGAAGAGTGGGGAGCACCCACGTCACTGCCCTATTGCCACAATTAGCAGGCCTGTCATTCTTTTTCCACAAAGAGAAGGGAACAAATCAAAGTGAGATAAAAGTGAATGTCCTAACAAAGCACTTCAAGACAAGGGGGAAGGAGAGGGGAGGGTGGTGGGAGAGACAGAGACAGAGACAGACAAAACACCATGGCCTAAATAAAAGCCTAAAACCAGCTGATGCAAGGGATCACACGGCAGAGGCTGGAGGACAGGAAGAACCCAGAGACAGGGAGCTTCTGCCAGCCACAGAAGAGAGAGAAGGCTAGAAGATGAAAAGACCATCTGAATGGCCAGGGAAGAGGGTGGAGGAGGGACCCCAAATAGAGTGGGGACAAAGGCATGAAAAGACAAGGCCACCATCCTCCCATGGACCAGGCTGCTGGGCCAGAACAAAGAGGAGAAGACAAAGAGGTAGCAAGGAAAAGGCAGTGGGGGAGGGAGGGCACAGGACTGGCCTAAAATCAGGAAGCGAGGCCACTGGGGTTCAGCTGGAGAACATGCATGTCTAGGCAGGAGAAGAGAATTGGTATAAAGCACTGTGGCTGATATTCTTCTCTAAGTAGACTGGAATAACTTGGGAGGGGGTCACCCAAAACCTCAAGGAAGGGTGAATTGGTGCTCTGCTCTATCTCTATAACTACCTAGACACTCTCTAGGAGGCTCCATGGAAGAGCTGGAACCCCCAAGCCACCCCTCTTGCCATCAGAGATTAGAGTGTACCATCTCAGTGCCCAAAGAGATGCCAACTAATCATGGTTGCTCACCACATCTTTCCAGACTACTTTTATTCTCCAAGAATAAAAATCCAAATCCAAAAAATTTTAAAAATCCATCAGTCAGGTGCTCTCCATGTGCCCAGCACTGGACTAGGCAAGGGAGAAATGGAAGATAGAAGGCATCATCACCCCTATCTTCAAGGAACTTAATCTATGCAGAAAAGGGAATCAGAAGACCTAGGTTTCAATAACTGCCTTCCTATTATTATTTTTTAAAAATGATGTTGAAGCTCTTTCTGTTTTCCAAAAATGTCATTTCCTAATGATCCCAATACAACTACCCCCCTCCACCTCATACTTCCATGTTGGAATTCTCCCTCGTAACAAAGAAATGCAGTTAGGAAAACAAACCTACATATTTCTATCACTAACTACCTGTGTGATCTTGGGAGAGTTCCTGAAATTCCAAGGAGTTGGGTTTACTCCTCTCTAAATTGAGGAGTTAGAACAAATGATCTCACATGATCCCAGAGTCTAAGAGTTGTGGGGTACCTCAGCAATCACCTGGCCCGGCACATTCCCAAAAGAATACCCACTGACATCCATCCAATGCCTGAGAAGTCACCATCATAAGAGGGAAAACACCAACTAAGGAATACCTCTCCTTAAAGACCTCTGAGTTTGGGGAAGAGGGACAGGAGAGGGCCCTCTCCCCAGAGAGCACATTACACTCAGGTGGATCTAATTGTTATAAAGATTTTCCTATGGTCAAGTCTGAATTTGTCTCTTTCTATCTTCCACACATTGTTCCTAGTTCTGCCCTCTTGGGTCAAACAAAGTCAACCTAACCCTTCTTTCGCATGACATTGCTTCAATAACTTGTGTAAAAGATCGTCTAGTCAAGTTGGTCACCACAATGAGGGTGGACCACCTACCTGCCACATCCCTACTCCAGTAAAATTCATTGTTTGTTCCAGTCCAAATAAAGGATAATCAAGAAATCCAATAAGAAACTATAGCAAGGCACTACTTTCACCCCAGAACTTAAAAAATTGTCCTCTGGTAGCTCATGAGCAGTAAGATAGGAGGACTCCAGAATAGCCAGATCTAACAGAAACAAGCCCTCAACCTCCCAGCATGATTAGAGACCACCCAGAGACATGCGTAGCCTACAAAGCTCTATGTCTGGAGGTAGCAAGGGCGAAGGGCTTCTATCCCCAAATATCCCAAAGTGATTGGAAACTCACAGGGGTAGTACGGAGGGACCTTAGAAGTTCTGGGGAGCAGTAGGAACCAGGACAGTCTTGGGATTTCTCACACCTGCCCAGTCCAGGCTCCAAAGGATTCTAAGATCCTTAGTACTCTGTCCTGAGACATCATAGTAGGACTTAAAACCTCAGCACTCAAAACATCAAAGTTCCAGACAGCTTAACCCCAGGAGGTAAAAGGTCAGTGCAGGATCCTAGGTAATCTAGAGGAGACCAAGCAGAGCCTATCACCCCACCCAAACATGCAGAGGTGGGTAGAACCTGACCCTGGCACAAAGTCCCAGTTCAGAAACTAAATCTTGAGAAAGGAATGAATCAAAAAAGATACTGCTAATAAAAAATATATATTATAGATCTAGAGACACCCAAACATCCAACCTAGAAGGGGAAAGTCATTTTATGATGACTTCAAGCAGAGACGCAAAGGACAAAAAAAAAAAAAAAAAGGTTTTCCATAAGGATTACATGAATACACAGAAGAAATTAAGTAAGCAATTTGTTCAGTTGCTTCAGTCATGTCCAACTCTTCATGACACTATTTTGGAGTTTTCTTGGCCACTGGAGTGGTTTGCCATTTCCTTCTCCAGCTCATTTTACAGATGAGGAACTGAGGCAGACAGAGTTAAGTGACTTGGCCAGTGCAGTGAGAACAAAGAAAATAAAAGCTCTGGAGGACAGAATTGGAAAATAGCTTAGAAATGGTGCATCTTACTCAAATAGTAGACTTCCTGAAAACTAGAATAAACCAAAAAGAAATCAATGATTTCCATGAGACAGCAAAGAAAATGAGAACAAAATCAAAGGATTAAAAGACTAGAAGAAAACATAAGATAAATAATATCAAAGATAACTGACTTGTAAAACAAGTCAAGGAGAGATAGTTTAAGAATTACTGGACACCCTGAAAACTGATTTGAAAAACCTGGACACTAAATTTCAAAAAATCATAAATGAAAACTACCCAGATCTGTTGGAACTAGAGAGTGAGGTAAAGACAGAAAGAATATATCAAGCAGCTCTTGAAAAGAACTTGAAAAAGAAAAGTCCCAGGCATGTCATGGCCAAAATCTAGCATTCTCACTCACAACAAAGAAAAAATACCGCAAACATCCAGAAAAACACCTTTACCAAGGAACTAGTGTCAGGAACACATGTGACTTAGAAGTAAAAGGGAGAGGATATCTTGGAACACAATATTACAAAAGGCAAAAGATATAGGCTTGCAACCCAAAATAACCTACCCTGCAAAACTGAGTCAAATTCTACAGAGGGGGAAATCAATCTTTAATAAATTTTAAGACTTTGATCCATTTCTGATGAAAATATCAGAGCTGAGAAAAAATTTTGAAATACAAACACAAGCGTCCAAAGAAACTTGAAAAGGTCAATTTATTTGAGCAATCAAAAGAAGCTGTGTGATGATGAAGTGCTAACATGAATGGAGGAGAAGAAATAAATATACTTTGAGAACCTTAATGTCTTCTCAATGTGTTGAAAGAGTAACAAAGGAGAGAGAGAAAGAGAGAGAGAGAGACACAGAAAGAGAGAGAGAGAGAGACAGAGAGAGAGAGAGAGATAATGGGGATGGATTGGTTCAGTTCCAAGAGTTTTAAGGTAAAGTTTAAGTAAAGGAAGGATAAAAGGAAGGCACTAGTGTAGGAAAGAGGAAGAAAGGATTGAACTTGTTATTTCTTATAATTGGATTGTGTGAGAAGAGAATACAAACATGGGGGAAGAGGAGAGAAGAGAAGGCATCATTTGTTTCCCTGTTTTATGTGATGTATTTCTACATCAAACTGTCTCTCTATGTATATTCAACCCTCTTTTGTCCTATTTAGATAAGTATGAAGCTCACCTGACGCCAGAAAGCCTTTACAGAGATTTTAGCATTCTAGGATTTTAGGGCAACTAGGTAACTCAATAGGTAAAGTGATAAGCTTGGATAAGCTTGGAGTCAAGAAGATGCATCTTCCTGAGTTCAAGACTAGCCTCAGATACTTACTAGCTGTGTGACTCTGGGCAAGTTACTTGGCCTTATTTGCTTGCCTCAGTTTCTCATCTGCAAAATGAGCTGCAGAAGGAAATGGCAAACCACTCCAGTATCTTTGCCAAGAAAACCCCAAATGGGGTCATGAAGAATCAGACATGATTAAAATGACTCAACAATAGTTCCTATTTGTTACAAGCATTTTTTTTCTTCTTTTTCAATTTTTAACTGGGAGTTTGGGAGGGGGGAAGGAAGGGGGAAAAGCAATAATAATGTAAAAAAAAGAGCCATTGAAACACTTTTTTAAATGAACAGAAGAGAACTAAAGTTGAATTGAGAAGGAAGCATAGACAAGTAGGACAGATTTGAAAGCTATGTGTAGAATTATCAGATATTTTTTTAAAAAGGCAAGCAGCATGAAGTGGAGATTCACTGTTTAACATATAATCTTTTCTGTGTTTAACTGTATATATGGAAATGCTTGAGATTTCTTTGAAAATTCAGAATTTTAGAATTAATTTAAAAACAAGGCAAAAAAAATCCCCCAATTTTTGTAACCCAGAGTTTCTAATTTCCCTGCCAGAATAGCATTGTTATAGAGATGTCAGTCCAGAAGAGAACAGATTTTATTGCAGAGGTTTGATGATGTCTCTTTTAAACGGGCTCTGAAGTCTTCTAAGATGAGGAAGCTGAAAGAGGAGTTTAACTGTCCGTCTTGCATTATTCAGAAGGAAGTGCCCCAGGCAGGATTATTCCTTCTCTGATTTTAGACATTGGCTTCTCTGCCTTCTTCTACTGGTACTCTGACAGAATGTGGTGGCCAAAAAGTGATACCTGGAA
This sequence comes from Notamacropus eugenii, assembly GCF_028372415.1. Lineage (NCBI taxonomy): Eukaryota > Metazoa > Chordata > Mammalia > Diprotodontia > Macropodidae > Notamacropus > Notamacropus eugenii. Next base: position 435,998,189 of record NC_092873.1, on the reverse strand, counting down.
TGGATGGGAGTCTCACTACTAGCTCTGCTTTGATTTCTGCCCAGTTAAAGGAGTAAGACCCCGAAGAAGAGACAAAGATCTCACCCCACAACTGTACCTAAAGCAGCCAGTGACTGATTATGGTTTCTAACTTTCTAGTTGGGTTCCCTGTCTCCCTCCAGCAATGCCATATGTCCCGCATCTGAATATAAACAGGACAATCTAATGGCCACTAAATCCTTGCCTGGGGTAATAAATAATGACACTGGGTAGAAATTTAAGAGGAAATTTTGATGCCTATAAAGTGTGGGGAGACATATCTCCTATCTCCACACTGGCTAAGGAGCAAGAGGGAGGAAGAAAGGTAACGGATTCCATATGGAAATCACCAAAGCAAGGAGGCTCACTGATAGCATGCCCGTAGGCAAGCACTAGTTTCTTTATAACTGGAGAGTCATAATTTTACATACATACTCTTAGACCTAGCTGAGATGAATCCCTGAGGCTAAACGGGAGACATTTTGTTTCATTCACTTTTCTTATACTTTTATGTCTCTCTTGTTTAATTTTAAACATCTTTATTCTTAGAATTCATTGATTTTTCCCCCCAATGTGACACTTCAAATTTTGTTTTAGTTTTTGCCAGTTTCACATCCAGCCTCCAGTGGGATTTTCATTTTCCCACTCCAGAAATTTTATTTTATTTCTCCTTCCTTTACTATCAACAAGCTATTCCTCTTGCTCCTTTTAAATGCATTCTTTATTTTTTTGCATTTTGAATGTATCCATTTTATTACAATTTAGTAAAGTTCTGTTTTATTTCTAATTTTTATTTTTCATTTTGGTGAGTGTTGTCCTCAGCCTCTCAAAGACAATCCTTTCTCCCATAATCTATCTGCTGTTAAAATGAAAATGCTTGTAACAGGGAACTGGCCAAGCCCAGCCCTCATGAACATGTGCAGTGTGCTCAGCTGATACAATCCTCATGTGGGATTTAGAACATGTGCAGCTTGGACTATTTGGGGTCTGCTAACCATGTGGTGAAAAGACCGACTTTGGATCTGTCGCTGATTTGGAATCAGGAATGCTTACAAAAGGCAACTCAGCACTTTGACACTTCTCTAGTGGAGAGGGAAAAGGCAGAACTGCTGCCAGCCTCCAGCAAAGTATCTTATTGCTTCTATTAATTGATGTTCTCTGTTGATGAGGCATCAGGTTTAAGCTACTTAAGAGTGGAAGTACATGTTTTGATTTACCTCATTTTTTTGTATATTTATTTATGCTCTTTGCCACATGAAGAAAGATATTGATGCGGGTTTGGAAATATAGAGTTTATTCTTGTTGCATTGACATCAACTTGACTTTTCCCTTATTGTTTATTTGCCATTGGTAAAATGCATGCAGCCTTGCTTATTACATGCCTTTTGTTCTTAATTTTGCATGTTTACTGCTTACATTATTACTTAAACTCCATTTAATCTACTAAAAAGTGGGTGCTAAAGTGGTTGAAATGTATAGTGGTCTATTGGTATTGAAATGGACAACTCTTTTAATGTGAAGAGTAGATGTAGTTCATAAAACTAAAGATACTACTTAATATGTTGCAAAGAAATGTGAAAGGTTTGGAGGTTTTCAGAGTAATGTATAACAAAAACATAGGGAAGACCATTTAGGAAGTACATTTCCCTACCCATTTGGTCAATTCTAATATACTGACAAGGGTAGCTGGGTGGTGCAGTGGATAGAGTGCCCAACCTGGAGTCCAGAAGACTCATCTTTGTAATTGCAAATCTGACTTCAGAGACATCCTAGCTGTGTGACTCTGGGCAAGGCACGTAACCTTGTCTGCCTCAGTTCCTTGTTTTTTAAAATGATCTAGAGAAGGAAATGGCAAATCACTCCAGTACCTCTGTCAAGAAAACCCCAAGTGAAATCATGAAGAGTCAGACACAACTGAAAAAAGACTCGACAACAATATACCGACAATAGAAGACATGCCTAATTTCTAAGGCATATTCTAAAGAGGAGAAGCTCATGAAAAAAGTCAGGTCTCTTCTGAGCAAAAAAGACATTCCCACAGTGAAACTGAGAGCCACACTGAAGTCTGAAAATGATACTACTCCTGTAGGTAAGGTCAAATTCACACCTGTGGCAGAGATACCATAAAGCAAAGTTAGGGCTCTTTTTGAGCTTCCCCAAGTTTCAGTCAGTCAGTTGTTAAATGCATTGGTTGGTTGGTTGGTTGGTTGTTGTCCTTCATGCTCAAAGAGGATGGAAATGACATCATTATCTTGGGGTCAAAGTATAGTGTATCCAACTGTGGCTGATCACACCAACATGAGCTTAGAAAGCTCTACCACAGATTGGACACAAATAGTCCACATGAACATTTGGAGTGGAGATGCCTCTAAATTTGCACATCTCATGTTTCTGTTGAGCTTCTGCAATTCTGCTTTGCTCTTCTTTAATGTAGGCACACCACGATGAGTGGGCCTGTGCGAGTTTCTTCCATGTCTCACAACTGATTCCAAAGTTCTTCAGAGAAATGTGAGAGAGTCCTTGTATCGCTTCTTCTGACCTCCATGTGAGATTTTGCCTTGTATGAGTTCTCTATAAAATAGTCTTTTAGGCAAATATACTTTTGGCATTTGAACAACATAGCCAAAACATTGGACTAAATAGTAGAAAGTCTTCGAGGAATAACTATTGCTTTCTGAAACACTGGAAAGCCACAGAGACTGGAATGATATGGCAAAGATATTTGCAAAGTGAGAGATATAATATGGTGGTAATAAGGATGAACTTATAATCTGCCAAGTCTTCTGCTCATTGTAAAGGAAAAATGACTTTTGACTTTATAGTTGGAGTGAATTCTCAATTATAGAAACTAATACAGAAAGGCACAATAGTACCTAAAAAGCAGATGGCTCTTAGTGCTATCTTGTCGATTTACATTGTACCGTGACAGCCAAATGGAAGAAGAAGTGAATGCATAAGCTGAAATGCAAGAGAAGGAAGGTGAGGCAGAGGTCCAAGTAACCAAACTGTGCTGCCCACAGAGGCCACAGGAGCAGAGGTAGAATAACCCTCGTTGACATTCTCAGGAAGGCAGAAACCTTCAGGAGACATCCCCTACCCTACAAAGGACTCTACCATCTCTACCATCTGATAAAGGACTCTCACCACCATTTGACACCTCCCTGACATTTAAGGCAGATTCCACCTACTCGTTTCTTGACTTTGTGCCATGGGACTTTTGTCATTCCAGACTGATTGTTTTATTTATGGCTATGTGTAACACACCTGTATAATAAATCCTCACCACTTTCTTGTTTGAAAAAAATATTTAAAGAAGAAAGTAGATGAAGCCAGACTGCAGCAGACACGCAGAAATCCGAAATATAACGATGCACATCACTCACCTTGAGTCACACTGCAACTGCCAGAGTTAGCCAAGGTGAGGCAACAATGAATGGAGTTAGAGGACAACAGTAGTTAGTCAGTCAGTAAGCATTTACTAAGCATGTACTACCAGCCAGGCACTGTGCTAAGTGCCAGGGATTAAAAAAAGGCCCCCAAAGAAGACAATCTTATGCCCTTAAAGAGCTCAAGTTCTAATGGGGGAGATAATAATCAAATAAAAAAGTGCAAGCAAGCTATACGAAGGATAAATAGGAAATAAGTAGCAGAGAATTACAGACAGTAAAGACAGTAGAATTAAGCAGGATTGGGAAAGGCTTCCTGTGGAAGGCAGGATTTTTGTTTGGATGTGAAGGAAGCCAGGGAAGTCAGGAGAAGATAAGGATAGGGAAGATTCCAGGCAAGGGGGACAGCCAGAGAAAATGTTTGGAACTAAGAAGTATCTTGTTCAGGAAACAGCAAGAAGGCCAACGTTTCTGGATGAAAAATACATGGTAGGCTGTAAGGTAGAAATACTAGAAAAGTGTGGGAGGAGAGGATAGTGCTAGATCATGAAGGACTTTGAATGTCAAACAGAAGGCTTTGTATTTGATCCTGGAGGTGACAGGGAGACATTAGAGTTTATTGAATAGCAGGGGTTATGTGGTTGGACCTGAACTTTAGGAAAATCACTTTAGCAGCTGAATGAAGGATGGACTAGAGTAGGGAGAGACATCTGTCAGGCAGAACCATCAGCAGACTATTGTAATAGTCTAGGTGTGAGGTGATGACAGTCTACACCAGGGTGGTAGAGGAAAGGCATATTCAAGGCAAAGGTAAAATCAACAGGCCTTGGATACAGATTGGATATAGCAGGTAAGAGATGGTAAGGAACAAAGAATGATGCCTAGGTTGTAAGCCTGGGGCTACTGGGAGGTTAATGGTGCCCTTAATACCACCAATAGGGAAGTCTGGAAGTGTAGAGGGTTTAGAGTTCAATTTTGTACATGTTGAGTTTAACTTGTCTACTGGACTTCCAGTTTAAGATCCAGTAGGCAATTGGAGATGCAAAACTGGGGTCAATAGAGAACTTAATGCTGTATAAGTAAGTTTGAGAACCATAAACATAGAGATAATATTAAATCCATGGGAACTGATGCAATCACTAAATGAAATAATGTACAGGGAGAAGAGAAGAGAACCTCGGACAGAGCCCTGTGGGATACCTATTGTTAGTGAGTATTACCTCAGTGAAGATCCAACAAAGGAGACCGAACAGGAGTGGTCAGATAGGTAGGAGGAAAACTGGGAGAAAGGGCAGTGTCCCAGAAACCTAGCAAGAAGAGAGTATCAAAGAGAAGGGGGTGGTCAACAGTGCCAGAGGCTGCAGAAAGGGTAAGGAGAATGAGGATTAGGAAAAGACCATTGGAGCTGTAAACTAGGGATCATTGGTAACTTTGGAGAGAGTGCTGCAGGTAGATTAGAAGTTGGATTGTAGTAGGGTAAGAAGAGAGTGAAAGGAGAGGAAGAAGAGGTATTTGTTGTAGACAGTCTTTGCAGGGAGTTTAGCTACAATACAGCAGAAGAGATAAAGATGATAGAAAGGGTAGAAGAGTCAAGTGAGGGTTTTTTGAGGAAGGTGGAGACATGAGCATGTTTGTAGGTGACAGAGGAGACACTAGATATGGAGGTATTGAAGATAAGTGAGAATGGGGATGACAGAGGGGGCAATCTGTTGGAAAGAACAGGATAGAATGGGATCACTTGCACTAGTAGAGGGGTTTGATTTGGCAAGGAGTAGGGCCACATATTTGTGTGAGATGGGGAGAAGGAGATGGTGGCAGAAAGCATCTGGGTGATATAAGATGAGGAAGAGAGAAGAGGGAGTTCTTGATCTCAATAACTACTTCTACAAGAACAGCTCAACCTTGACTGGGTCAGGAACATCTTCTTAAGGGTGAACTATAAAAGCAAAGGAGAAGAGCCACATAGCTGTACAAATTCAAATAAAGAATCCAATGGAGGATAAAGTAAGAGATGAAATTGTGAGTAAAACTGTTGTCTGTGGAAAAGTAAAGCACCAAGTGAGGAGAGGCCATTATGAACTGAAGCAAGGACATCTTCATCAGGACATAACCAGAGAAACAGACCCACCTTCTTTTGTAGTTGTGCCTTAGATGACTATACATATGTTGTAGGTATTAGCAAAGGGAATACAATCCTGGTCCTGTAGAAGCTGAGGTTTCCTAAGGCAGCATGGGGAAAAGGATATAGGGTCAAAAGAGGCTGCCCCATCCCCAGAGATGAGTGAGAATGACCTCATTCTTGGTTCCTTATGGATCTATTCCACCTGGAAACAGGATCCAGGTGAATGGTGATGGTGAAAATTGAGGTTGCAGGGAGTATCCTCTAAATTCAAAAGAGGACCATAAATTTCCATAATATTCCAATCTGATAGAATTATCAGAGATATGTGAAGGAAAAACTGGCCCCTGACAATAGCTGAAGAAGTCAGTGCTTACTTATTCTTTTAACTTCCTAATCTGGTTCTTCTGATTCCCACTCCGCCCTCCCACCAAACACACACACACACACACACACACACCTTGAATTGTCATGTATGTTCTGTGTCTGGTTATAAACAAAGAAAATCTGGAAGCTACTAAATCTTCCTCTGGTGAGATTAATAACCATAGTAAGTCGAGATTTGACCTGAGGTTTTGATCTTTTTAAGAGAGAGGAGGACCACATTTGCAGATCAGTGCTACTCGAGCAACAAGGGGGAAGAATGGATGCTGATCCCATATGGAAATCTCACAAACAAGGGGAAGTACTAACAAAATACACCTAGACAAATCCAAGTATCCTATAAACAGAAGAGATTGTCATTTTTTTCAGTCATGTCCTACTCTTCATGACCCCTTTTGGGGTTTTCTTGGCTTTTTTCTCCAGCTTATTTTACAGATGATGAAACTGAGGCAGACAGAATTAAGTGACTTGCCCAGGGGAACACAACTAGGAAGTGTCTGAGGCTAGATTTGGACTCAGAAACATGAGTCTTCCTGACTCCAGACCTGGCGCTCTATCCACTGAGTCACTCAGCTATCCCCTATAAGCAGTGACTTATAATTGTGCGCGAGTGCACACACACACACACAAACACACACACACACACACACACGCACATTCTTATATTTAATTGACATAAATCCTTGTGGTAAACTAGAGTTGAATCTGGGCAGGACCAACTTCCTGGGAAAGGTGGAGTTCATACTCCATGGAACTGGGGATGGTCATCATATCACTTATAGGTGAGACACATCATCATGCTTTACTACACACAGTGATGGTATATATGGGGCACCCATCCCATTTATTTTTTTTTTTTTGCTTTTCAAACAATCAACAAGCATTTATTAGGTACCTCCATTATGCTAAGGTGGGGTACAAAGGCAAAAACATCTCCTGCCCTCAAGAAGCTTATCTTCTGTCAGGGAGACAATGCCTACCCCCTTTAGTTGCTACACTTGAACACGTGTTCCCCTTGAATCTTTTTCTCTCCAGGTTAAACATCTTTATTTCCTTCCACTGCTCTCCTTTGACATGTTCCCAAGGTCCTTCACCATCTCTGCTTATTCCATCTGGATACTCTCCAGATTATCAATGTCATTCTTAAAGCATGACACACACACCCCAAACTGAGTACAATCCTCTAGCTGAGGTCTGGAGAAGGCAGATTACAGGGGGTTTATTGTCTCTCTGTTCTTGGAGAATATGCCATTCTTGATTCAGTCCAAGATCACATTAGCTTTTGGCTGCTACATCACTCTGCTGCTTCATTGATCATGAGGTCCACTTAGATCTCTAGATCTTTCTTCAGAATAGCTATCTAATTATGCCTCCCTTATCATATGTTTTCAAAGTTAATTTTTTTGGGTATCCTATTATGACTTTATTTAGCAAAATAAAGTGACTTGTCCAAGGGTCACAAAGCCAGTAAATGTCTGAGGCAGAATTTGATCTTTGGTCTTCTTGACTGTAGGTCCAACACTCTATACACTATATTACCCAGCTACCTCATTATTAACTAGAGTTGAATGGCTGGGAGATCTAGTACATCTTTGGAAAGGAATTAAAACAGTCTACACTATAGTGCAAAATGGACTAGCTGAGGGGTCAGAAGTCCTAAAGTCTAATCTTGACTCTGTTTCTTGGCCATATGACTGAGTAAATAAATTACTTCTCTAGTAGTCAGGTTCTTCATCTGAAAAATGAGGTGGTTGAAGTTGTTAAGCTCAGGGATGTACTGGAGCTAGTTCACATTGGCTCAGGAGAGCCTATAGTTAGATCTTCAATGGGGGCATTTCTAATACTAATTAGGGCTTGATTTATTGTTCTATTGATTATCTAGGACTGAGAAAATGATGGGGAAAATGCTAACTATGTTGCTTAAACTTAAAACAACATCCTGCATCCATTCCCCTCCCTGTCTCCAGAGCTGGTTGTTAAACACTTACCAGTTCAACACTCCTTGTCAAAAGTCTATAGTTCTAATGAATGAGATTCCAAGGATAGTAATGAGGGGAGGAGTGGAGGGGTGAGAAGTCAAGCCACTTTAGGGCTGAGATAGCCATGCTGTGCAAGCTACAGGGATGGGAGGGGGCAAAAAAGGAATGGCAAAATATTTCTATAGTGGAACTTTTGCAAGAGTTTGCTTAGGGGACTGGATTTTAAACTTATGCTATTACATCCAGCAATACAATCCAGCAAGCATTTAGTAAGGACCTATGATGTTCATGGTCCTAAAGAGAGAAGGACAATAAAGAAAGTTCTTGGTCCCCAGTGAGCTGTACTGGGGAGGGCAGTGGGATGCAGCATAGAAATGGGTAAGGAAGTACATGATTCTTTGAGGAAGGAGGGCACTAAAGGCTTCCTATAGGAGGTGGCACAAGTTGAGCCTTCTGGGAAGCCAGGGATTCTGAAAGGCAGAGATGAAGAATGAATACTTTCAAGGCATGGGAGAGACTTTTGTAAGAGGACAAAGGCATGAGATGATGGAGAGCCTTTGGAGAACAGAAATTAGGTCAGTTTGCCTGTAATATAATGTGTGAAGGAAACGATATAGGAAATAAGCCCATAGAGGCTTACTTGTAAAGGTAACCTGGAATCAGATTGTGAAGGGCTTGAAATGACAAGCTGAGCATTTGTGTTTCATCCTAGAGGCAACAGGGTTTCACTGAAGAGTCTGGAGTAGGATGCTATGTCTTTCAGGAAGAATGATTTTGATAGCTGTGTGGAGGATGGATTGGAGAATTAAAGGCATATATTCAGTTCAAGGGCAGAAGCGATTCTGAGTTGGGTAGTCCATAGGGTGGTGGTCAGTGTTTTAGATTGGGCTCTCCTTTATCTGGGAAGACTTCCGAAGGAGGAGAATTTTCGAGTGAGATGCAGCAGGTATGATTTGTCCAAGTTTTCTACCAACCACTGGGAGACAAGACCTCTCTCTCTCTGCTCCATTGGGTAGCTTCCTATTGATTAAACACAGAGAGTGACTGCAAATGATACACTGAAATTCTGGCAGGAACAAAAATTCACCTGAAGAAGCAGGTGAGGTGTCTGGAGAGTATGTGTGTGACAGGATTTCTGTGTGTGCATGCCCACAGATATTCATTGGTTAACTAGTATTTATTAAGTGGGACCATCACCAATTGTTTTGACTTTTGTCTTGCCACTGGACTCCAATGACTTCAGAGGCGAGTGAGGCTGATGACTTTGTGCACCTCTGCCTCACTTAAATCCAATTCATGTGCAAGTCAAGAAATCACCTTCATGATACCATTGGTCCTCTTCGAGAATGAAGGAGAAACAACAACCACAAATAATCATTTATTAAGCACCTACTATTTTCCAGGCACTGAGCTAAGTGCTGGCAATACAAAGAAAGGCAAGGAAAGCCAATCTCACTCTGATCTCAAGGATCTCACATTTGAGAGACACAATAGTAAATGCAAGAAGGGTCATATGTAGGAGGTTTTTAACTCCCTGTCTGAATTACATCATTTAAAGGGAGTCTTTTCCTTCACAGCCCCTCCATGAGACCAAGTAGATAGTACCACAAATCTCCTTGGTCTCCTCCCAACTCACTGAGGATATGGTAGACATGGTTGGTCTTTCTCAATTTCATAATTTCACAGAACCACAAAATTTCAGATTTGGAAAGGATTCCAGTAGCCAATGAATCCATCTGATACGCTGACCCTTGAATAATCTCCTCTAGAACATGCCCAATAAGTGTCTGTTTAATCTTTGCTTGAAGACCTCCAGTAAGAGGGAACCTACTTCCTCCCAAGGTTGTTCATCACACATTTAGACAGCTCTGAATGTTAGGAAGTTTGATGGTTCATCCCCCTCCTCCCAACATCAAGTTAAACTTTCCTGTATGATAGAGGATTTTTCTTGTATTTGGTTTGAAGATGTAAAGATCAAAGATCAGACAGAAAAGAGGCAGAGATAGGGTTGAAAGGAGGGAGACGAGGGGAAGGACCAGGAGGGATGAGCTGTGAGAAAGTACTGAATGTCCCTCTTAACTTGGATGTGTCACCAGTCTCTCATTCATCAATATATCATTGTCTTCCTCTTTATCATAAAGCATTTTATGCCCTAGTAGGAAGAAGCTTGACCTTAAAGCCAAAATATCTGGGTTCTAATATAGCTGTCTATACAAGTAGTTGTATGACTTTGGGCATGTCTCTTTTTTTCTGTGCCTTAGCTGTTTTTCCTTATAATCAGTCAATTGAAGGGAGTAATATTTCATACAATCATAGAACATTTGGCCCATTGAAACCCAGGAAGGAACTGAGTCTTTGCATTGAACTAGGAGCTTCCTGAGGGTAGTTCCTGTATCTTCCAGCGCTAAGGACAGGGTTCTATTACAGAGATGGTGTCCAGTACCATCTTCAGAAAATTTTATTGAGGCCTAAGTTCAGGGGCTTTTAACCTGTGGTTCATGAATTTGGTTTTAAAAATATTTAAGTACCTTCATTTTAATATAATTGTTTTCTTTTATTATCCTGTGTATTTTACTTTATGCATTTAAAAACATTGTTCTGAAGAGTCAGTAGCCTTCATCGGATTGCCAAAAGCTTCTGTGATTTTTTTTTTTAATGGTTAAGAACAACTGCTCTAATTGTAGGCAGTGTTGGGCTGGGTACTAGGCAAAGGGAACATATAGACCTTCCTGTTGTTGTCAGGAAGTTAATGAGCTAAGACAGACACATTGACTGAGACAAACAATAAGGAACATAAAGATGAAATGAAATGACTGATATCCACAGAATTAGACAGTACAGTACTTGTCAGGAGTAAGTAGAGATTAGAACTAAGTGCAAGGGTGTGGTATTTGTTGGCTAATAGTCCTTAACTGTCCAATCTAATGGACCTTTCCCAGTCCTCATCCTTAGTGATGAGAGCCTCTGCTCTGAAACCTTTGATACTATACTGTTGATTACTCTCCCTTCCTTCATCCTCTTTCCTCTCTCAGTTTTTATGACACTATTATCTCCTGGTTCTCCTCCTACTTATATGACCCTTTTTTCCCAGTCTCTTTTGCTGGATCTTCATCCAGGTCATGCTCACTAACCATAGTTGTCCCATAGGACTCTCTCCTGGGGAATCTCCTCTTCTCCTTCTATACTATCTCATTGGTGATCTCATACTCCTATGGATTCAAATATTGTCTCTGTGCTGATGACTCTCAAATTACTTTTCCAGGCCTAACCTCTTTGCTTACATTCAGTTTTACATATCTAACCACCTATTGGCCATCTTGAACTGGACATCCAGTGGACATCTTAAATTTATCATAAGCAAAATTGAACTTAGCATTTTTATCCCAAACTATTTCCCCTTACGAATTTCCCTTTTAATGTGGAGTGTACCAACATCCTCCCATTCACCCAGGCTAGATGTCATCCTTGACTACTCACTCTCTCTCATCCCTCCCCACCCCCCATCCCACCAATTTCAGGAATTACTTTACTAAGAGCAGAATATTCTTTTTTAATTTTAATTTATTTGTCTTTAGTTTTCAGCAATCACTTCCATAAGATTTTAATTTTCTCCCTCTCTTTTCTCCTCCAAGATGGCATGCAATCCTACATGGATTCTACACATACATTCCTATTAAACACATTTTCACATTAGTCAAGTTGCATAGAAGAATTAAAATGAATAGGAGAAACCATGAGAAAAACTAAAACAAAACATAACACAAGAGAGAATAGTCTGGTTCATTCTGTGTTCTGATTCCCTAGTTCTTTCTCTGGATGTGGATGGCATTTTGCAATAAGGGTCTTTTGGAAATGTTTTATGTCTTTGCACTGCTGTGAAGGGCTAAGTCTATCAGAAACAATCCTTGCACACTGTGGCTGTTACTATGTACAATGTTCTCCTGGTTCTAGAGCAGAGTATTCTTAAGAGACATGCTGGTCTCCAGTGAAGGAGAGTCTGGGAAAATAAACTTCTGTTTCTCTGTTCCAAGCAAGATATTCCAGAATTGGAGGGTAGATCCGTTTGATAGTGGAGAATTAGTGTTGTACTGTGTGGGACCAAGAAAGGTCAGCAGTCTGAGTAAGTCTCATTTCCCTAGATATCACAAAGTGTGTCATGAAACTTTTAACCCTGGCAATAGTGCATTTTCCCAGTATTTCTGAATGTTGTCTTATCATACTCATTAACAACATATATCTATGCTATATCTTTTCAAAAATAGGGGTGTGTATTTATAAAGCAAATAAGATTAAAATATTCATTAATTACTATGGGGAAATTTTATAACTCCAAGGGAAACATTCAAACCTATCAAATAACTACATCACTGGGGAATTTTGCTCTAATAAATTCAAAATCAACCACTCACACACAAATGTTTCAGAGAAGGTGAATAAACAGAAGGGAAAGAGAGAGAACTAGAATGAATGAGAGGAAGAAACAAGAGCCATAGAGACAGAAAAGTGCATAAAGAAGAAGGGAGGCTGCTACTTAAAGGAAAATTGCCTCATAAATGATGAAATACAACATAAAGATGCCTTTCCAAGGTCAAGAGGAACCATTTCTAGAGAAAAATGGTTTGAGTTAAATTGCAAGTACTAGTGTTACAAAAGTTCCAGGAGAAAAGAATGGAGGTAAAGGGAGAGGGCAATCTCATGGGAACAACAATAAAAAAATATAAATCATGGTGTGGAATGTTTGGCAGTAGTTGATTCTAGTCTGTATAGTATTTTTAGCATCCATCCTAGGGGTAGGTGTGAATGAGTTCTCATCCTGTTTAAAGGTAGACTACTATTCTATCTCACCTCCAGCCTTCCATTGTCTCTTTAAAAGGACAGGAATTAAGACTACAAGCTTACAATCAAGAGCTTGCAATGTTCCATGCACTGTGCTTTGCACAGAGGCTACAAATAGCAATACAAAGAAGGCTGGTCCCAGCTCTTAAGGTGCTTGCATAACAATGCCAAGGAGGAGGGTGAAGGAGGTACCCATAAGGAGAAGGGGTTAGGAGGTGAAAGTGAAGTTGGGAGAATCAGAGAGACAAAAGCAGAATCCAGAGGGGGTAAAGGATGGCTGGCCTATGAGCCTCCCTTAAATAGAGACCCTAGGAAGAACTCTCCAATGGGATAGGGGGGCAATATGGCAGAAGTATGCTCTAAGATGAAAAGAATGTTGAAGTTGAAAGACACAAGTAAGAGGATGAGAGGCAAGGTAGTAATTTTAATTTATTCATTTTCCAGTCATGTACAACTCCTTGTGATCCTTTTGGGGTTTTTTTTGGGAAAGATACTGGAGTGGGTTGTTTTCCTCTCCAGTTCATTTTACAGATGAGGAAACTGAGGCAAACAGGTTAGTTGACTTGCCCAGGGTCACACAGCTGGTAAGTGTCTGAGGCTGGATTTGAACTCAGAAAGATGAGTCTGTCTGACTCTAGACCCTACACTCTATCCACTGGGCATAGGCATCATCAACCCATTCCCTTTCATCTCATAAGGTGAAGCAAGTTAAGGAAAGATAAGTGAGGGAAAAGATACTCCCTGCCTTTAAGTTCACAATCTAAGTGGGAAGACAATTAGCATAGAAGTATATACAAACAATTATATTTAGGATAAAAAGATAAATCATCTATTCATCTTTTGTAATTTCCTCTATAGGGCAGCTAAGTAGCCTAGTGGATAGAGTACCAGGTCTGGAGTCAGGAACTTATCTTAGTCTAATTGTGTGACCCTTGGCAAGTCACTTAACCCTGTTTACCTTAGTTCCTCATCTGTCAAATGAGGTGGAAAAGGAAATGGCAAGCTGTTCCAGTATCTTTGCCAAGAAAACCCCAAATGGGTACACAAAGAGTTGGACATGACTGAACAACAACAAACATTGCCTCTTTCTCTTGTTTGGTTAAGAATGTATCTCCTATCCATAGCTAGGAAAGAGATATGATCTGTTTCTCTTCTCATTGTTAATAGTATTATCTTCAACTTTTTTCTTTTTTTTTCTTTTTATTTGTTATAAGGGATGGCTTTCCGAGTAGAGGCATGAGGGATATTTGGAGATAAAAGTGATATAAAAACAAAAGATAGCAATTAAAACTATAATAGAAAACAAAGAAAAGAAAAACATAGGTGGGAAGAGGAATTTGATTAGATCAAATATTCACTGAGGATGTCCATTTTGGAGGTGACATAATTTTGGAGGCATTGGAGAAATGATTCTGAGGATAACCAAAAGAAGAGAAAATACTAAGCGCTTGGAAAAAACAGTACATTATTATTACCCCCAAAAGGTCACTGAGAAACCATTAGTAACTACTGACTCACATGCTTGCTTTCCCAAGTTTGTAAAATCTTTATGAGAATCTACATACAAATCAACAGTCCCCTTCAGTATAAAGGTCTGAGAAGCAAATATAGGCAGATTTTTGCAAATAATTTTCTACAGACCACATCACAGTAAACCATATGATGCCAAAAACAGAAGATTCTGTTTGGTTTATAGTGTGTTGACTGCAAAAAATTTATTCAGTCAAGCAAAATACTACATTGAAGACTCTTTTTGAATGAGGTATCTCCCATGCAAATGCCCAAAGTGTCCTTGAAAAGATGTAACAACAGACACAACTTTGTGTGATGACTGTCTGATTACTAACATAATCAAAGAAATAGACATTGCTCATTTAGAATTTCATCTATTAGACTCACATTTATTTGTCTTTTCATTTATTTATTTGCAAGATGTCTTCAGGGTAGTGTTTTTATACTTTGTAGTCATGACAGAGCTGAGGGACAGATAGGCTCAAAAAGCTTATTCTATAAATTACTCTACAGGGTTACTCTGAGTTAAATATAGGATCACAAAATGTAATAGGTAGGAGAGACTTCAGTGGCTGTATTGTTTGACACATTCCTCTAATCTAATCTCCATTATAACATCCATGACAAGTGGGGCATCCAACATGTAGGCCAGAAGATCTGCAAGGATGGGTAGCCTATTGTCTTAAGGCAGCCTTTTCTATTTTTGGATAACTAATCACTATGAAGTTTTTCCTGACATCACCCTAAATTTGACTATATGAAAATTCTACCCATCACTCCTAATTCTCTTCTCTGTAGCCAAACAGAATAAATCCACTCTCTCTTCTGCATCACAGTCCTTCAAGTACTTGAACACGGATGACATAGCCCTTGTGTCTTCTTTTCTCTAGGCTAAATATCCCTGTTTCTTTCCAGTAATCTTCATATGAGATGGACTCAAGGCCCTGCACTATCCTGGTTGCTTTCCTTTGGCCAATCTCTACATTATCAATATCCTTAAACTATGATACCCCAAACTAAATACAATACTCCACTGGAGGTCAAATGAGGGCAGAATATAGAGGGACTATCACCTCCTTATTCCAGGAAGCTTAATACAACCCAAGATACCATTAGCCTTTTTGGCAGCCAAACACATTGCTGACTCATTGAGTTTATAGTTTACTAAAACCCCAAATCTTTTTCAGATGAGCTGCTGTCATCATGCCTGCCCCATCCCATAGCCATAAGGAGATTCTTTTTGTAAGCAAGTGTAACATTTGTACCTATTTAATTTCATTTTATTAGATTCAGATCAATGCTCTAGTTTCTCAAGATCTTTTTGGATCTTGACTCTGTCATGTAAGAAGTTAGCTGTCCTTGCCAGTTTTGTGTCTTCTGCAAATTTGATGAGCATGCCATCTATGCCTTTCTCTAAGTCATCGATAAAAAATGATACAACCCAGGGCCAAGCTTGGATCCCTGGAGTACTCAGTTAGAGGCCTCCTGCCAAATTGACATTGAACCATTAATGACCACTGAGTTTTTCTATCCAACCAATTCTAAATCCATCTCACTGTGTTGTCATCTTATACACATCTCTTCATCTCCTCTACAAGAATGCTATAAAATATTGTATAAAAACCTTTACTAAAATCCAGGTAAGCTATGCCTGCAACATTTCTCTCATCTACTACTTTTGTAACCCTGCCACAAAAGGTAAGATGTTTAGCCTGGCATGACCCGTTCATGATGAAGCCAAATAGGGTAATCTTTGTGATTCCTACTTCCTTTATGGATGTTCACTGTCTCTTTAATGATCCATTTTAGAATTTTCCCAGAATTCAAGGACAAGCTCATGGACCAATCTTTTGCGTACTGTTCTCTTTTGTGAAAATCCCCTCTCTGTGGGAGAAAAACTTCTATGTGGAATGCTGTAGAGTGAAAGATAGTAAGTTATCCCAGGGACTCTGAATATTTAAAGAAGAAGATAGAATACATTCTCTTAAGGTCCCTGAACTATACGATTTTAATTATATAATTCTTAGAATAAGCAGACTCTGGTCCTTGGATGAGTTAGCTGTTCTCGTCTCATCTTTGCCATGCATATACACTTCAGCAGGTATGGTTTGAGGCTTGTTCATTTTACTTACACTTTATCAAGCAAGGAATAAAAGAGAAATCTTTGTTTGTCAAGGCTGCTTGCCACTGTCATGGAGGGTTTCATTATAGAATCCAAACAGAAGAAAAATACCATAAAAGTGATTGAATCATCTAGTTGCTTCTGTTTTATGATGACATTGCTTTGATTTCTTCAAATCTTGGAACACTGGAAAGCCTCCTAAATGGAACCCATAAGTATTCAAAATAATTTAATTTAACTACTCATGGAGGAAAAAGTAAATAGATAAGAAAGCCTATTGTCTAGGTTATGATATGTAGTTATAGGGGAGTTATGTGTGTGTGTGTGTGTGTGTGTGTGTGTATGTATGAGTTACTCTTTAAATGAGTCAATTCACTTGTCTGGAGCATAACTGCTTCTGAGTAAATCAGTGACCGAGTTAAGACAATCCAGACATCCATGACACAGGTATACTTAGCATTATAAGAGAAAGAGTTATTGAAATTAAGTCTGACTCACTTTCAAGACAGCAATTGCTCAATGGAATTTTATAATCTATAAAGTACTAGAATTAATAAAGAACACACTATGCTTCAGTGATTTTCAAATGAAGAAATGGAAAATTCAGATTAATAACTAAAGAAATAAGAAAAACAGATCTGTTCTATGATTATGGGACAAATGTAATTTACCTGATCCTAGTCAGAAGATAAGAAGTGAATACTAGCCATAAGCTACTAACTATGTAAGTACCTGTGATATTCACATAGAAGACTCAGTCTGAACCCAGAAAAAAGAGAGAGATGAAAGGTAAGATTTCAGAACTGCTTTAGAGACTGTAACTCTGTGTCTGCATTATCACTTGTTGCCAGATAGATTGGTTGGCCAATGAGAGCCTGGAATACTCTCCCCTCTCACTTGTGACTGACAGGAAGAAGGAAGTGAGAATATACTCTGCTCTCTATTATGTCTTGCTGCAGACATGGAATATTAAAGAAAGGAGTGGAGATAATACATTCTGCTCTCTATTTCTACTGAAAGAGAAGATGGAAGGTAATTCTCTGCATTGACACCTGTTGTTGCTAAAAGGTGGAATAGGAGAAAAATCCTGCAAAAGAACAGTTGGAGAGGTTTTTGCTTAACTTGAGGATAAAGTTTTTTGCCTTTTCCTTAAAGATTGTAACAACATTTCAAAGTTAACTGAAGGAATTAGCTAAGCCTGAAGCTGGAAGTAATGGATCCTGAAGTTGCTACTGTAGAGTAAATTTAGTTGAACAGAGGAACAGCTTAGAAGCAGAGAATCAGAACTCACCCAAAGGATTGACTAGTTTCGGTAAGGTCTCAAACCCATTGAGGTATCAGTCAAGCACAGCTTGAATCAACTCAGTTTAGCAGTGGAGGGATCTGATCAACAGAGTAACTACAAGTCAAGCAACTTTTACAGACAATTCCTGTGACAGGAAAAGGACTCGGAAGTTTACAATTCCGGAGTTGTGAGTTACCCTGAATTGGTGGGTTTTACTCACTCATGTGTCTTCCATCATAGGTTTCTGGAAGGTTTGCCAACTCTTCCCTTCAAGTACTGGGTACATTGGAGAAAGTGTGGTTCTGGTCTATGTGTGACTTTTGATGCATTTGTTATTTCTGTGTTCGCCTTATATGAGAACATGTGATGATAATACTATTGCTGTACCCTGATTGGTACCTGAATGATTATATTCAAGATTTATTGTGTTAACAAAGTGGAAGCAAGATAGAAAAGTGGCAGGGAGGAAGTACAACCCAATCCCCCAGCTAACTCTATTACAAAGATATAGAAAATACATCACACTAAGTCTTGATTAGAAAATCTGGGGTGGGAGGGTGGAGGGAATGAACCAAATAGAAGCTAAAGACTTTGTGATATATCGAGAGGTATAAAAAAACAAAGTTAAATGAATAAAAAGAAAATATGTGATTTCTCAGAGAAATATGTTGAAGGGAAAGGGAGAAGGATGGGGAAAATTTGGGGGGTGCACAAGTAAAAGTCTACACAAATTAAGAGAAAAGGGTCAGTTGAGTGGTAGTATTTGAACAGTATTCTCATATGAACTGGTCAAAGGTGAAAAGAATACACATAGATATAGTTAAATACATGCATATATATGTATGTGCATATATATATATATACATACATATGAGCAATTTTACTTTTTAACTATTTATTTCTTTTCTGTGTCTTTTTTCTGTAAGTTCTGCTTACCAAGGGGGACTGCTCCCAATGACTCATGTCAACGCATTGGTCAGCTGCTCTCCCTATTCCACTCACATTGCTTCCCCTCATAAAGCCCATAGTTAAAAATCCTTGATGAAGTATTTGTCATATCAGTGATTCAGTGAGGAAACTGCATCTCTTAAAAGAATTAAAGTCGGAATGAAAGCAATTGTTATTTTCAATTATTAAATTAGGATTAAGGATTTTTCTCTCTATTTCCTCATTCAGGGACAAGACCCTGTAAATCAGTCAGTCTCTGAAGGACATTGTTGATAGATGAAATTGCCCCAGTCTTCTGGGAATATGCTCCCCACTAGGAGACAACTTCTGTTTAGAGTATAAACAGAATCTAAGCTAGGTGAACTCCAGCCCCAAAGAATCAAGCCCATGTCCTTGTACCCCTCCCTTGGAGTTTAGGATAGCCCAACTCATGAAGGAGAAAACCAACCAGAGTCTGGGCAGAGATGGATTCCTTTGTCTAGGTTGTTAAAGGTGGCTGAGTCTCATAATCAAGCTATATTCTCAGCAGGAAGAGTTGAGGACTTCTAGCCCACCTTCTCATTAATATGTCTGCTCCCTTATTAATTGTTTATCAGTCAGGGTTGGTTTTTACCTGTTAGGGGCACCCCTTTATCCAAAGGTATTTAAGCATTCAGTGATCTCCATGTCTTTGTCTTTGATTACCAAAAGAAACCACTGACCATCAATTTACTGATTATTAGCTAACCCAGTTGATAAACTGATTATTAATTACCCAGAAAAAACAACTCTGAGTTCCACCTCACGCTGAAATAAATAGCAAAGCTGGCTCCCAAAATGGAAAGTGACAAATGCTGGAGGGTCTGTGGGGAAACAGTTATATTAGTATACTATTGTGTAATTATGAACTGGTCTAGCCATTCTGGAAAGCAATGTGAAGCTGTTCTCATAAAGCTATATGTACCCTTTGACCTACAGATACCACTACTAAAGAGACTTAAAAAAAAAGAAAAGAAAAGGACTCATGTATTATGGAAATATTTAAAGCAGTTATTTTTGTAGTGGCAAAGAATTGGGAACTCAGGTGTCAAAGAACTGGAAACAATTAGGCAATGGCTGAACAAGTGATAGTATATGAATGCAATGGCATATTATTGTGTTATAAGAACGCTAGGAAGATCCTATTCAAGTGTTACAATTGGATAGACAAACCATAGACCTGACTTATCAACATATGTGTGTATATAGATGTGTGTGTGCATGCGTGCATGTCCTCAACAGACACTCCATATAGACAGTGAAGTGGGCTCAGAAATGAATAGTAAGAGGAGAGGAAGAGGTGGTGTAGTATAAGGGGAGGAGCTCTGGATTTATAGTCAGAAGATCTATTTTCAAATCTTGCCTCTGTCATAGAGTGCATAAGTGACCTTGACCAAATCCCTTAATCTCCCTTACCCCACATTGCTTTGCTAGGAAATTAAAGAGTTGGACTAGATCATCTCTAGTCCCTTCCAGATCTAAATTTATGATCTTAGATCTTTTAATGACTGCTTCAACTTTTCTCTAAAACAATAGTAGAATCCTTTAGATGGTGTTCTATGGCTTTGAGTAATGGAATTCTAAATTCTCTGGGAATTAAAGTAGTAGGTCGCCCAAAAAGCAATGAAAAAGTGCATGAGTGGTCTGCATTGCATCTCCAGTGATGAATTGCACAAGAGGAAAGACATAATAGATATTTTTGGGAAGATTTATGATCAGAAAAGGAGATTAGGCAAGTCACTGAAAGAGAGTAAGAATAACTGATGGATGGCTTGCATCCTCCATTGGTGTTGCAATTTCAAGAGATCTAAAGGAAGGTCTCCAGTCCTTCAGGTGGAATTCCTATGGAAGACATAAGCAATAGTCATACAGTCTGAGTAGGTTGAGATTTGTAATATGGGTTGAGGTCAGAGACCTTCTAATGTATTGGGGTAAATGTCATTTTATTAGATTTACCCTATTGTTATAACTGGCTGAGGTATTTGGGGATCTTGATTCTCTCATCCATCCTATTAATGATCACTCATAGTTTCATTTCCTTCACAAATTTGGTAAGCCATCAACTATATCTTCATTTAAGTGTACTTTGGCATTTTGATGTATCTGTGATCTCACTGCTGAGTGTATTCATTTTACTAGGACAGATCGCATCCTGAGCTATTGTGCATGTCTTTCCATCAGTTCTTCACTGAGGATCTTTGAATCAAGTGAGCACACTTGAGGTCTCTCCTCCGGTTCTTTTCATATTTCATTAATACCAGAGCAGCATTCAGGCTGTCCATCTGTTTTCCTTTACCCTTGCTTCCTGACCAATCCATTTCCTTTCCCAATCATCCACATCCATGATGATGTCTATTATAACACTTTTAAAATGCAAATCATTATTGGCAATAGACTGCAGCCAGCTCATACTCACTATGCATTTCTCTATTGTCCTTTTAGTCACCTGAAGTCGTTATTCTTATGAGATCATGGTACTCCATGATTCATTGCCATATGCCATCATGGGGAGAATAGCAGTGTTAAAATGATGAGTTTGGGTGACAGAAAGTGGCCTGGCATCACTGAGAGATTACTCAATTTTCTAAATATGATCCAGATCAATTTTCTCCTGTTCAACTCTGGAGCTGTTCATTGTCTATCCAACAATGATGTCTGTCCAACACACACACACACACACACACACACACACACACACACACACACACACACACACACACATTGCAGGGGCAGAGGATAGAGTGGGATCTATGATTTCATTGGGGTAGGAATCTTCCAGGATGGTAACTCCTCCACTAATGCAACTTGGCAGCTTGTCTGTAACTTATTATCTTAGTTGCCTGGACACCAAGCCATTAAATGAGTTCTCCACAGTCACATAGCTAGTAGGTGTCAGACTTAAGATATGAACTAAGGATATGTGCATATATGTATATCAAACTCCTATGTATAGTTCAATCAAGTCCATGTTCATATAAGTATATGTGTATATGTATGTATATATTCTCTGTGTTTATGTAAAATACCCATTTTAAAGTCTCTCCTACCATGGCTATAGAAACCACTATTCTCTTTAAAAGAAAAGAAACTAGCATTAATAGCAACCACTGTTATTCTCTGTGGTGCTTCCCTCTCTGGAGTCAGGGAAACTGTGAGTTTAGCTTCGATCTATGGCAATAAACTATGGAGAAGACAGAGAAGAAGGTGAGGAGAAAGACTCGACAGAACTTCTAACTGTTATTTTCCAAAGAAACATTACGAAGAAAGTTTTATGAAGATTGAGTTTGGAGAACAAGTATGAGTGAGGGCTTGAAAGAAAGTGAAGATCACTATTTTGCTATCATGACTATAGAGAAGCTGGAGAAGATAAACAGAAAGAAAATAGATATGTTTCTAATGTTTCATCCTAATGGCAATGAAGAGCCACTAAAGTTTATTGAGTAGGAAAATGACATGGCCACATCTGTCCTTAGGGAGAATTATTTTGTTATCTTGTGGAGTATGAACTAGGATGAAAGGAGACTTGAGACAAGGAGGATAATTGCAAAAATCTAGGTGAGAGGAGATGAGAGCTTGGACTAAGATTGTAACTATGTAGATAGAAATAAGGGGCTGGATTCAACAAATGTAATGAGGTAAAAACACCGAGATTTGTCAAGTGATTAAATATGTGAGGTGAGGGAGAGTGAGAATAATGATAAGATTATGAACCAAGAAGTCTTTGATAGACAAATGGAAGTTTGGAAGAGAGATATTAGGGAGTGGGAAGAAGAATGAGTTCTCTTGTAGAAATTTTGAGTTTGAAATATCTGAGACATCCAGTTTGAAATGTCCAATAGGTAATTGTTAATACTGAGAGAGAGAGGGGGAAGGAGAGAAGGAGGGAGAAGGGGATAGTTTCTAGGATGGAGCCTTGGCGGTACAACTGCAGTTAGGGGGTATGGTAGATTTGATGAACCTTGTCAGGGGAACCCCTAGAATCCAGAAAGGGTAATGTAACTGACCTGGCTCTAGGATAGTGATCCCAGAGAGTACTTAATACATTTGAAGGCAGTAGAAAAATAAATAGTAGATAGGGTGAGGATGAAATTTGAGAAGGGGTAATTGAACTTTTCAATCTGCTAAAGAAGAAAAGAGAGAATGGGATGACATGCACATATAGGGGAGTTGACCTTGGCAGTGAGAATTCCCACCTTATTATCAGGGAACACTGGAAAGGAAGAGAGAGTAGGAGATTATATCAAGGGGTTTTGACATGAAGAAAAGGGGAGAAAAGGGAACTGATGATTAAATCTGTTGCTAAACACTTTCAACATTCATTCCCAAATGATTACCGCCACCAGAGGTTCTCCTAGGAATACTAGTCAACTCTCAATTAACACTTGTCTCCCCAATGCAGTGGGGACTAACAAATATTAAGAGACATACACACATTTAAAATAAAAAGGTGAGTTTAAATTTATCATGTGTCTTATTAGGATAGAAGGAATTTGTCAAAGATTTTATATGGAAAGATAAGACAAAGAGTTCTCTCTCTGTTTCCACCTACAGTGATGACCCCTGCATGACCCTGGTCAGTGGAATTCTAGGCAACATTTGCCCCACCAGTGGCATCAACTTGGCCATGTGAACTCCTTCATCTGCAACTACCCAAAGACCTGCACCACTCTACATTACATACCCAAGAGAAGTCTGATAATGGACTTCCCTGATTTGACTCATTGATGCCAGAAGGCTACCCTAACAGGCTGCTGTTTTGTAGGGTTTCTACCAGTCGTTCTCCCTGATCCTAGAAATTTGAGCTTTAGTCCATTCAATAAAAGTTCTTTTTGCTATTAAATTGTGATTCTTGCTCTTCTCATGTTCCAACAATTTGACAGTTCATTAAGAGAAAGGTGCTAGGGACACTGGTCACATTTAACAAGTCTTGGGGAAACTGACTTCTTGATTTGGCAAACACAGGGCACTATAGAGAGTACAGTTGAAATTCCTCCAGTAGCAGTAGCATTGGGTAGGCTTACTTTTCTCAGTGCTATAGTGTGAGGTATACTGACCTCTCTCCATGATTCAATTGCTTCTAATATCTCAGTGACCCTTTGCATGGTATAGATTTAACTTGAGGTTTCCCTTGTCTCTCTCATCTCTCCTGTGTCCTGTGAACCTGTGTCCTAAAGACTCCCTCTGTCTCATGAAATTTCCTTGCTGGAAGTGTGCCTGCTAAATCAGAGACTGTGCTGTGTGATGTTACCACCTTGAAAGTCCATACTGAGACTTATGCCAGGAGTAGTCCACAGGGAATGTCCTCCAAAGACAGAGTCTTTCTTGACCCCAAGCTTTATGGGAACATTTGATCCATGAATAGACATTCTTCGACAGACTCTTATTTCTCCTAGATTCTTTCCCCTCACACTCTTTTTCGAAATTTTAGTGCACATAGAGACCTGGCTCTCTCCAGGAAACACTCCATCCCTGGTGACCCTCTACAGTGTGGGTACCTCCTTCTCTCATCTTTGAATACATTGGACCAGGAAGATGAGGCAGCCTGCTCTTGATTCTCCACTGTGATCTTCAGAACCTCTTTTTGTTGCCACTGGTCTGCATGTTCTCATCCTTTTAACTGTACTACATGGATCTATTTTTCTCTGTCCATTTCTTGTCACAATAGAGGATTCCAGTTAATTCTGTCTTCAATGAAGGGGGGGGCCATTCAGACCTACTTCAGTCTTCTGAACCCCTACCCTTGCCCTCCTACTTGGGAAATTCCATTCCCAATTATACATGCTATCTCCTCAAATATCTGGCTTTTACAGTTCTTCCATCTCCTCAATTCCTATGACCAGTAGCTCCCCTCTACCTCCCCCACCTAAGTAGTGTTGCCCTAGATCTTGCTATCACTCCTAACTGCAGAGACTACATAATCACAAACTGAAATTCAGTGGGAACAATATTGGATTTGGAGTCAGAGGGTATGGGTTCAAATTTTGGCTTTACCAACTGGTAAAAAGCACTTTTGTGACTTTGAGTAAATCATTTGACCTATGTGGGCCTTAATTTCCTTATCTGTAAAGAACAAAACAAAACCCTTTTTCTGTTTTCCCACTTGACCTTCCCTATTCTAGCCTTCCTTTTCTCTCATGGCCGTCTTAACCCTATAGTCGACAAGTTCAACTCTGCACTCTCTTCCATCTTAGACTTTCTCACCCCCTTCTCTTTACTGCCTATCATTCTGTCAACAGTCAATCATGGTGATCCACAACACATTGCTTCTTTGATCCTCCTCTTCTGAGCTGAGCGCTACCAGAGGAAGGCACACACTTGCTAGATTCACACAGATTCATGCTATTTAATATCATCTACCCTCACAGCTGGATGACAATCTCTTTATTCTTCCTAGATTGATTCTCTCATTCCCAGCAGCAGCTGTTTGAACACCCCTCCTCTTTTTCTAAGCCTCCTGTGCTTTACCCAACCCTATCCCTCTCAGCAGACAACTTGGCCTCCTGTTTTAATGAGAAAATTAAGGCCATCTGTTGAGAGCTCTTCCATCACTCCTAATCCAAGACTTCAACATCCCTATGCATTTTAATCCTTCCTTTCTTCTGGTCTTGGTTATCCCATCTATTTGAGCCCTTGCTCCTAACACCTCAAATCAGCTGTTGGGGTTTGCCCTAGCTATCACACCCTTCCTCTCTTTATTCTTCAATCACATCTCCAAACTCAGTTTCTTCATATGAAAAATGGAGGGGGGGAAACAGAGATTAATTGGGAAATGAGTGAATAGCTTGTGAATGTAATGGAATATTATTGTGTTGTAAGAAATTACAGATATAAGAGAGTCAGAGAAACTTGCCAAGATTAGCATGAACTGATACAGAAATAAACAGAATTAGGAGAACAATTTATGCAATAACCATGATGATGCAAAGGAACACAGCTTTGAAAGACTTTAGCACTCTGATCAATGCAGTGGTTAATTATGCCTTTAAAGATTAGTGACAACATATTCCTTACGCTTCCCGGAAGAGAGACCACAGACTAGATACAAAATGAGACATATACATTTGCAGGGGTGGACAATACACTGATGTATTTTGCTTGAGTATACTCGTTTCAAAGGAGGACTTCATTTCTAGAAATGGGGTGAGTTGGTGGGTAAAGAAGGGCAGCTAGGTGGTACAGGGCCTGCAGTCATTAAAACTCATCTTCTTGAGCTCAAATCCAGCCTCAAACACTTACTGGCTGTGTGACCCTGGGCAAGGGAAACTGTTTGCCTCAGTTTCCTCATCTGAAACTGAAGAAGGAAATGGCAAAGTACTCCAGTATTTTTGCCAAGAAAATCTCAAATGGGGTCACAGAGAATCAGACACTACAGAAACAACTAAACATAAACCCTGAGAATTATATCACTAGTAAGTGTCAGTACCAGGAGGTACAGTATGGATTAATGGATAGAATGCTGAACTTTGAGAACCTAGGTTTGAATCCCACCTCATATTCTATCTCTGTGACTCACTCAGACACTTCATCTCTCAGACAAAGAGGTTGTACTTAATGATCCCTTCCATTTCTTTGTCTATGATCCTTCAATCCTTCTTGAGATAGTACTCCATCCATGATATGATTAATTTTGTGGTTTCATTTTGTTTTAAAAAATTATCTCTCCCACCCACAAAAACACACTATGCAGGGTGAAAAACTCCTGTTATGGAAAGTCTCTATGCAGCAGATGATGGTCCATATGTTATAAAATAGATAATATCCTGCTTGAAGCAACTGGAGTGGCCTACCTTTCGATGTAGGAACCCAGGTCATTTTAAGTCCACACCTTAACACTAGGCTGCATGCTATATTCTACTTTTTTATTTTTTTAAATATAAGGAAAGGAGGTTTTGCTGCTGACATATATAAATACATACACATACATGCACGTGTGTGTGTATGTGTGTGCATGTGTGTGTGTGCATAAAGTCTAGGTGGGTAGAGAAAAATTACCTCTCTAGCTTACTTCAAGCTTTTGTTTAAATTCAGTTGCATGCTAAGCCAGGTAAAGTACTGGAAATGTCTAATCCAAAATGAGATAATTGTGTAGAACATGGAACTGTGATCTCCACCCAGAAATAGCCAGGAGTATTCTATCAGTATGAGCTCATGAGTTATGAGGGGATAAAATACCTTGAACCCTGAGGAGCAGCTATTCTGAAGATCCCATTGTGAGAAGCAGTTGCTGAAGTGCTACATATTTTTTAAAAAATATACATGTAAGATTCACAAAAAACTATCGCATTCTAGGGATCTGGAAATCATAGGTCAATTCAGAAAAGCAGAAATTTTTAATACTCTACAAATACTGAAATAAAACTAAAAGTAAATAATGGTCATAGGATTAAAATGCAAGTCAATTTGGAAATCTCAAAAATAATTTATCAAATAATTGTTAACTATAATTGTTAAGAATAACATATTTTTTAAAATGATAAATTATCTCAAGGATAACAGCAACATAAATACAATTCAACCTCTAGGAGATACAGCCAAAATAGTGCTTGGATACATATTCATCATTTTTACTATCTATATCAGCAAGAAAGAAAAAGACTAATTTAATGAGTTAAATTTGTAGTTAAAGAAATTAGAAATTAAGTGCAAATTAAGACATCAGAAGCACACGGAAAGGAGATTACTAGGACTAAAGGAGAAATTAATAAGATAAAGAATAAAAGAATAATTAAATTGATAAATGAAGCAAAGAATTGTTTTTAAGAACAATAAAATTGATAAACATTTATTATATTTACTCTGAGAAAGGGGAGAAAAATCAAATTACCAACATCAGAAATACAACAGGGGAGATAATAATGAATATAAAATAAATTGAGAAAACTATCAGAGACTACTATGCAAAGCTACATGCCAACAAAACTGAGAATTTAAAGAAAATGGGTGAATATTTGCAAAACTGTGAAATATCCAGTTTGACACAACAGTAAATAAATCAACTAAATAACTCAATCTCAGAAGAAAAAATAAAATACATAAATAAGTTGCCATGTAAAAAAGCATCAGGATCATATGGATTGAGGAGTGTATTCCTCTAAGTACTCTGGAAACAAGTAATACCCCTAACACATAAAATATAGTTCTGATGTCCAAATCTGTCATAGATAAACCAAAATAAAAAGGAAAAAAAATTATAGGTTAATATCATTAATCAGTCTGTATACCTTAGGGAGCTTGGATTTAACTATGTGGGTCTTTCTTCCACCAGCTGTGTCTCTATCTTCACTGACAGACCAACCTCAACCCGGTTGCTGCTATGACTCCATGCCTGCTTATTGAAATCAATTAAAATCATGATGAAATTTGTGAGAATATGTTGTTACTTTTGTTGTTATTGAGTTGTTTTCAGTCATGTCCAATTCTTTATGACCCCTTTTGGGGTTTTCTTGGCAAAGATACTGGAGTGGTTTGCCATTTCCTCTTCCAGCTCATTGAGGCAAACAGGGTTAAATGACTTTAGCATCACACAGGTAGTAAGTATATGAAGCCAGATTTGAGCTCATGAAAATGAGTCTTCCTGATTTCTGGCCTGACACCCTAGCCACTGCACTATTCTATTGCCTGAGGATGTCTTACCAAAGTACATAATTTCCTAGCTCTCCCCAAGGCTGGTAGTGATGCTGTGCTTTTCCTAGTATAATAGAAATGTGAGCATTTGTGTCAAGGCACCCTTCTTGAGCAGTAAGCCTTGGCAACCACCATTCTCTGGCCTTGTGAACTCAAGTTGTTAAGTATCCTTAAGTAAGTTTGCAATGGTGATATTTTGGAAATCTTTGGGATCTGTTTCATTTACCCTCTAGCCTCACACTAATTCTCCAGGGTACAAGATCATAGAGTTGGTCATTAGATATTTCCCTAAGAAGGGATTCACCCCTTCTACTTTTACCAGCTCCAAACTCTTATATGACTTAATAGATCATCTTTGAAAACTACTTTTGCTGGAAGAGTCACCATCCAGTTGCCAAACTTGTTCACTTGATGATGAACCTTTCCTGACCTGAGACAACAGACCTATGATATGTCTGCAGACCTGTGCTTGGGGCCTTTTGAACTCAATAAGAACTACTAGAGTTCATATTCCATCATCATAGTCCTCCAGAGTGGAGGATCACCTCCTGCCAACATGAGGGATTAATAAACATTAAATAAATTATTGTCAAATAATATAGCAGAGTATGTAAAACAGCAGATAAAGGCAAAGTGTCAGGCCTGGAATCAGGAAGACCTAAGATCAGATCTGGTGTCAGACTTTTACTAGCTATATATAACTCTAGACAAGTCACTTAACCCTGTTTGACTCTGTTTCTTCATTTGTAAAATGATCAAATGTTTTACAAAATATAAGCAATCAAAAATTGTATTCCTATGGGCAGAGCATCCACATGTAGGGAGGATGATCACATTTGACAAAGGAAGAAAGGAAGATGAGGAAGAACAATGATGAAGAAGAAGATGATGAAGATGATGGAGAAGGAGAAGAAGGAGAAGAAGAAGAAGAGGAAGAAAAAGAAGAAGAAGAAGAAGAAGAAGAAGAAGAAATAGCAGTATTCTCCAACCTCTGCTCACATTGGCAGGTTGGGTCCCCAGAGGGCAGTTACTTCTACACCCAGATAACATGGTAAAGATGTTTAATACACAATGTTCTCCTAAAACTTGGTTCAGCCTTTCCTACAAATACTCACAGCATCCATGAGAGGATGCTTAGGCCACAATAATAGTCAGGCACACATGTATGAAATACATGTGACAAGGTTTAACTAATAAAGCCTGGTGTGGATATCCTCTCTGTGCAGAGACCTCATCCAGAGGCCTTTGTTGTTGCCATTTTGGTTGTTTGTCTTTTCTTCTCAGAGGATCAATGTTATCCCAAAGGTGATGTCGACTTGTATATGAACTGGATTTAAGTGAAGTAGAACTGAGAAAAATTGTCATCCTCACTCTCTCCTTCAAAGTCCTGTTGATGACTAACATGTCACAGATTCTTGAAATCTGATAAAAGTGTTCCCTGCTCCCATACAAACATTCAAAGTTAAAAATATATATCGGACATGGAACAGCCTTTATTTCACCCTACAGAAAATGCAGAGGATGAAAAAGACTCCAGGAAACTACAGATTTAGAAAATACATTAAGTCTTCACAGTAGTTCCCTTCCAAAGGAACTGAATTCAAGGTTGTCAGATCCACCCACTCAATGGCTTGGTGAACTGTCTTATATCTCCACTCGGAACTAATAAAGACCCTGTACAGTCCTGGGGCAACCCAATCCTGAAAAAGAGGGATATGACTTTTTTTTATCTAGCTTAATATCCACCTAACCTAGAGAAGAACTCTGGGAACAATATTTTAAGCAAAGCTTAGGTTTGACTGCCAAGAAATAATTGTTTACAGCAAGAGAGAGAAGGAAGACATGTCTTCTTCTGTAACTTTGACTTGCCACTTGAATTGGTTAAATAAAATAAATTGTTTGATAGACTCAAGGCTTATAATATATTCTACTACTGTAGTGTACTGTAGTGTAGGAGTTAAATATTTAATTTGACCAATGAAGGAAATCCACCTAGGAATCCCACCCCCATCTGATTGACCAAGACCTCCCACTAGGAAGTCACCCAGATGACCAACAGGAATGATCCTAACAAGGATATTTTATAAGTCTTGCATAAAATTTGTCAACAAATGAGTCAAGCAGTGTTTGAAGGGACTATTGCCACAGCCTCCAAGAGACCTATAAGGACTCAGTTCCAGAGCCATCTGCTAATGACATTCATAAATTGATTGCTGTGGCCTAGTTAATGTCTAGCCTTGCACCCTGACCTGTCCAAAGCTAATTGTATCTCTGGAGACTGGGAGGGTTTAGTACAAGACTGCTAGACAGGAATTCTTATTGGAAGAGCATCTAAGAGAATGACCAGTATTCTGGATTTGAGAATGTCCACCTTGAAACCCTAATGAATAACATCTTTCCAATGTCACATGGACAATATACCTTTTCACTGCAACACTGATAGTTGTGAAGCACCTGTTCACACACACACACACACACACACACACACACACACAATTTCAAATCCCCTATGAATGCTTTTGGGATTCACATCGATTTATTATTTTCTTCACCAGAAAACAAAATAAGAGTTAATGAATCCAAAGCATAAACACATAGGGAGTGAGTAGAAAAAGTTAATAGTTCATGTATATATAAAAAAGTTAACAGTTCATATATATATATGTATATATATAAATCAAATGAATTAATGCATGTTTTATAAACTTTAAAGATATATATGTATAAATTATATATAAAGACATCTTTAAAGTTTATAAAATATGCATTAATTCATTAGATTTTTACAACAAACCTTTGAAATAGGTACTACAAATATTATTATACCCATTTTATAATGAGGAAACTGAGTCTCTTAGAGGTAGAGTGACCTGTCTAAGGTAATCTC
The DNA here is from genome assembly GCF_028372415.1 of Notamacropus eugenii. Taxonomy (NCBI): domain Eukaryota; kingdom Metazoa; phylum Chordata; class Mammalia; order Diprotodontia; family Macropodidae; genus Notamacropus; species Notamacropus eugenii. The sequence goes on along the minus strand of NC_092873.1, from coordinate 435,967,071 downwards.
ACTAAAATATGGCAGAGTTGCTACTTGAAGCCTGATTTTCAGAGTTCAAGTTCTGTCTGTTACATAACGCTTATAGGAAGAATTCCATCTGGCCCGCAGTTGCAAAGGCCAGTCTTTTTCTTCCCCCATTGGCTGTTCCTCTAAAATTTTCCCAGGTTTGCCCTTAGAAATAAAGGTCCAAGGAGAGGGCATATTGAGTCCACATTTTGTTCTTCTCTAATATTTTTTGCTGTTCAGTTGTTTTTCAGTCATGTCCGACTCTCTGTGATCCCATTTGGGATTTTCTCGGCAAAGATACTGGAGTGGTTTGCCATTTTCTTCTCCAGCTTTCTAATGATGCAATGGCTTTAATAACAAGGTTTTTGGTCAGCCAGGTAAGATGTTTGCCATGTCAAGGGATGAAATTAGTGTAGTCTGTAAAAAAGTCATCTCCTACTTTCACAATACAATTCTTCAATGTCCAACATTGCTTCCAAACACGTCCATGGTATTTTATTGTGGTTTTGTTCTGTATTACTCTACCCTTTTCATCAATGAGTACTCCAATAAACATATATATATATATATATATATGGATATTCTGCATTTTAGCAAGCATTCTAGATAAGGGGAGGAGAAGTAAGACATTTGTGGAATTATGGATATTCAACCTACTCTTGCATGTGACCATGGGAGGACTGTACAGTTAGACAGGCTTTCTTTAGAATTAGTGGTATCTTGGGTGAGGTCATTTGGGGAAGGCATAGTGTTAGGTTGGAGGCAGAACTCAAAAAAAAAGTCTAGTCATTGGATCAAAGAAGAAAAAAATACTGGGAAGAAAAAATATTTTTACCAATTTTTTTTCCTTTTCTTACAGAGAGTAATCTATTTTATTGAGATCTTAGCTAGAATAGATTTTCATCTTCAGAAGGAAATTTTTTTTTTATTTTGCCCTAGGCACCAAGCTTTTTGGAACACAAGTTAGAGTCACTCCAAGCTTAGCTAGTGTTGTCATACAATTTTATTTTTAAAGTGTATTTCCTGCTCACCAATGTCTGTCTCTGTCAGAAAGAAAATGCCCTTTAGCTTAGGGTTAGAAAGGGTTAGAAAGTCTGTATGTCTTGATGCTTCATTGCTGGTAGCTAAGCTGTTCCTACTCATGGTCCGTGTAAAAGCTATTCCTCTAAAAAAAACTACCAAGAAATCTAGGGTTCAGGGTCCCCTAGTTTCTCAGCTCTAAAACTCCTTTTCTCTCTTATGCAAGTGAGTGGGAGGAGAAAAGACGCTAGTTATCTCCTGCTTAGGCGCAATTCAGAGCACACACACAAATGCACACACAGACACACACACACTTCTTAGTTTTGAGGACCAATGACATCACGGAATGAATGATGTCCGGACTTGCAAAGTCATTAGCCTCACTTTCTCTTCTAGAGTCATTAAAGTCCAGTGGCAGGACAAAAGGCAGGACTTGCAATGGCCCTCGACGACAGTGCATGACCTTGACTTCTTCATTGTCTGCCCAAACTTTAAGCACTCCACAGTGCCTGCTTCAGCTGCCTTCATGGCCATTTGGACAGGGAAAGCCTTCACATACTTAGGGTAGACATGCTTGAGGCTCATCGGTTACTCTCAACCTAGTTTGGCCTGTCTGCTGAGATGGTTTTACTGGGATATGACCAATGTTATTGCTACAGTTGCTTGGAGCTACAGGTGATAGGTGACTGTATGAATGCCAAAGGTGGATGAGAAGCCCTGAAAAGTTCTCGACAAACCCTCATATCAGAGGTGCTGGTCTTCCCTTAACACCCAATACATCTATGTAGGTATGTAAGTGTCCATATGTGTGTGCATGTCTGTCCATATATACAGCAAAGCCTTTCCTATCTTTGAGCCCACCCTTAGGCATATATTTTGGTTAAGCTCTAAATGTAAATGGACAATAAGCTGGGTCCAGAATTTAATAGGGGGAGAGACTGAGCTAAATTGAATTTGGAAAATTATACAGTTCTTTTTAGCAATCTCAAGATGTTCCTGCAAATAAAGTTCAATCTTTTTGACACAATGCTTTCCTGGCAGCAGTATATGATTGTAAATCTAAGAACACAATGATTTCTGAAGACTTAAAAATATAGGTGACCCAAAGGTGAATGGAGAGACATATGGCAGGATTAAGTAGGCACATTTTCAATGATGATCCATGGAAATCCCCTTCCCTCCCAAGATTTATCCCTTGAATCCTGAGGAAGTTTGAGTAGTAGTCACATGATAGTAATTTGTCCCTGGGAACCCCAGACTCTGGCTAGTGTGAGGACAGATTAGATTGAATGAGATAGGAGAGAGAGGGAGGGAGGGAGGGGGAGAGAGAGAGAGAGAGAGAGAGAGAGAGAGAGAGAGAGAGAGAGAGAGAGAGAGAGAGAGAGAGAGAGAGAGAGAGAGAGAGAGAGAGAGAAAAAGGAGGAGAAAGACAGAGACAGACAAAGACGGAGACGGGGAGGCTATGACAAAGGGGCTACACAAAGGCGCATGCACACACGTACACTCACACACACACACACATACACACACACAGCCCTCTTATTGCATATATATGTAATCATTTTATTTTTTTTTAGATCATTAATCCATCTGGCCTTGTTGCTTTCAGACTAGTAAATCAATAATGGTTTATAAAATTCTTCCTTCTGAGTTTGATTTGTTTAATTTTTCTATTTCCTGTTTTGAACCTTTGAGATTTTATATTTTTATAAAATTTTAGCCATTTCTTTTATATCCTTAATTTTGTTGGCATGTAGATTGTAAGTAACTCTTATGGTTTTCTTTATTTTATATTCCTTCATTATGATATCCCCTTTTGCATTTGTGATTTTAGTAATCTGAATTTCCTGTCTTTTCTTTTTGATTAAGTTTGTTAATGGTTTATCAATTTTATTGGTCTCTTTTAAAAGCACTTTGTTTTATTTTCCATTTCTTTATGAATTCAGTTGTTCTCAGTTTTATTGATTTCTCCTTTTATTTTAATGATTTTTTGCTTTGTGCTTGCTTTTGGTATATTAATTTGGTCTTTTTCTAATTTCTTTAAAAGCAAGCTCAACTCATTAATTTTCTCTTTTTCTATTTTGTTAATAAAGTGTTCAGGGATGTAAGTTTGCTTCTGAATAGTGCTATGACAACATCCCATAAATTTTGATAGGTTGTGTTTCATAGAATCTCTTAGAGGTATATACAGTTGTAGAGGTTATTTGTTCCAACTGATAATGAAACAGGAATTGTCTCTACAAAATCTCTGAGAAAGACTCATTTAGACTCTACTTGTATACCTCCAGAGATGGGAAATGTTCTACTTCTTAAGACAGCCCATTTATTCGGGGAATGCTCTAATAAACAAGTGTTTTTTCCTTGCTTCAAACTGGTATCTGCCTCTCTGAAACTTCCTACCTTTTCTCCCAGTCCTGACCTAGTTGGTAGATCAAGCTAATAATTCTTGAAAGAAGATAGTTCCAGCTTGGCTGAAGATTCTCTCTATAGCTCATAGTCATATCAAGAGGAGAGGACAGCTTGCTCCTAGACCACCTCTGAGCTTTACTGAGCCAACTACAGGGTGTTGGGGAGGAGGGAAAGGGACCTGGCCAACTTTCCATTTATCTGCTTTCAGATCAAAGAACTCTAGATTTAGACCTGAAAGGACATGAAAAGGCCATCTAGTCTAATGCCTCATTTAACAGATGAGGAAACAGAGTTCCAGAACTGTGAAGTGACTTGCCTGATGCTACATGGATAATACAAGAGATTTTTTAACCCAGATCTTCTTACTCCTAATCAAGGGCCCTTTTTACTGTATTTACTAACTTCCCTTTATGCTTCATCCATCACTGTCTTTGTTATCTCCTGAATCACATTCACCCTGGAAGACAGTGAAGCAGCTATGGGGGTATCAGTCACCTGGAGCTCTGACTACTGGGTAAGACTGGCTCTGGGTGGCAAGGGAAGGACCTATCTTGACTTGGAGCAGAGGATGATTAGCACAAGAGAACTAACCCCTGAGCTCACCCTTTCCTGTTTTGACTGGATGGATCATCAGGACCTGGGGTGGGGATTCCAACCACCTTTGATTAAGACTTAGTTGAGTTCAGATAGATGGAGATAGAATTGACTTATGGGACAGATGAGGGAGGATGGCATGTATATAGAGAAATCATTAAATTATAGATAATAAAATTGAAAGGGATTTATATTGTTCTTATATTTTCAAAAAATCTTATTTCCTTAGTTCATTCTTTTATCCAAGTATTATTTATGAAATTCTTTTTTCCTCTCCCTAAAAGTCTGTATTCTTTGTTCCTTTTTGTCATGCTGACTAACTCTTATGTGTATTATTATCTACAAATGCAATAAATAGAATTTCCAGATTTCTAAATTTATTTATAAATTCCTTGTGTCCCAAAACACGATCAATTTTTACAAATGGCTCATCCTTATGTAGCACACAGTCTCATAATTCCAGTTTAGACTAACAGATTGAGTCCCTATAGCTAGGCTAATTTTTTTCTTCTCAGGATTCTAGGGCTAAGTTTAAGGGTCTAGGGAGACAGGTTTATAGCATGTTGCTCATGAGTACACATCTCATGTGTTCCCCTAATATAAATTACTAGTTCATATCTCCCCAATATCTCTTAACCAATTTGTTAATTGTATTTGTTAATATATGTACTGAGATATAGGAGTTAGTCTATCAGCCAGCACCTCCAAGGTCCCTCAGGAGAATGACCTCAAACTCAACATGGCCATCCCTCCCCCCAATAAGTTCACTTCTGCGTGTGGTATATAGCCAATAGATGAGTCAGTCCTTTGTTTGCAGAATATGATTGATGCCTTGGCTTCTAGATCAATTCACTTCTGGGTTGGGTAAAGTCAGTCACTCCTCAGGATTGGCTTCTCACCAGACTTGGCTACTTCCACTACTGACTTTAGCTGCTGATAGGAATTTTTATGGCTCTGAACCTAACAAAGCTCACAAGGTTGCAACCTGCTCTGCTGATACTCATTTACCTAAGACTGAGAAAGAAAAATCGCAACAGAGACACAAGAAATAGCAGCGCTGTGCATTCACAGATACATGGTGGCCAAGTAGGGTCATTGGGCATCTACTTTTCCCCCAACTCAGATGCCGACTGTGATTCTTGCTTCACTTGCCACCATAGGAGAGAGATTTTATTTGTCTGAGCCTTTTGTATGCACACTCAGTTCTGACTTAACAATTAGAATCCTTTTTGTCACAATGCAATAAGTTGACAGAAAAGAGAGAATGCTTGTCCATGCTCTGCAAGGAAGAAACAGAGAAGAAAAGGATCCTTTCATCCCTTTCATAAAGCATTTTCAGAAACAAATTCACCAAGGTTTCATGTGGATTGGCAACAGGTTTGCATATGTTCTATTACCTGGGCCTTCATTGGCCAATCTCTATTTCATATATCTGGGTTAAAAGTATATTATTTCCAGCTTTTCTGATTCTCTAAATATACCAAACCCATTTTTCTTTATCTTCTTTCTCTTTTTTTGCTTGATTATCATAGTCTTTTAGTGAGTTTTTTTGATCTACCATTATTGATTTTCTACTTAATTATCTTTAGAAATCATTTAACTTTGCCTCTACACTGTTGCTCCAGGATCAGATATATAGACTACTATTTCTTATTTAAAACTCTTCCCAAGCCTATCACTTTCCTAAAGGCTTCAGTTTTGTTACATGTGACTCCCTTCAATGCACTCTCTGATATAGTTCCTGCCTGCTGTTCCTTAAATAATAGGGGTCTAGCACATGTATAGACCCCATTAGCTTGCTCAGCTGATGCAGTATCTCCATGTCAAATATGCTAGGGAGCTTGCTTTCAGGAGAATCATGATGATGTGTAAGGGAGGTTCCTTGAAGACAATAGAATATGCATGGAAATTCTGTAACTGGTTCTGATTGGTTAATCACATATTTGGAAAGAACCTTTTCTTTTGTCTACTGGACATGTGATTAGGACTGTAGGAAGCTTCAAAAAGATGTACGTCCAATGCAGTTGCCTCTTTTCTTTATTCACATCTGGGAGTACTCAATGATTATTTTCATTCATGGTGTCCAGTGAGAGAAGAAGCCATTTAAAAAAAGGCTGGAGGAATCTGTTGCCCTGGAGGCCTCAGTGCATGGCCTTTTTATTTATTCTTTTCCATTTGAGGTAAAAGAAGTTGGAGCCTCATGACCTGTTGAGTTGCAAGGGCATTTATGAGGATGCTACATTCTAGAATCCCAACAACCCAAGACCAGATTCTATGCCAAGCCTTACAGTCATTCCAGTGTCAATGGCCCAGGATCTCAACCTACAATGGCTGAAACTCAACTAGCAGCCATGCCACCTTGGAGAGAGATTTCATGAGACTCTCATTCTCATTCATGAGAAGCAATTTAGGAAATGAGCTAAGTTTTGAGCATAGTTTTCCAGAGGCTGAGATGGTATATATTGGAGAGTAAGCCCTGATGGTGGAGGAAAGTTTGCAAAGTTATTCTTGCCATATCTTTGAAGTAAATATCCCTTTATGTAGGCAAATATTTATTTGTTAAAAATAGTTAGGTGGTGAAGTTGATAAAGTGCTGGGCCTGGAATCAGGAAGACTAGAGTTCAAATCTAGCCTCAGACACTTACAAGCTGTGTGATCCTGGGCAAGTCATTTAATCTCTGTTTGCCTCAGCCCTCTGTATTGACAATGCATTTTTGTTTGTTGTTAATGTAGTTTTGCTTCTTAATGGGAAGATATTTCCTATACATTAATAGGCCCATGTGACCTGCCTCGATCATGTGGAAGCCTGACTCACATGAGTCAAGTCACATGGAACAGAAAAGAGGGTGGAGCAGGAAGAGGAGGAGTTAGAGGAGGGCTGAGATGAAGTTACAGAAGTCAGAGCTGGGAAAGGCAGCAACTAGCATGAGTGGGAGAACCTGTTGTGATTTTGTTTAAGGGAACCTGCTTATGATTTATTTAAGGGAACTGGTTTGTGGGAAGCCTAACAGAGGGAAGGCTTAGGGATGGCATTGCTCTCTGCATTGTTATTGTGTATGGATTTCTTTGTTACTATGATGGATTTGGCTTTCTGGTGTTTGAATAAATGTTTGTTTCTGTCTTCCATGTGGACAGTCTGTTGTATTTTGTGATTCAGAGTTGCACCAGCATATTCATGTCTGCCATATTGTGTTGGTGTTATACCCTCTCAACTATAAAATGGGGATAATAATAGCAACTAACTCACACGGTTGCTTTAAGGGTGAAATGACATAACATTTGTAAAAAGAGCTTAGTACAGTGCTTAGCATATGGTAGGTTCTATACAAATGCTTATTACTTTCCCCTTCCCTTTAGAAAAGCTAACCAATATTAAATGGAACTGGGACACTAGTCCTTTAACAGTGGGAGAAAGGGGAACAAAACTGGTGGGAACTACAGTAATGATAATAATTGATCTCTTAACAGCCTAAAGGGTACTTGTAGCAGCCTAATTTTGAGAATATGCTGGAGCATAAAACTTCATACAACACTACATCCCCTACACTACATCCCCTATCTCAGTCACTTTGCACTGGTTGCCCCTCATGCTTAGACTACTCTGTCACTTTATCTCTGCCTCTTAATTTCCTTTAATACTCAACTCAAATCTCACTTTCTGAAGGAGACCTTTCTCAGTCCTTCCAGATATTAGAAACTTTCCTCCATCTATACTAATTGTATATTATATGTAACTATATGTACATATTTATTCACATGTTGTCTCTTCTATTAGAATGTAAGTTCCTTGAGGACAAGAGCTATCCTTTGCCTTTCTTTGTATCCCTAACACTTAGTATAGTGCCTGTCACCTAATAAGCATTTATTAAATGATTCTTAATTGATATATAATTAGGCACATAGATGTTAAATATTCATATTTTTTCCTTTTCAGTGGTACTTTTAATTACAATTTAATTTCTTTGTTCTACTCAGTAAATGCTTTCTAATTTTAGTTCAGCTGCCTCTGACATCATTAATACAAATCTCAAACTTTCTACAGTTAGCTGAAGCACTATAAATTTTAATCTCATATATCTTTAATTTTTTATTACTAACATTAACAAGCACCACATAAAATGAGCATTTCCATATACAAAGTAGTGCAGACAATGACGGAACATGAAACCATGACTGTCTGTTATTTACACATTGCCTTTCCTCTTCAATATATAACAAATTCAATGTTACTTTCAAAGCCATTCTGGTGATCTATGTTTCCTTGTGATCTTTTCATTTGCTTTTATACATTTTTTTAAAATGCTTCAATGACACTGCATTCTTTCTTTTATTTTTCATTCTTTCTTTTCTTAAAAAACATACTAATGATAATCATTCTCTACCTCCTAACTTTCTCCTACCCCCACTGGAAAAAAAAGGAAAGACAAAACCCCTTGTAGAAAATATGTATATACACTTGCCATGTCCAAAAATATATGTCACATTATGCTACTTGAGAATATCATCCCTTTATCAGAAACTGAGTTACATGCTTCACCATTAGTTCTTCTTGGTTGCTCATTGCATTGATCAATTTTCTTAAATCTTTAAAAGCTGTTTTTATTTATGATGTAGTCATTCTTATATAAATTGTTATATGTTTTCCCAGTTTCCCTTGAAACTATCCCTATCATTCTTTCTGACAGCTCAGCAATGTCCTATTAAATTCATATATCATAATTTGTTCTGTTGTGCTTCCTTTGATGAACACTATAATAGTTTCTAATCCTTTGCTGAAACAAAGAGAGACACTATAAATAGTTTTTTATGCATACACATTTCCTCCTGTTTTTTTGATCTCTTGGGCCTAGTATTGGCTCTATCAGTGTCATTGTTGAATGTAAAGATATGCACAATTCAGTCACTTTTGGTATATCCTCAAATTTCATTTCAGAAAGGTTGGACCAGTCACAACTCCACTGACTGCTATCTCAAGAGTGTATGCGTGTGTGTGTGTGTGTGTGTGTGTGCGCGCGTGCATGTGTGTGTGTATCTTTCAGCATCAAAAGTGTCTCCTACAGGCTGTTCTTTTTTGAAATTGCTTTTCTTTTTATAGGGAAATTCAAGCCATTTACATCCATGTTTATAATTTCCTCTAAAATTTTTTAAAAATTGATTTGTTCATTTAATCAAAAGGGAATAGAATTTTCTTTATTCCATTAATAGTAATCATTTCCTATCTTTAGGGCACATATAACCAACAAAAACTCACTAAACAAAATTTTTATATTTCATATGATTAACTCTATAAGTTTCATAAAGTCTTAACCTCCCCTCTTCCTGTTGAAGATAGAGGTTTCATTCTGGGATTCAGCACCAACACTTCTCCACCCCCATTTCCCTGCTCCACACCTCTCCCCCATTCTTTATAAAGTTCATCAATTATTCCATTCCTCCTCATCCCTTTCCTCCCTCAAATCTTATAATTCATAGAATTTTAGAACTGGAAGAACTATCTAATCTAACCTCCTCATTTTCCAGATGATAAAGACTCAAGAAAATTAAGTGATTTGCCGGAGATTTCATAGGTAGTAAACATTAAAAGGAGGATTTGAACTTAAGTCCTCTGACTTCAGGGTCATTGTACTTTCTCTTTTCCTAAGTTGCCTCTTCAAGATATGAGCATGGACTAGGAATTTAATCTGTAACTCCCTCATAGCAAATGAGAATTCTATTTCTGAAATAGACATGTTCTAATTAACTAAAATAATGCTACTATTTTTTTAATGCACATATGGTTATTGTATTGATATAGTTCCTATTTAATTACAGTTGTAAAATTGCTGTTTAAAACAGTGGTTAGATTGGTGACCTATGTCTTTACCTGGCTCTGAGTTCTTCTGGTTTTGCAAATCAAAAGCTGCTCTAATGTCAGTCATTCTGGTCATGAATTACTGAAAATCATTGTGATTTTTAAAAGTCTGTCTTTTGTCTTTTAAAGAATAGTTCATCTTTTTCTAAAATCTGGTTTTGGCATGATGTCCTATCTCTCTTAAATTTTCAGATATCATGTTTAAACTTCTTTGAAACTTTTTTTAAAAATATAAAAACACTGAAACTTGAATTGATACTCCTCACATTGTAACCTTTTTGTGTGTGTATGCATATTTATAAAATCATTATTATTTAGTCTTGAAACTTGACAGTGGTGTATCTAATTGAGTTGCATTTGGAGTTTATCATTCCTGGTGTCCTGGGAACACTGATGATTTGAAACCCATGCCTCATTTTCAAGAGTTCTGAGGAATGTTCTTATATGATTTCCTGAAATATAGTAGTCAAATAATTTGATTCTTCATAATTTTCAAGAATTCTACTATTTCTTAACTTTCTCCCATCATTCTATACCCTAGATTTGTTTCTTTAGTTCACATTACTTACAATTTTTTTCAACTAAGCAATATTCAGTTTATTTTTTTCTTCTTGCACTATTCATTCTGCCTGCTATTCTCCACTAAAATAATTCTGTTTTTAATTTATCATCTAATGGATAGTTATAAAATATTGACTTTCATCATTATCTCATCCTGAGAATCCTTAGTTGTAGCATGGTTCAGTGGAATAAGGTTTTGCTCTCTTGTCAAAGGACTAGAAATCCTGATTTAGCTAATTTGGCCTTGAGGAAGTCACTTCACATCTCCGGACGTGAGGGGAATATGATCAAAGTCAACAAGGCTAAGGATGAAGCTTTTGTTTTGGCACTGAAGATATTTCCCTTCACAAGGGGTAAACATCTAAACATTTGAGGATGGTTGATTTAAGTCATGGTTAAACATAGACCTGAGCTGTACCCTTGTATTTGGCATGTAAAAGGATAGCTAGAAAGTTAGATACACACACACGCGCACGCACATGCACACACACACTCACACACACAGAACAAGATCTGAGCTAGCCAAAGGTAACCTACTCAGACATACACAAAAAACCCTGACTAAATTAGATTTTTAAAAGACATACAAAGGGAAACAAAGCAGATAACTGAAGATGAATGTAAAAGACTGATGTAGAATCTAATGAAATAGAAAAATAGCTGTAATGAATATCAAGAATGCTAATGTTCAGAATGAACTGGGGCTTGTAATAGTTGTGGAGGCAAATGAAAGAATAATCAGTTTTGTTGGGAACTAAAAAAATTATCAAGTAAGGGATAGGATTACTGATTCATTTGGATGGGATGATGATAACAGATGACAAAGAGTCCAGTAAAGTCAGTCATTTATTAAGTGCCTACTATGTTCCAAACACAGTGAAAAGCACTAGAGATACAAAGAAAAGTCAAAAAAGAAATAGGCCTTCTCTGCATGGAGCTTACTGTGTAAAGAATGCAAACAACTATGTTCAAACAAGATACATGCAAGATAAATTAGAGCTATTCAATAGAGGAAATGTCATCCATAGAAAGAATTCAAAGTGGAGGGGACATTTTTGGGGGACAATCAGAGTGAAATATTAGATCCAAAGAGAAGGTAAACCTATTCAACTTCTGTTTTGTTCCTGCTTTCTCTGCCAAAGAGAATGCTTTTTCAAATGAAAAGCTTCCCTTATTAAGTTTAAGTCAACAGTCCTAGATGAACTGTATATTCCAAGATACTAGGAGAACAGATATATTCATTTCTCACCAGATTGCACTCTGGATCACACCTCAAAAAACTCTTCTCTTAGATCACTTCAGCCTTGCAATTCACACCTCCAAAGTACCCTCTGCCCCTGACTCCTCTCCCTCTGAGAGCATGACTCTTCCTAGAATTTCCATTTTAGAAGAGTACCATCTCTTCATTTTTCAGTAGGTTACAATCCAAACTGTTCCATGATCCCTTTCTTCCCCCTCCCTTTCCCTCTTTCAGCTTCCTTTAATTCATGGTCTTCCCTCGATCAAATATAAGCTCCTCAAGGATAGGGACTGTCTGTCTTTTTGTTTGTATTTATTTGTATTCCCAGCACCTATCACAGTGCCTAGAACATAGTAGGAACTAAATAAATGCTTATCTTGCCTGCTTCCAGTCAACCATCCCAGAGTCACTGCCAGTGACCTTGACTTTTGTCGCCGCTGGATTTCAATAACTCTGGAGGAGAGAGTGAGGCTGATGACTTTGAACTTTGTGCAACTCTGCCTCATTTAAATCCAATTCATTTACAAGTCAAGACATCACTCTCATGATGTCATTGATCCTCTTTGAGAAAGAAGGACAAAGAATCATGCACGCGCGTGTGTGTGTGTGTGTGTGTGTGTGTGTGTGTGTGTGTGTATAAAATGAAGGCTTTACACCAGATGATTTCAGAGAAGTTTTCCAGGTTTAAATCTCTGATCTTCAATGTATAAGCCTCTGAGTTTGATTACAATTCCTGAAAAAGTTCTTGAGTGCATTATTAAATGAATGATTTATGAGCATTTAGAAAGGAAAGTGTTAATCACTAGAAACCAATACGGTTTCATCAAAAACAGGTCATACTAGAATTATTTCATTGTCTTTACAAATACTAGACACTAGATCCAGAAAAGGCTTTGGATGTCAAATTCCTGAATTTCAATTAAGTATTTGATGAAATCTCTCATGTTATCCCTTTGGATATGATGGAAAAACATGAGCTACAATATAGGATTATTACATGAATTCAGAATTATTTGAATGACTGGATCTAAAGACTTGATGGATCAACATCAGACTAGGAGGTTTCTAGAAGAAGGCTCCAAGGGTCTATTTTTAGCCCTGTGCTATTCAATATACCATCATAAGATCATAGATTAATATGTTTTACATGGCTACATATGTATAACCTATATCAAACTGCTTACCTTCTTAATGAAGGGTCAGGGGAGGCAGGATGGGGGAGAATTTGGAGCTCAAAAAAATTTTTTTAAATGAATGTTAGAAATTGTTTTTACATATAATTGGAAAAATTGAAAATTATTTATATCCTTAAAAAAGAAATGGATCCCTACAACTCATATATTGACTTAAAAAACCACAAATTAACATTATCTATATTGTATTGCATTTTTATTTTGTCAAACATTTCCTTGTTAAGGAATTAACAATTGTTAAACACTGTTAAAGCAAATGTTAAACATTTTTGAACATTTTGATCTGGCTCCAGATATTGCAGTCTGTGTGTGATCTGGGTCACATGTTTAACACCTCTGACTAGATTCTAGTCTATAGTTGAGGAAACTTAGACTCAAAGAGTTGAAGTGATTTGCCCCAGGCAGAGCTGATCCTCTGCCATCATTATCAATAAAGGAGTGGAGATTTAGATATCATGCTTATGAATATACAACTGATTCAAACCTGGGCCAAATAACTAGCGTAACAGAAGCAGGGTCATAGAATCGGATTCAGAAAGGCTAGAACCAAGAGTCAAATTTAATAAAATTAATAATAGGGATGACATATAGAGTAGTAGATAGCTGATCTGTTGAGTGAGGAAAGTCTGGGTTCAAGCTTTTTCTTCAACACATCCTGGCTGTGTGACTCTGGGCCAATCACATAACTTCTCAATGCTCTTTGGTAACCCTCTAAGACTTTAAATTGCACAGATGGAGAGAACTTTCATTAGTAGAAGTTCCTCAACAAGAACAGGAAGGGTGTCTGTCCCACGATCCACTAGTTGGAAGAGGTCAGATCTTCAATAACACCTAGGAGACTTGGCTTCTCAGACAAGAAGACCCTCTATTGAGTTTTCCTGTCTCCCAGTTTCCTGATACAATCAAACCCTTACCCAGTTCCAGGAACTGACTTGGAGATTTATGAGGCTGTATAAGTTTTAATTTAGTACAAAGTAAAATAGTCTCCCCTAAGGATGGGAAGTTTCTACCTTTGATATTAAATAACAAAGACAAAAAAGACAGTGTGACTCTGATTGCCCTTCTACAGTCCCTATCCCTCAGGGTGCTGAATGTGCTCAGGTGGAGACCACTGAGCCAAGGGCATGATGTCTTGGGCCTTCCTGATGGGGAGAGAGGGTGTCTGCTGTGAAGGCATCATGTGTCTTCTGCCTCCCCTTCTTCCCCTGGGAGACCCTTAAGGGAACACTACACACATCCCTGGAGACTTCCCAGACAAGCTTGAATATAAGTAGAAGGCCCCAGAGAACTAGCAAACTGAAATCTTACCTGGAGACAGTGATGGTGGGATAGGAAGTGCCTTGGATTTAGGGTCAAGAGATCTACTTTCCATCTTTGTTCTAATAATTTCTGGTTCCATGAACCAGAGCTGGTTATTCTGCCCGAGTCTTAGTTTTCTCATTTTTTATGAAGAAAGTTGCTTTGCCATTGACATACAAGGAGCTTAAAAAGTTATTTACAACTTCCCATGATAAAGTAAAGGAAAAAGGAGAGGAAAGGGAAGCTGTTTATGAAAGTTGGTTTCAGGCTGGTAGTACTTTCTGTCTTATTTGGGGTCCTGCTCTCAGTTTCCTGACAGCAACAATTGATAATCCATGACAATTGATCACCCTTGCGCAGTAATGCTGTGTCTTAACCCAATTAAAAAACATGTTTTTATTCACATGTACAGTATGGTACTATAATACATATTATCTTTTTTTGCTGGGAATGATAATACTTTCACAAGGACTTATTAGGTTGTAGTGAAGGAAGTGTTACATGAACCTTAAAGGGTTATAGAAAAATGAGTTATTATTATTTAATTTTTCTAACAAGTGAGGTTTCCATAAAGTGGTCCAGTGAGGAAGGCCAGTATTATTATTACCATTTTGTAGCTATGGAAGCTGAGTCTAAGAGAGGTACTAAGTGGCGCATTGGTTAGATAAGAAGAACTGAGTTCAGATTTGACTTCAGATAATTACTAACTGTGTGACTGCTGGGTAAGTCACTTGACCACTACCTGCCTCAGTTTCCTGAACTGTAAAACGGGGATAATAATAGCAACTTCCCCTCAGGATGTTTGGGAGGATCAAATGATATATATATATATATAAAACTCTTAGAACTGTGCCTCATACATAGTAGGTGCATAATAAATGCTTTTTTCCTTCCTTTCCTACAAAGTGAATTAATTGCTTAAGCTGTGTGATATAGCTAGTGAGCAGCAGAGTTGAGATTCTAAGTCAGATCCCCTGATTCTCAGTCCAGTGCTCTTCTCACTACACAAATGACCTCTTGGAGACAAAAAGACATGCCTCAGTGGCAGCTGGGTGGGGAAGATGCTTTAAGATAAGGGTTCTTAAATCCCTGGAGGGCTGCCACTATTCCCTCTATGAAAGGTCAACCCTGCTGAATCACAGGACTCCAGACACCAGCATGCTCTACTTGAGTAAGAATTCTGTCTACAACGTAACTGACAAGCAGCAATCATCCAGCCTTCAATGTAGATCCTCAGTGAGGGGGAACATACTATTTCCCTACTCTTGGATCAAGTAAGATCACATATGTTTCAAGGATTATATGTGTGTGCATACTCGTACTCATATACATATGTACATACATACACTTACACCTACCCATATAGGCACCACACATACATATACATGAATGTACCTATATACACATACACATAACACAGTGCATATACAGATACATGCACATACATGCATGTGTATATGTAACACATGTGCACATATATACATGGGTGTGTTGCATATATGTGTATAATCTTATACGTATATACATAGGAATACGCACATGCACACACATACATATGTGTATATTGTCCATGTAGATAGCTTTGAAACCTATATAAATGTTAATTATTATTATTGTTATTTTTATGTTAATAGCTGTGATGGTTGTTTTGGCTCTAACTATAACCCTTGAGCACTGACCTCAGAAACAGGAAGATCTGGATTCAAATTTTGCCTCTGACAATATTGTCAGTGTGAATCAGAGGGAGCCCTTAACCTCTTAGTAGCTAGATCAGAGGTGTCAAACTCTTCCTGATGGCCCCAAACTTGTCAAATTTTCCAGGAACCAGATTAAGATGTGGTTGGGAAATATTTAGCAAAATAAATGAAAATATAATACAGTACAGATGATATTAATTTGCAGTTTTCTAAGTTAATATATGTCAGACAGGAATCTTTCTCTATTTGAATTTGATAACCTTTAAGATAATAATTCAAAGACAAAAGGATTTTCCTTATCTAGGGAAGAGTATCCTATATCAATAAAATTCCAGGTCCATTGCCTATTTTGAATTGTTAGGAAGTTTTTTTTTTCCTGGTATTAAGTCTAAATTTATGTGAATGTTATTCCTACCCATTTATTTTTCATTCTGACCCCTTAGGGCTAAGCAGAACAAGTCTACTCCAGTACTTTAAAAAATACTTTCATTGGGAATTTAACATCAATAAGCATGAACTTTTCAATATACAAAGAATAAAAAAGAGCAATCCATAGGAAACCTTGAATTTCTGTTGTGTGCATGGTTTTTTTAGTGTTTCATAATATCCAGATCACATGACCAACAAGATGGAAGACTAGACATTTTCTCTGAGCCTCATGACCTCTAAAACATCTACAAAATAGAAATTATGTACCAAAGGTAGAGAAACTTCAACAGTCTCCATGGTCTAGGGTACCTGGAAGTGTGGTCAGGCAGGCAGTAGTCAAGCGCAGTTTTTCACTGCCCTCCACACTACTAGCATGAAGGCTATAGTACACAATCCAAGGAATCCTTCCCCCCCCCCCCCATAGGCTTGTAAAAAAAAAAAAACAACCCATGCCCCAGTCCCCTTTCCTTCTTTCTAGTGCTGTGGAAATCTGGGCTCCCATCTGTGGAAATTTGCTGAGATCTCAGTGGCCAAAAACATGACAGTGCTGGCAAAGATTACCCAGCTGCAAAAGACTATTGCAGGAACACAAAGGAACAGAGGGGACAAGATGGGACACTGTTTGAGCTGGAAATAGAAATCAACCCCACCCCAGGGTCTCCCTCTTCCCAGAGGCTTAGAGACATAAACTCCAAATGATAAAAATCACCCCTGGCTATAGTAACACCAGTGTGACAGTACTTTGAACTGGGCCAGAGAACTGAGACCAGAAAACTGGACCAGAGAACTTGAGGAACAGAGAAAATGAGACAGAACAAGTACTCCAATAAGCCTGAAGGAAAGAGCCCAGCATCCAACTGGGACCACTTATTTTCTCCAAAAATATTACTCGAGCTAGTGAATTATGAATTGTCCAATGTGGGAGGAGGCTGAGACACTTTGAGATCCAGCTCCAGTGGAAACCATCATTAGATGGGAGGGAGTCAGAAAGTGAGCAATAGGGGGAGGTAATAAAGGAAAAAAGACTGAAATTACCAAAGATCTCAGGAAAAAGAAAACTAAGACTTTGGACATAAGCAGAGAAATCAACAGGAAAAATATCAACCATGGAAGAAAAATGTGACTTCTAGATCCAGCAAATGAGTTCAGGAATCTATAAATAAATACCACAAAGCAGTGGGAAAAAAATCTAACATTTGATGATTCAGACGATTCTATGGAATTTGAGGAAAACACAGAATAACAATACACTGTTTCGAAGTGGTTTTAAATAGAAATGGGGACTATGAGAACAGAATTTATGGCCTGCACATCAAAAATAATTGGAGGAATGGAAAATTTTAATCTGTGATAGCAAGTCTCACCAAAGAAACAAAAGAGAGAGCAATAGATTGGGAATGAAAATACAAAGTAGTAAAAGATAATCTAGAAGAGAGAGAAGAAAAAAACATTAAAGAAAACCTACCCTGTATCCAAGGAAAAATACTGATCTTGAAGACAGAAAACTTAGAGACAATCTAAGGATTATAGGTCTCCCAGAAGAACACAAGTCAAAAGAGCTGAACACCATAATACAAGAAAACTGCCCAGGACTTCTTACCACAGGAAATAAATACCAGTTGAAAGAATTCATGGGGGGGAAGGCTGCTAACTCTAAGATACATAGTCATTAAATTTAACAAAAAATTCAGAAATAATTTCTACAAGTGATCAGGAAAAAGACTTTCAAATACAAACAGAAAGAAATTATAATAATAACAATAGCACTTATGTAGTACCTACTGTGTGGCAGGCACTGTGCTAAGCACTTTACAAATTTTCTCTCATTTGATCCTCACAACAACCTTGCAAAGTAGATGGAAAATCCCTGACTCAGTTTATTTTACTTTTTTATTCTATCATCTATTTCTCCATCCACTCCATTTATCCATTCATTAATATCTACCTACAGCAATCTACCTATCTATCTATCTATGCATATGTGTACACATATATATACACATACACACATATTTGGCATACATTACAGTTTCCAAATATGATATAGCCTGCTTCTTTGCTCTTACTCAATTATGGGTTAAGCTCATTATCCAGCAGCAATATCTATCACACACACACACACACACACACACACACACACACACACAGACACACACACACACACTCCTACTAATTGACTAACATTGACTGGCCATCCCATCTAAATGTTATGTTATAGCTTGGATATGGGTCAGTCTTTATCGATTTTTTCCTTTTTTAGATTTGTTAGGTTGGTATACTGTGAATGGTCTTAGATATAACTAACGAGTTGCTGTAGTATCATGAGGTTTGATACAATCAGAATAATGTCCTCTGCAGACTGCAATAGCTGAAGCAGTTCACCATCTCCTGGGAATCCTTATTCCACATGGACCCTGCTCAACATCTTCAAGAACAATGAATTCTTTGGTGAACATCCACCTCCTCATTTTAGATCTTACTAGACAGATAATCAGATGATTGTGAAACAAAGAAATCTTGCTGATTTATTGAAGACTAGACTGCCAGAAGTGTTTGCTTCTAAATCTTACTTATATAATCAATTCCATTGATTTCTATCATTTTGACAATTACCACCGCATAATGTAATTTCACATCTGGTAATGCTACTTAAGTTTCCTTCTTTTTTTTACTTCTCCATTGCTTCCCCTAATATTCTTGACCTTTTGTTTCCATATAAATCCTGTTAGGATTTTGTTTAATTTTATAAAGTACCCCTTTGAAATTTTGATGAATACATTGTTAAATTATAGATTAATTTCTCTGCTTTACTTTATTAGTACAACTCAGCTGCTGACACTGGTTAGCAAAATGAGTTAGCTCCATTGTTTCTGTCAACATTGTATTATAGCTATATTTATGTAATTCTTATGTGTCTTGATGAACAAACTCCAAGATATATAATGCATATTGTCATTTTGAATGGTATTTCTCTTTCTATCCACATATCTTGGATATATATATCCTGGCAAAAGTTGTAAACACTAATGGTTTTATATATTGCTACTTTGTTGAAGCTATTTATCAAAACAATTTTTTTTGATTCTCAAGGATTTTCTAACTAAGCTATCAAAGCCATAAATGGAATTGTTTGGTTTTTTTTTTTTTTGCCGTGTCTCTACCAATGCTTACTCTTTTAATTTCTTTTTCTTGTCTTATTCTTATAGCTGGCATTTCTAGTACTATGTCAAATAATGGCAGTAATAGTACATATCTTTGTTGAATTCTTGATCTTAATGGGAAAGCTTACAGTGTTTGTTACAAATAATGCTAGCCTGTTGAATTTAATATGTGCTTGGAGGAAAAAGCAAGCTGTACATGATAAAAACTCACAGTTATGTGCTCATTCTTTTCTGTTCCGCTTTGTATATAGAGATGCTTTTTTTGTTAAGTTAAAATAAAAACAATTTGAAGAAACAAATAATGTTAACCCTTAATTTTAGATAGATTTTTAAAAATCATATTAAAGAAGGATCTTTTTATTCTGTGGTTTTTTTCCTTTTTTGACATAAACAAACACTAGGATTCATATAACACTTTTTCTACATTTAGTCTTATAACCATATAGTTTTATCATGTTAATTGTTTTCTCAGAGCTTAGCATAGTACCTAGTATGTAGCAGGTACTTAATAAATGGGAGAAAACATAAAGGATGATTGCTAGTGGGGATGGACAGATTAAGTGAAGGTTTGGGATGTGGGAGAGATGTGGACATGTTTGTAAGCATAGGGAAGCAGTGGACAAGTTCTGGGATAATAAGGGATAAAATAGAATCACTTTTTGCATGTTGAATGATTTGTCTTGGCAAGGAGAAGGAATCTCTCTTTGAGACATGAGTGAAGAGAGAGATAGGAGCAGAGAGAATCTGAGTGAGATGAAATGAGGAGATGGAGGAGGAAGAAGAGGAGAAACAGAGGGAGATCTTAGTGAATGGCCCCAATTTTTTTTGTTAATAATTAATTAATTAATTTTCATTTTCCAACAATCACTTCCATAAGTTTTAAATTTTTCTCCCTCTCCTACCTCCTCCCTTCCCATGATGGCATGCAATCTTATATGGGTCCCCAATTTTTTTTAATGAAATAGGAGGCAAGTTTCTCAGCTGAGAGAGTAGAGAA
Source organism: Notamacropus eugenii (assembly GCF_028372415.1). Classification (NCBI taxonomy): domain Eukaryota; kingdom Metazoa; phylum Chordata; class Mammalia; order Diprotodontia; family Macropodidae; genus Notamacropus; species Notamacropus eugenii. Next base: position 435,946,623 of record NC_092873.1, on the reverse strand, counting down.
AAGGAAAGTTGTGGGAGGATTGAGGAGGGAATGAAAAAACCTGGAAAAGCTACTGTGGGAGTGTATATATATCAATTAGGGATGCATAAAAATATTGCCTTATCTTAGCTAGGGCTCAGGTGAGCTTATATAGCATAAACTTTAGATTTCAATTTATATATAAAGATGATAATTGATCTCATGGGACCTGATGAAGTGACTAAGTGAATGCAGAGCAATTATATGTGTACACAGGACTGAGACCTGTCACACACTCATGCATAGAGAGAAGGATAGAGAATGATGATCCAGAAAAGGAGACTAAAAAGGAGATTCAGATCGGAGAAGATCCAGGAGAGGGCAGAGTCATGAAAACTCAAGGAGGAGAAAGGATCTTGGAGTAATCAACTATACCAACTACTGCCCAGGCATGAGTACTAAGAAAAAGTCATTGGATTTATCAATGAAAAAAATCATTGGTGTCCCCAATGGATAAGTGGTCAAAGAATACGAACCATTATCAGAAGAATAACAAACTATTAGCAGCTTTTTGAAAGAACACTCCAAATTACTAATAATAGGAGAAAAACAAATCAATAAAACTTTAAAACACACGCACTAAGAAAATTGGCAAAGATGAAAAAGAGGAAAGTAGTCAATATTCAAAAGGCTGTGGAAAAACATGCACACTAATACACTGCAAGTGGAATTGTGACTTGGCCTAAACATTTTGGGAAGCAATATGCCTCCACTCCACCCCCCAAAAAATGTCCATACCTTTTTCCTCAGGGATCTCACTGCTAGGCATTCACTTCAAGGATAAAGACAGAAAGAAAAGTCCAATTTATACCAGAATTTTTGTACAGGCAAAAGTCCAATTTATACCAGAATTTTTTTAGGGTAGGAAAGAACTAGAAACTGAATAGATGCCTATCAATTAAAGATCAGCTAAACAAGATGTAGCACATGAATGTAATGGAATATTATTGTTCCATAAGAAACAATGAATATGAAGAAGTTACAGAAGCATGGAAAGTCTTATAAGCAGAACCAGAAAAGCAGTATTCATGATGACTTCAACAAGGTAAATGGAAACAGAGAAGGGGAGGGAGAGAAAGAATGAGTGAGAGAGACAGACAAGACAGAGACAGACAGACAGAGACACAGAGAGAAGACACACAGAGAGAGAAAGAGAGGGAGAGGTCTAGAGAATTTATTAATCGTATACTTGTCTCCCTTCTTTTCTGTGGTTGGGGATTATGGGTGGGGAACCCTGAATACTCTGTGAAACCATTGACATGCTGATTTATTTTGCTGAATTGCTTCTTTTTCTCTTTTTTATATTTTATTACAAGGGTTAACTTGCTGAGCAGGAGAAGGAATAGAGAGATATTCAGAAATAAAAGTGATATAAAAACAAAATATGCCTTATAAAGTTTATACTCAGAGTAGTCTTTGGTAGCTTTGATGAGAACAGTTTCAGTTACATGGTAGGGTCAGAAGCCTGATTAAAAAGTGCTGAATAATGTGAGATAAGGAAGAGGAGGCAATGAGTATAGATGGCTTTTTCTAGGAGTTTGGCTATGAAAGAGAGGATGATATGAGAAGGGACTGATGGTATAAGATGCCTGATGGAACAGCAAGGCAAAGTGATAGGGTTTGGTTTGGTTTGATTTGATTTTAAGGATATGCATTTGAGGCTAGGAGAGAACTAATGAATGAAAAGAAGTAGAGGGTTATAGTGGTGACGGAGATGATTGAAGTGGTCAAGATAGGAGACGATGGGTTTGAGAGCACAAATAGAGGGGTTGCTCTTGGCAAGGAAAGGGGCCACCTATTTCTCATAGATTAAAGCAAAGGAGAAAATGGGAGATGATGTGGGAATTTTAGGTATAGCATTGGGTGAAGGCCATGTGGTGGTGTGGATAGAGAGCCTAGGAGTCAGAAAGAACTAGGTCATGTCCTACATATGACACATACCAATTGTGTGACCCTGGACAAGTCACTTAACCATTCAGTACTGTTTGCATTGTAGAGGAAATCTCACCATGGAGTTCCATTTATTGGTGAGGTCTCCAAACTCAAGAAGAGAGGAATGATCATGATCAGTGGCTTCAGTTTTATCATAAAATATGTTGCTACCTTCTGCTAAGAGGGTGGATAGAGGGGATGATGTAGGTGGCTTGAAGAGAGAAACCGAGCTATTTTTAAATTTCCTGCTATGTGTTCGGCATTGTGTTAAACTGTGAGGATACAAAACAAAACAAAACAAAACAAAACAAAAATAGTCCATAATAGAAATGGTACTGGGGTGGGTACATAAGAAATTTAATCTCCAGTCAGGGAGGAATGAAAGAATTGCTGTGCAATGGTGAGGACCTAATTGAGATTAGATTTCAAAAAAATCATAGTGGATTAAGGCAACATATGTGTGACTTTTTTCAGTGGTGTTCAGGAGCCCAGGAGCAGGAGAAGAGAAGATAGATGGGGGTAGGGGGTGGGAAGGCAGTGGTAATCCAGGACTGGAGAGGCAAGTGATTCAAGGGGAGAAGACAAAGCAAAGTTAAATTAGCTAACTACAGGTTTGAGATTTTATAGGGAGGAAAATGAGACAAGAGGAAGGGTGGCAGACTAGGAAAGCAAGGATAGGTGGAGTGATTCGAGGTTATAATGACTATGGAGAGCAACTTGAGGAGGTATGAGGCACCAAGAGAGGTGGAAGGATCTCACAAAGGAATTTCAGAATGCTAGATCCTAAAGGTAGAACACTTAAAGATGAGATGTGGAGCATGACTGTCCCCATTGGTGATTGAGCTGGAGTAAAAATTCAAGATGAGGGGATTGAGGAGTGAATAATCAGCGTTTGGGAGAATATACACAAATACATTGAAGACCTAAAATATAAGAGGAGATGACGGTGATCCTTCTTCTAAATTCCTTAAGAAGGGAGGCAGAATGACCTGGGGGTGGGTAGAAATCTACCCCTAGGATCTAGAAGGGTTAAAGCTCTTATATAATCTAAAAACTTTACTTCCCAAACCATGCTCTCCGGCAGATTTTTTGTTTGTTTCTGCCATCCTACCCTATGGCCAACTTTTACAATGAAGTCCCTGACTGCTAAAATACATGTCAATTTAATTTGGAAGGTCCTATAGAGTTCATCATAGAATTTCTCCATCTCTCCATCCTCTGAAACAGATGTTGGTACATAAGATGCAGAAATGTTAATGGTCCTCTTTTTCCAAATTCTTATCACAAACAATGCAATCCCAGATAACAACATATCCTATGAAATGATGCTTCCTGTGGCCTTTTAATATATGATCAAATCAACTTGACCATCTTTTATTTGCTTCTCCAAGGAGAATTTGGGAACTATCCTTCCATTTAGCTCTTAGCATGGTACCTGATACACTTAATGCAGCTTAATATATGTTGATTTCTTCCCCTTTCCTTGGCTTCTGGTTTGGTTTATAGGAAGATTATTAACAGGGAATGCCATTCAGTTCCACCTATGGTGTATCCACTGGTTAGTTTCTGAAAAAGGATCTTACATTTAGAGTACCAATGGCTAAGTTCCCATTTATAGAAAAATTCTGGTTTGGGCGTGAAGAACATATTTATCTCATAAGAGAATTTTTGTAGAGTGCAGTCTTTCTGTTTTTGAAAACAGTTTATGGAGCTTGGGAATTATTTGTCCTTAAATATTTGATAGAATTCATTTCTTAATCTGTCTGGTGTTAGTTTTGTTTTCTTTTTCATAGAAGTTAGTTTCCCATCTGCCCTCTTTTTCTACTACTCTGCTATTGTCACTGTTGAAGAGAATGGGGGACAGCCCAAGACTGTTATTTTGTATTTTTCTTTGTTTCATGAGTTGCCACAGTCAGACACTTTATCACCAAATACCCAGCCTGCTGGTAATGAGTATCTCTCTGGTCCTCTTGAAAATAGATGTAGTCTGAGGCTGGGACCCCACTCAAAGGCTGTTCAGCATGGAAGAATCCTGGAAAGGCTGCAGTAGAAGGTAAGTTCCTTGAAGGAGAGATAGTATCATTTTTTGTCTTTGTAATCTCATACTAATAAATGACTACTGGTTAATTAGTGAATTGAACTGTTTGGTCCATTAGCATCATTTTCAAGAGCACAGGGCCACTTCCCCATTATAGAGTATCAGAGTTAGAATCATACAATTCAAGCTGGAAGCAACCTAAGAGGTAATTTAGTCTAACACTCTTGCTTTGTAGATGAGGTATGTAAAGCTCAGGAGAGGTTTCTCCTCTTGCCTTCACTTCAGTGCCTCCCCTATAGAGGTCCATAACTCTAACAGCATGAACCAATTCACCAGCAAGTCAAGATATCACCCTCGTGATGTCATTGGTCCTTTTTGAGAATGTGACAATGCTGCTATTTCTTCTCCTTCTCCTTCTTCTTCTTTCTCTTCTTCTCTTCTTTTTCCTCTTTCTCCTCCTCTTCTTCTTCTCATCTTTTCACATGAGGTCGTATACTTACATGTGAGTGCTCTGTCTAAAAGAATATAATTTTTGGTCATTTATATTTCATAAGCTATCTTGGGGTTTGGAGGCTAGATTTTTTTATTTCCAGTTTATTTTATCATTATTTTTTAAAAAGTTGAGACAATTAACTCTTTGTCTTGTCCAGTTTTCATTTACGTTTTCTTGAAATATAGCTCTGACAAAAACAGACTTTCACAAAGCCCATTGTGATTCAAATGGAGCTACTGGACTATACCTTTAAACTCAGATCACTCTGGCTTTCATTGAGTGGCCAATACTAGGTCCCAGGCCAATCCTTTCTTGCTCATTGTTTGAGTTTTGATGGCTCAGAGTGAGTATAAATAGTAATTGTTTTCTGTTCTGAACAGAAAGGGTCTTTCTCTTCCAGATTGATTCTTTTGTCATGGCAAACTAGGCCATCTTTTGTCTCAATTCTTACCTAGCCTTTAGTCACTGAATAAGCATTGCCTCAGACAAACCTAGACCTGGGAGAGACCCTAGTTTAAAAAAACTAAGGTCACCTACTGGGCCATTGACAATGATCTTGACTTTTATCTTGCTACTGGACTCTGGTGACTAGGAGGAGAGAGTGAGGCTGATGACTTTATGCAGCTCTGCCTCACCTAAATCCAATTCACATGCAAGTCACCCTTGTGATATCATTGTTTCTTTGTGAGAATGAAAGACCACCACCAACAACAATATGTATTTAAAAAGCAAATTGTAACAGAATTGACAGTTTCATGTATACTCCTTTTTATTCTTGTTTTTTAATATTTCTATTTATAGATGATTATTAAACTTTGAATTTTAAAAAAATAACTAGGGTTCCCAAACCATTTCTAATGGCGGAGTCAAAGGATCACCTTACATGACATTCTATCAGGGGATAGGACTCAACGTTACAGATGACCTGGCATTTGACATTTGCCTATGTGGAGCAAGGTTGTAAAGAAGCTACAATAAGTACTAGAACCAAAAAGGAGACAGCCTAAGTGACATGCCCATATACATGATTTGACCCAAGACCCAGTCTCACCTATGTAATAATGAGCCACGTTAAAATGAGATCCTATACAAAACCCTGAACAAATTTTAAGTATTATGGTTAGAGATAGAGAGAGCTAGTCTCAGAGTTAGAAAGGCTCCTTGAAACATATACTCTTTATGTGGTCCTGGTCAAGTTCCTTAATTTCTCAATGACTCAAATAATTCTCTTTTTTTAATGGTTTTTTTCCTGGAAAGACTTACATTAACTGATACAAAATGAAGTGAGCAGAACCAGGAGAACATTGTATACAGTAACAGCAGCATTGTATGATGATCCACGGTGAAGGACTTAGCTCTTCTCAGCAATACAATGATATTAGACAATTCCAAAGGACTCATGATAAAAAATGCTACCCACATCGAGAAAGAGAACTGATGAGAGTCTGAATACAGATTAAAGCATGCCATTTTTCACTTTATTTATTTTTGTGTGTTTTTTTCTTCTTTTTGTTCTGTTTCTTCTTCCACAGCATGACTAATATGAAAACATATTTTACATGATGGCACATATGTAACCTATATGAAATTGCTTTCCATATTAGGGAAGGGGGGGGAGGTGAGAGAGAAAGGGAGAAAATTAGGAACTCAGAATTTAAAAAAAATGTTGAAATTTATCTCTACATGTAATTAGAAAATATAAAATATTATAAAAACAAAAATAAATATATTTATGTTTTCATATTACCTAGATCCCTGTATCCCTCCCTTTCTGCCATCCCAGGGACCTATCTTTTATAACACTTTTTTTATTAAAAAGAAAAATTGGAGGAGAAAAAAATTGATAAAACTACAAACATATTAAAAATCTATTGTTATATGTAATATTCATACCCATGGACCCCAGTCTCTCAAAGGAGTGAAAGAAGGTTTGTCTTTTTTGAGAGGGATTTCGATCTTTTTCCTTATAATTTCACATTAAACTTCAGTTGTATTGTGTTTGTTCTATTAGTTTACACTGTAATAATCATTGTTTATATTGAGGTCCTGACCCTACTCACTGTATTTTGCAGCAGTTCAGGTAAGTCTTTTCATGCTTCTCTTTATTCATCATGCCCTTTCTTATGGAATATAATATTCCATTTAATTCAGGTACCACAATTAGTTTGGTCATAAATTGTGTTTCTAGTTCTTTACTGCCACAAAAAAAGTGCTGTAAATATTTTGGTGTTTTTCTCCTTGTCAATGACCTCCTTGGAATACCTAAGAGTGGAATCTCTGAATCAAAGGGTATGTCAGCCAATAAGCATTTATTAAGGGACGTGGGAGGGGAGAAGGGAAAAGCATTTATACAGTGCTCACTATCTTCTAGGCAGTGTGCCAAAGCCTTTTTACAAATATCATCTCATTTGATCCTCACACCAACCCAGCAAGGTAGGTGCTACCAATACCTCTGTTTTAAAATTGAGGAAACTGAGGCAGGCAGTTCAAGTGATTTGCCCAGGATCGCACATTTAATAAGTGTCTGAAGCTAGATTCAAACTGAGATCTTCCTCTCCCAGCACTCTGTCCATTGAGCCTACAGCTACTTCTATCAAACCCTTACCATGTGTAAAGCATTGGCATATGACATTTAATCATGGACTGGGTATGGACATTTTAGTCACCTTTTTTTTGTATAATTCCAAATTACTTTCCTGAATGACTGTACCAATTCACAGCTCCATCAACAATGCATTAACATGCCTGTCTCTCTACAATCCCACCAACATGAATTATTCCAATCTTTCATCATCTTTGCTGATTTTCTGGGATGTGAAACTTCCAAGTTGTTTTGATTTGCATTTCTCTTTATCATTAGTGATTTAGAACATTCTTTCATATAGTTGTTAATAGTTTGCAAATCTTTTTATTTTTTTGAGAACTGTTTGTTCATACTCTTTGACCATTTGACTTATGTTCTTTATTTGTCTCTGGGCAAGTTATTAAACTTCTCAGCGACCCAGACAACTCTTTGATTAAGGCTTTGATGTTAGGTAGTAGAGGAAGATCCCTACACTGTGAAATCACAGGACAAGGGAAAAATACAAGCACATCTATGTGTGTGTGCATATACACAGATATACATACATATACCCCCAGAAGCACTCTAGTGAATGCGAGAAACACAGGACATGGAAGAGCCCTAGGTTCTATCTGGGCTACATGTCATAAAATCCCTTCCAATTCTGGCGTTCTATAATTCCTAAGTGGTTTCTCAGAACTTTGGTGGCAAAGAGGAGGGGGATGAAAGAAAAAAGACAAATGAAACTAGAGGTGTGTCCTTGCATCAAGATGACTCTGGACATTTACCCAAGGAAAGAAGATACCAGAATGCATAATATTCATGTCATATTCATAACATGCACAACATTCTTATGTGGAAAACCAATTGGTCTGTCCTGGCCCTGATAAAAGAACAAGAGCCAGATGGAATTAGTGCTCTGGAGTGTCTAAGAGAGATAGCCCTAACTTCTCAAGAGTTGACTGTAAGTTTCCAGCAAAAATTTGTGGACATTTAGTTTCCTCCCCCAACCCAGAAGGACGAGTTTGCCCCAATCTTCCTGAGCTCTCTCTGGCTATTCTAGTCTCCTCTTCAGGGAGTTCCGGGCCTGCAGGCCGGGTTGCCTCCTCCATACTCCTCCCTTGCAAGTAGGAAGGTCATTCCATTTCTGGCTTAATCATTTGCAGATCTTCTTTCTCTTTACTGTCTCCTAAAGTCCAAAGACTCTTCAGATAATTAAACCTGGAGGGAGGAAAAGAGGGAGGAGAAAAGACCCACCCCCTTGGGCCTTTGGAACTGGGTTGGGCATTAGGTCATCATTGATCTTTATTGTTCCAGCTGAAGATTGTTTAGCCCATGTAGCATCTCAATCCTCTTCACACATACACACATACACACACACATCCAAATATAGATACACAACACAAAGACTCACAATATACGTATATAAACATACATCCATACAAACCCCAAGACACTTGTAACATAAAAATAAAACCCAGAGACACAGAAATGGTAACATACACACAAAATACATACAACAGAGACATACTCTCTTACTCACACGAGACATATTCACAAGTCAGGTAGATGGGTACACATGTACACAACAAATGATTTACAACATGTACATGAGTGTCTATACACACATCTGTGAAGTTGTACGGATGTGACTGCTTATATATGTATATTGTGAGTCGCTGTGTTGTGCATATGTGTACGTTCGTTTGGCTGTATATGTATCTGTGTCTCTGCGTTGTACATGTGGGTATGTTAAGAGGGTTGATTGCTACACATAGACACAAACATAGATCCATGAGCATATACATCCAAATAAACAACACTCTTATACATAAAATATACAAACAGATGGGAGCAAAAGCATGCACTCGCGTGTGCACGCGCACACACACATACACACACACACACATACACACACACACACACACACACACAGCCTTCCCGAAAGCTCAGACATGCTACTGCCCCAGTCCCACATTCCGCATCCCCCGGAAGGAAGCCTTCAGCAGAGGGAGGGCCCCATGGAGTTGTGAGACACAGATTAAGCTGTTTACCCGATCAATTCCTCTGGGGTTTACTGGGCTCTCTCCCCAGCTGAGGCTTCACACACATACATACATACACACACACACACAGACACACACACACACACACACACATTTTCTCACTCTCCTCCCCCAACAACCTTTGTTGAGAGAGTTGCCCACCCCTTCTCCTTAGCCCCTCCCTCCCTCCTTCCTCCTTGGAGCCTCAGGCTGGGCAGGGGTATCTGGGCCACCTGGGTCTAGGGGATGACACTACTCTCTCTCCTCCTCCCAAGAGCCCCAGGAAATGGCTGGTTTCTGTCTGCTTTGGACAGAGCCAGGCTGCTGGGGTTGAAGGGAGGAAAGCTCCCTCTGGGACATGTCAGTATCCAATGGGGGCATCTCACAACATTCCGAGGAATTCCCTGGAAAGGAACCAAAAAGAGAAGGAATGAAGTTTCCTAAAAATACATTTGGATTTCCCAGAGGAGAGAAGAAGGGGGAGAACTGAAGTTTGTATCCTGGACTATAATGGACATTCAAGAAAACTCTGCCCCTTCCAATTCTGAGGATGCCCTGGTGCCTACCACCCAAAGCTACAGGCTGTGTGTGTGTGTGTGTGTGTGTGTGTGTGTGTGTGTGTGTGTGTGTGTGTGTGTGTGTGTGTAAGGCGTGGGCATACTGGGGCATTTGGGGAGACAATTAGATTCATCCACCCCTGGTCCGTGGAGGACTTCCCTCTATAACTTTGCATCCCTTCAGCTAGGCCAGCCATCTGTGGATGGAAAAAGAGAAGAGGATTCTCGTTTTCTGAGGACAGAAATATTGTCTTATTTTTGTGGTGTGTTTTTGAAATTTTCAAAGTTTTTTCATCTTAATGATCATGTTTGAGCTTCACCATGACTCTGACGTAAGAAAAATAAGGATTCTCTTATTGCGGATGGAAAAATTGAGGTGGAGAGGTCAGAGAATTTCCTCAAGGTCAGAGTCAGTTAGGGCCACAGTTGGGACGAGAACTAAAAATCTCTTATTCTACCCTAAGACAAATCTGTAACATTCCAATGGTAATAATACACACTTATATGGCAGTTTATTATTTACACAGATTATTGTCTTTTCTCTTCTAACAACCCAAGGAAGTACATGGAGCAAGTAGTATTATTTCCATTTTAAAGGTGAGGAAACAGAAGTACAGGTGAAATTATTTCCTCAAGGACTTGTTGTGCAGTCATTCCAGTCATCTTTGCCTCTTTGTGACCCCATTTGGGGTTTTCTTGGCACAGATACTGGAGTGGTTTGCTGTTTCCTTCTCCAGTTCATTTTATAGATGAGGAAACAGGCAAACAGGGTGAAGTGACCTACCCAGGGTCACATAGTTAGTGTCTGAGGTCAGATCTGAACTTCAAATCTGAACTCAGATTTGAACCCTGGACTCAGGCAGGGTGCTCTATCACACGCAGCCAGTAAGTGATAGTTCCTATTCCTTCTGAGGACCTTCTGTTTGATTCCTTCCCCAAGGGGCCTGTTCCATATTCATTACAGTGTTAGTGATAAGCAAAAGAAATGTAGCAAAGAATTAGAAAAAAAGTAGATGCCTACCAAGTGGAGAATGAGCAAATAAACTGTGGTACATGAGGAGAAAGAACTGTTGCTGATGCCTAAGAAATGACCAATGGGAAGTACTCAAAAAAGCACAGGAAGATACATGAACTGATGCTGAGCCCAGCAAGAAGGACCAGGAAAACACTATATACCATGGAAATGGAAGGAGCTATAGAATGCTGGGTAATTAATTATACTGATAAAATTTGGTCCTGGAGAAAAGATGAATAAATGAATTTTGCTTCCTTCTATACAGGCATGAAGCATTCATATACTGCTAGACTTGGATATGTTAATTAATTTTGTTTAATTGCTTTTCCCCCCTTTTTTTATTCTGTGTCACAAGGAATGATTAGAGGAGGAAGGATGGATAAACAATACTTAGAAATGAAATTTTTAGCAAAAAAAAGTGCTGGATGAGGGACAGCTAGGTGGAGTAGCTATAGACAGAGTACCAGCTCTGGAGTCAGGAGGACCTAAGTTCAAATCGGATACTTACTAGCTGTGTGACCTTAGGTAAGTCACTTAACCCTGATTGCTTCAAAAAAAAAAAAAGTGCTAGATGTAAGAGGAGTCCAAGATTTGGAATCAGAAGACCTGGGTTTGAAGTCTGTCTCTGCCTCTGACTTTTTATATGACCTAGGACCTGCTGCTAAATCTCACTGAGTTTCAGTTTCCCTACCTGTAAAATGAGAGGTTTTAACTCAATGGTCTCTGGGTTCCTTCCAGCTCTAACACTCTATGATGCCAACTTCCTCATAAGATGGTCATGAGAATGAAAGGAGATGATGCAGGCAAAGCACTTTGTAAAGCATAAAATGTTATAAAAATGTCAGCTGTGAGACAGACATTATTACAAGACATCCCTGCCTTCCAGAAGCTTGTACTGTAAATGAGGAGGCAGAGCGGGCTCCCCTTAAACATCTAAATCATAGTGGGAAAGCAATACGTAGGGCAGCAGCAAAGGATATGGAGGAGAAAGATTAAGAGCCAGTGGTATGCTAATAAATGGTTAACAACCAGCTCGGTATGGGGAATGTACTCACAAAAAAATTTTAAGTTTAATCTGCATCATTAATATTTTCTCATTTTTTTTTCATTTTTGAGGCAATCAAGGTTAAGTGACTTGCCTAGGGTCCCACAGGAAGCATCTGAGTTCAGATTTGAACTCAGGCCCTCCTAATTCCAGGGGTAGTACTCTATCCACTGCACCACCTAGCTGCTCCCATCCATTACTTTCTTAAGTCTAGAAAATAAACCAAAAAAGAAATCAAGCATTGTTTTATAGTGTTCCCTCAAAACTATCCAACCAGTTCAGCTGGCTCCAGAACACCCCTGATTCTAGCCCCGACTTCCTCCAGCTCAGTGAGTAGCCTTGGATAAACTGAATATGATCTGTTTCCTCATCTCTGCTTTGTAGAAGTCCTGGTTTTCTTTAAAACTCAGCGGATGCCACCTATACCAGGACTTCCCCAATTGCCCTACCCCTACTGCTAACATCCTTCCTCAAAAAAATGACCTCATGTTTATTTTGCATATATATGCTGAATATACTTTTGTGCAGGCTATCTGAATAGAATATAAACTCATCTGGGCAAGGACGATTTCATCTTTGACTTTGTATTCCCTCTGCTTAGCATTGTGCCTAACACATAGCAGATCGAGCCCCTTCTATAACTTTCAGTATCAAGACCCCAATACGTTCTTTTAAATTCTCGAGCTTTTGCTTGGGTGAGTTATATCTATACATTTTTGACTGTATTAGAAATTCAAATTGATAAAATTTTAAAATATTTATTAATTCCCTTAAAATAATAAACCCATTACATGTTAACATAAATAACATATTTATTATGAAAAACAGTTTTTCCAAAACAACAAAAAAAGAGGAGAATTGTATTGCTTTACATATTTTTGCCAACCCCTTTAATTTCTGGCTAGATAACTAGATTCCCCCATCTTCATTTAGTCTGTTAATGACATGTTGTTTTGGCTGATGTATATGAAGGAACTGTAGTCTAACACAGATATGTAGCTGGAAAAGGGAAGAGTGTTTTAATAGGCAAATAATGTCTTAGTATTATTATGAAAAGAGTTTTGACCTCTTGGATGCCCTGCAAGGGTCTGAGGGCCCCTGAAAGGTCTGAAGACCACCCTTTGAGAATTGCTGGCCTGGATAACTTCAATGTCCTTTCTCTCTCCAATGTGCTATGGATTTAGGCCTGGGTACAAGATCTCTCTTGGAGACCTATTCCAGCCTTGAAGTTCTGTGACTGGAACAAGCGCAGACTAATATAGTATAAACTGCAGGCGGGGAGTACTATTTGGTTTCACCTCTCCTCCCCTTCAGGAGAGGGAGTAAAAAGGAAGACAGGGAAAGCAATCTTTGGAGCAAAGATAATAGCCTGCTTCTACTTTGATGTCCCTCAAACACCATATTGGCCTCAGCTCCTCCCCTCTATTAACAACAGCTCTGTGAACCACATTCACAGATTCTTAGGGTTGGGGGTGGGGGTGGGGCGTTGCTTCAGAGGCAGAGCCATGACTTGGATTTGTTTTTCTCCTGATGCAAAACCAGTTGGGATGGGGGGGGGGGGGGGGGGGGAGGTAGTGGCTCAAAGGACAATTCGACTGTGACTGTGGTTTCAGTCCTAGAGGAAGAAAGGGTGACCCATCCTCCTGAGAGATTGACCTTTGTCCCCAAAGGAGCTGGAGGGAAGGGGGGCTCTTGGATAGGAGTGCCATCAATGAGATCCCTGGGTAGAGAGGTCCAAGGGGTCCTTGTGGTGCACCTTGAGGACCTCAAGGTGAGGTGTAGATACAGCTGGTGATCACTTCAGAGGAAGCACCCTGGGCCAAAGAGACATTTGTCTGTAGCACTAGTGTTGTATGGCCTTGCTCAGGGCATCTAGTCTAACCCATACCTGACTGGGATCCATTCCACCATATTCCCTACAAGTTGCCATCTAGAGCCTTTACACAAAGACCACTAAGTAGGAATCCAGTACCTCTTGAAACAGCCTATTCCACTTTGGATAACTTTAATTTAATTAACAAACATTTATGAAGTGCCTCCTATATATAAGACTGGGAATACAGAAACAAACATAAAACAATAAGGAAGCTTCTACTGAACTGATTATTAGGAAGACTCCCTCCTCTTCCCCTCAAGGACTGTGAATTCCTTGAGGACAGGGACTGTTTTTTGCCTTTCTCTGAAGTCCCAGGACTTAGCACAGTACCTGGCACACAGTAGGCCCTTCAATTCTTATTGACCAATTGACTCTATCAATTCTAACCATGACTCTTTCTAACTTGTACCTATTGCTCCTAATTTTGCCTGCTGGGAAAAAGTGGAACAAATCTAATCTTCCTTCAGCCTTTAAATACTCAAAGACAAGTATCACAAAATCTCACTTGGAAAGGGACCCAGAGGCCATCTGGCCCAACTCATGACTAAACAAGGATAGCCCCCACCAAGTGGCCATACAATGTTTGCTTTAAGGCTTCCAATGAGGAGGAACTCTCTACCTTCTAAGACATTCCTTTCCATGGTTGGATTACGTGTCCCTCTCAAATCTCTAGACTGAATATAAATACAGTTTGAACCATACTATTTTCTCCTTTTTTTGTTCTTTCTTTCTTGTGGTTTTTCCATTTTGTTCTGATTCTTCTTTCATGACATGCCTAATGAGGAAATGTGATTAATATGATAGCACATGTATAGCCTATATCAGATTGCCATCTTTGGTGGGGGAGGAGCAGGGAGGGAGAGAGAAAAAAATTGGAACTCAAAATCTTACAAAAGTGAATGTTGAAAACTATTTTTACATGTAATCTGAAAAAATTAAATACTTTTAAATTGGGACAGAGGTGGGGTAGGGAGGAGAATCTTCTCTAGACTAGACATCTCTAGTGCTTCCAACTCTGGGTGTGCACCCATTTTTTAATCTTCCTATATTCTGGGTCAGAGGTCTTTAAAGGAGAGTCTACAGCCTGACTTCAACTGAAATCTCTCTCTCTTTTTCTCTTCCTTCTGTCTCTCTGTCTGTGTCTGTCTGTCTCTGTCTGACTGTCTCTGTCTCTCTGTCTCTGTCTCTCTGTCTCTGTCTCTCTCAGTCTCCCTCTCTGTCTCTCCCTCTCTCTCTCTCTCCTTAGTTACACAATGATCTCTTGATGGACAAATCATACAGTCTTCTTAGTTCTCAACAGGGGCATGTGCTGATAAATGGTAACTGATAAATGTGGATAAATGTTTAACTCTTTGCTTCTCGGAAATAAAACAACTGTACTCATGACACACTTTTCAGTTTTCACATTTCCTCTATCACTTTTATAAGTCTAGACAATCAGCAAAACAATAGCTCAAGCCCTGATTTGCAGTGTTTGTCAGATTTGTAAACGCTTACAGTGAAAATATAACAACTAGCTCAGTATGAGCTGACTCTAGTACATCCCTGTAGGACCTCAGTCTTCTGGATATCTCCATAGCCGTTGGCTGGTAACCCTCTTCTCCTCCTGAGTTCACACTCTCTTCTCTCTAGGTTGCTAAAAATAATGTGTGCCACCTATGAAAACCCTTAGATATGCACATTAAAAAAAACCCAACAACTTGAAAACAGAAATTTCTAACCTATTTAAAAATCTCGAAGTAATATTTCAGTGCGTTTTGAGCCCATTTGGTAAAAATATTAAAATGAGACACCTTATGATTAGTTTACAAGAACAATTGATTGACTCTAGAAAAGATGGAATTTTACTAGCCAAAATTTTGACAAAAACCCTTGCATAATTGGTGAATGCAGTTGAAAAATGAGTATAATAATTTAATAAACCCAACCAATGATGCATTTCTTCTATTTGGATGTATCTTCGTAAGGTATCTTTTTCAGCTATGACAGCCATTAAAAGCAAATATCAAAATAAACTGAATTTAAAGCAGACCTCTATTTTATAGCAGATCTCTTATTTTACAATGTTTTAAACATTGTTACTTTCCAATCATATTGAAGAGAATGATGTTCAATCACATTACTCGCATCAAGAGTATCATTATTAATAATTGTTTTTAGTGATGGAAAAAAGTTGGGTTGCTTTTTTTTTTTAACCCAAATCAAACAGTGATTCAGAGACTATTTCTCTGCTCAGGGTTCTAGAGTGATCTTCTGAGCCTTCAGTGTTGTCAAGGTTATCTTATGTACCGAAGGAGGGAGACAGAGGTTCTCTCCTTTCCCCCTGCAGCCCTCCAAGGCAATTTTCTCAGCAACTGAAGCTGCTTTCATCCTCGGGGGCTGTTCCAATAATAGAATGCCAAAATCTCATCCTCCTAGCTGTCTTATACAAGCCACAGGGGGTGTGGGGGGTGTTCAGGGAAGACTAGCACCTCTGGTGAGAGGGCTTGCCAAACCCTTTTCAGGGTTGCTTATCCATCTTGGGTGTCCACCTGTCACTCAGTTCTCACCTGTGGTTCCAAGAAGCTGTGGCATTCCCATCAGCCACACGTTGGTAAACCACAGGCTTAACCAGGTTGAGGGTAACCAACAGGCCTCAAATGCATCAGTGAGTTAGAGGAATGTCTACCTTCTCCCAGAGGAACTGGGGGATGAGAACAGTTTGTTCCAACCACCATGAAGGTGGCTGAAGCAGTTGCTGTAGAATGCTTAGAACTTGGTGAAACATCAAAGATGCCAAGTCTGTATGCCAGACTATCACCTCACATCTTGACTTTTGTCTGGCCACTGAACTTTAATGTCTCTAGAAGAGTGAATGAGGCAGATGACTGTGCAACTCTGCTTCACTTAAATCCAATTCAAGTGCAAGTCAAGACATCACCCTGTGATGTCATTGGTCCCCTTTGAAAATAAAGGATGGGCAAGAAGCCAAAGGGAGCATCCTCAACCAATCCCATTACACATTCTGTGCAGTATAATTTCATTTCAACCAATGGCTTGAAGCACACTCCCCAATTTCATTAACTAAACTGGTTGAACTTAGATTTAATGCCTTTGATTGATTGATTGATTGATTGATTGATGAAGGTATCAGGGCTAGAGCATCTGATTGTTTACTTGAAATGGTGTAGGGTAACTGGCTGATCCATTTGAACTCCCTTCCTCACCCCACCACATGCACACACATTTTTATACCATTAATAAATAAAATATTTTAAAGATATTATTTCACCTTTACCTAACTCCAATTTGTATTTTTGTTTCAGTTTTATAATATGCATAATTATAAGTACACTAGTATATGTATCAAATTGTACTAATTTTTTTTTTACCAAGCATGTGATTTTTAAAGTTTATGATTATAGGACCATATATGGAGGATACCTGGCCATACTAGCCTCCTAATAAATTCTTATTGATTGATTGAATAGTATTCTAGCTACATTACAATATAGCCTAATCATTAGTAATCATGTTTTTAGTGAGAGCAGACTGTCATCTACTCCAAAAATCACTTTATCCCTTCCCCTGTTTCTAGAAGGCACTTATTTGCCAGTACTGATGGGAACCTTTCATTTTTAACGTTCTCTGGAAGTTGGACATTCTACAAATGGCTTTGATCATTAAGTCATTTTACTCCTGCCATAGAAAGCTATTTCAATTCAATCCAACACCAAGTACCTACAGGCATACCTCAGAGATATTGTGGGTTTGGTTCCAGACTACCACAATAAAGTGAATATTGCAATAAAGTGAGTCACATGAACTTTCTGGTTTCTCAATGCATATAAAAGTCATGTTTACACTATACTGGGATCTATTAAGTGTGCAACAGTATTATGTGTAAAAAATGTACCTACTTAATTTTAAAAATATTTTATTGCTAAAATATGCTAACCATCATCTGATCTTTCAGTGATTCATCATCTTTTTGCTGGTAGATGGTTTTGCCTTGATGTTAATGGTTGTTGACTGCTCAGAGTGGTGCTTGCTGAAGGCTGGGGTGACTGTGGCAATTTTTAAAAATAAGATGACAGTGAAGTTTGCCACATGGATTGACTCTTCCTTTCATTTAAACTCTTAGAGACCGTTGTAGGATTATTAATTGGCTTAATTTCAATATTGTTGTGTCTCCGGGAATAGGGAGGCTGGAGGAAAGGGAGAGAGTCTGGAATAGCCTGTTGGTGGAGCAGTCATAACACACAATATTGATGTAGTTTGTGGCACTCCAATACAATTACAATAGCGACACCAAAGATCATTGATCCCAGATCATCATAACAGATAAAATAATAACGAAAATGTTTGAAAAACTGTGAGAATGACCAAAATGTGACACAGAGACATGATATGAGCATGTACTTTTAGAAAAATGACACTGATGGACTTGCTCAACGCAGGGCTGCATTTGTAAAAAAATTTGTAAAAATAAAAAAAAAGAATACAATATCTCTGAAGCGCAATAAAACAAAGTACAATAGAACAAGATGTGTCTGTATTATGTTCCAGGCACTAGACTGACTCTGTGCTGGGAAATACAGCAAAAAAAGAGAAGGCCCCTGCTCTCACGGTGCTTACATCCTAATAAGGAGAGAGTATTTTCTCATCCTATCTTGGGAGAAGATAGAGAACTATAACTAAGGCTGAAGTCAGAAAATCTGATGGACAGTGTCAGAGACATTGTGAGAGCATGTTTTCTAGCCTCAGGCTCAAAATCATCTGGGTTAGGGCGACCCCCAGGGAAATGGTTTAGGAAGCTGTATGGGCTCTCCTTCCCTCTCTTATTCAGAGCCTATCAGGGTGACTTCAGAGAGTTATTGATGTGTGGTCCATGAGCTTGTTTGTTTATTATTTTGATAACTATACATTATTTCAAAATAACTGATCTCCTTGGTAATAACTGATCTCCTATGCATTTAAAAATGTTATTTTGAGAAAGGGTCCAAAGACTTCATCACATTGCCCCATGGGTGCTTGATACACAAAAGGTTAAGGACTGCAGCTGAAGAGTCCTCCATAGCCCCTGGTTGAAATGCTGATGACTTCTGGAAAGAGTTCGTACCCTAAGCCCTTATCAACCAATGCTTTCCTTTTCAGCTGTCTGGAGGGAGATCCCAGGAAAGAAAAAGGTGAGACAGAAGAATATCAAGTCAAATTCAGGATCCTAGGGATGAAAAGCTTTCTTAGAGACCACTTAATTTAAGTACTTTTGCTTTTATAAGTAAGAACTAGACCTTACACCTTTTATAAATAGTTTAATTTTATAAATAGATATTATTTACACATTCATATTCATATTATTATATTATTTATATGTTTATAAATAGATATTATTGATAACTTTATAAATAGATATTATTATTATTACTTTTTTTTAAAAACAGACTTAGGATTTCATTGGGACCTCCCAGGGAGGAATTCCCTGTACCAATTCAGATCAGCAGCTATCTGTAACTTAGAGAATTGTCTGGGAGAACTTGGAGGTTAAGTGCCTTGACCAGGGTCTCACAGCCATTACATATCAGAGGCAGGAAATGAACCCTATCTTCCCGACTCTTAAGCCAGTTCTCTATCTGTTATAACATCTTGCTTCTCACAAATAAGAGATGATCTTTTTACTAAGGATACAATTATTATAGGCTAATAATTATAATGATTATTATCACCCATTTGTATTATAATGCTTTAATATGATTATTAAATTATATATTATAATCATTACTATCAGTTCTCACTATTACCAGCTCTTATCACATCATCATCTCATTGATTTCTGTAGATAGATGTTGTATGGGCCAGTGAAAAGCAGAATGTGACCTGGGCTTGGTGCCACAGGACATGAGTTTGAATCCTGGCTGTGTCATTGAATGCCTAGGTTCACTGACAAGCCACTTCTGCTCTCTGGGACTTTATAAAATAAGGGTTGCATTAGATGATCCCTAGAGTCCCTTCTGACTCTGAATTCCATGGCTGCTCAAATGTTTCTTTGTAGTCTGAAAGGGCAATGTCAATTAATTCTGCTATGTTCCTCTGGCCAAGTCATTCTACCTCTGAGAGTCTCAGTCTCCTTACTAATAAAATGGGGGTAGTATGAGGCAGGAGGATGAAGATGGATCTCTGAGGACTATCATTTGAGAAGTTGGAAGTTGGAGGCTATTAAATCAATCCAACTGAATAGCCTTTATTTATTCATTCAGAATTTTTTAAAAATTTCTTTAAACATAGAAGTTTACAATATGTGGTAAAACAAAAGACTTGGGAAGAATCATGTATTCGTTACTTATAAATTTTAGTGCCTTCTATGCTTGAAATTCTGCTGAAGAGACGAGACAACCAGAAAACCAAAATCTCAAGATTGCATGAGGAATACAACTTGTGATCAGATACAAAAATATATTTTATATATGCCCACACACATGTTATATCACTCCATTAGGACTGATTACCTTTGTATAGTTCTATGTATTTTATACATTTAAAAATATTGTGTTGAGAAGGGGTCCAAAGGCTTCACCAAACTGCCCAAGGGGATTTTGACACACCAAAGGTTAAGGAATATACATGCATACGTACATACATACAAAGGAACTCCATATATATATACATATATATATACATACATATATATATGGAGTATATGGATATATATGGAGTATATATGGAATATATGTGTGTATGCACACATGCACACATGATTATTTGAAGAGAAAGCACACTAAGTAAGAAGATGGAGGAAAGTTTCCTGCAGAAAGTGAAACATGAACTAAATCTGGAAGCAAGGAAGGGATGTTTGGAGGCAGAAGTGAGGAGGGAGTTCATTCCAGGCATAGAGAATCAGTCTGTTCAAAGACCCTGAGAGGGGAGATAGATTATTGAGTTTAGAGAACAGCAAATAGGCTAATTTGGCTGGAGCAGCATATGTGAGGAAAGATAAAGAGAACTGTGCCTGGAAAGGTATGTTGGAACCATATTGTGATGGTTTTAAATCCTGGGTGAGGATGTCTATATTCTGTCCAAGACACAATAGGGAGCCACTGAGGGTTCTAGAAAGGGGGAAAGGGGGGGGAGGGAAGATGTGAGAAGTGTGTGTGACATGTTCAGACTTGTGCTTTAAAAAGGCAGTTTTGGCAGCAGAATGGAGCTGGTTTGGCAAGGGGAGATGCTGGAAGCTGGGAGTCCAATTAAGACGCTGCTGCACTAATGCAGGCAAGAGATGATGAGGTTTGAGCTAGAGTCAGGGCATGTGGGAGGAGGAGACTGAGGCAAGATGTGCTATGGGGGCAGAATCAACAAGGTGTGTTCACTGACGGGATGACAAGAGAGAGGGGGAACACTCTGACTAGGGTGATCTTAGGCTCCGAAGCCAAGGGACAAGAACAACTCAATAGAAGCACAGAAGTTTGAAAAAACAGAGGCTTTTGGGGATAAATTTGGTTTAGGGAAGAAAGGGGGAATAATTATATAGTGTTTATTATGTGCCAGATATTGTGCTAAGCACTTTACAAATATTATCCCATTTGATCCTCATAACAACCCCGAGGTTCCCATTTTATAGTTGAGGAAATGGAGCCAAACAGAGTTTAAGTGACTCACCTAGGGTTCCAGTAATACAGTTATTAAAAGGTTGAAGCCAGATTTGAACTTGAGTCTTGTTGATTCCAGAACCAGTGCTCTATCCATTGGACCACCAAGTCACCCCAAGGTAACTAAGTTGCTTATAAACATCAAGTTGGAGATATCCAACTTGTGATGGGGGTGTAGAGCTCAGAAAGGGAGATTAGGGTCATAAACATAGACCTATTCTGGGCTTAATAAGTTGATTTCAACTTCTCAGAAGAGATTATTCGAATTTCTCCAGGCCTTCTTCAAACTCTGCAAATGTCTCTCTTGCTATGAACTCCCAGTGCCCTCCTACATAGCCTGCTTCACCCTATTGGGTACCACCAGACATTCCCATGCCCATTATCACAATTTGATCCCAGATTTCCTCCTACTGAATGGCAGTCCCCTCTCCTTGAACCTACCCTATTTTTCTAATTCTTACCCATCCATCCTTCAAAATCCATCTCTAGTCTCTTGAAGTGTATTCCCTATCTTATAATTTTAGCCACCAGTGCTGTCTCTGCCATCCTATGTCCTGAACTTGCCATCTATCTCTCCATCCCCCTTATGACATTTCCATCTAACACTTACTAAATATAAGCAACAGGCTAGAGATGCTGGAGGAACAAAGATAGATAAACAGCCCCTGCCTACAAAAGGTTACCAGTTTAACAATGAAGGCACTATGAAGATAGGTAAGTATGACACAAAGTAAATTAAGAGGACAAATAGTCATAGCACTTGAGCTAAGAGGTCCTTTTTTTTGAGGTTCTTAGCTTAAGGTCCATGAGCTTGTTTTATTTTAATAGTTAGATATCCAAATTTCAATATTATTGGTTTCCTTAGCAATCGTATGTATTTTGTTTTCTGTCTCCAAAACACATTCTTCTGAGAAGAGATCCTTAGGCTTTTCTAGAATATTTAAGGGGTCCAGGACACAAAAAAGGTTGAGAACCCTTGACAGATTCTAGTCTGATCCTTGTATTTTACAGACAAGAAAAGGAGACACCTAGACAAAAGATTAGGGATATCTGGGAAGGTCTGATAGAAGAAATGGCAATTGACCTGGGTCTTGACAGAAGACAAGAATTTCAAGAGGCCAAGGTGAGAAGGAGGAAATGAATTGTAGGTATAGGGCAGCCTGCGTAAAGGAATGAAAGGGGGCGATGAGAAAGGACAGAGAAAATTAATAGTGCAAGTGTGAAGAGTTGTTGCATGAAATAAAGTTGGAAGGGTGAATTGGAGGCAGACTGTAATGGGCTTCATAAACTAAATGAAGGAGTTTTTATTTTATTCTATGGGCTACAGGGAGCCAGTGAAGTTTCTTGAGCAGAGGAGTAATACTTATCACACTTTACCTTGCATGGTTGAAGAAAGGAGGGAATGGCAGTCATTTCAACCTTTGGATACTCTGCCCAGTATCCTGGCCTCCTGGGGCCATGATAGTTGATACTTGGATGTTTCCAAACTCAGGCAAGTTTCTTGTGTTATTCTTTTGTCCCTGGAGTAGCCATTGAGGATGAAGGTGGGGATCAAGTGGTAAATGGTACTGGGAAGCCTGGGCCCTTTTGCCAGTGAAACCCTAGAGGATGAAGGAGCAGACAGGCCAAAGGGACTATTCTCAATGCTCAAAGAGGTTGCATTGCTGTGGAGGTGGGAAAAATAAAATCTTTTCATGTCTGAAATGTCTAGAACAATTTTCTTCCAAAGAGTTCCAAACACACAGTATTTATGATCTTATCTTGTCTTTTGAATGCCCTGAGGGGGATGGAGATAGAGTTTCCTCTATAAGACAGATGGGGAAATTGAGGCTCAAAGTAGTTAAGGGACTTACTCAAGGTCATATAGCAAGTAGGGGCACAGCCTAGATGAAAAGCTAGATTATCATTGTAATTCTTAGCCTTATAGCCGCCCCCTTCCTAGGGTGGGGTCCTATGACCCCAGTGGAGTGAGTGGAGAGGTGGGTGGGGAGTCACAGGACCTCCCTGTGGTTTGCCCAGACGGAGCCCACATCTCTGTTTCCCAGCTCTCCCAGTGTTAGACCACACACCAGCCAGCCTGCCTCCCCTAAGGGAGCCAGCCCGACTGGCTTTCCTTTGGTGCCATGCCAACTGCCGAGCTCATTAGCAGGTCTGCTTCCAGGTAGATCCACCAGCAGGGTCATTAAAGTCATAAATGAGACCCCAAATGTCAGTGGGTTGGCCAGGTCCTCTCCATTGTACTCCGTTCCAGCGGGGTCCGGAATTGGGCCCCGAAACAATGCCCCACTTCCTCCCAGGAAGCCAGAGGCCCATGCTGGCCTCCCCGGTCTGCCCACGTGCTCCAGCCAAGCCATTGTCTCTGAGTCTGAGCGGCCCAACCATTCCCATGACCAGGGTAATTGCATCCTCTGCAATGACCACATTTGGCAGAGCCAGAGGTCAGGGCAAAAAGCCACTGACAGCTAACCTCAATTGCCTTCCCCACCTGTCCCTGGTCAAAGAAAGAGGGGCCCAGCAGATTGCTGAGAATCATGATACTTGCACGCTAGTCCTCTGGCTGTCCCTGCTGACTTGCTCCTCCTTCCCTAGAAACAAGGCAGGTAGGTTGGAATAAGAAGGGGAGTGGGAGTTAAACTGTCTGTGGTTTGTTGTGTAGTCCTGAGCTAATCACTCCACTTCTGGGCCCCCATTTCCTCTTTGTGCATTTTTGTGGAAAGACCCCTTAGTAGCCTAAAGCAGTGTGAGTGTTCTCATAGGCCAGACTTTTTCCCAGGGCAGAATTTTTATCCTGGGATGAATAAGATCTAGTTTTATGACCATATATCATTTGGGGTGGGGGTGGGGGGAACCAGAACAGAAACTTTATTGATATAAGTAATTTCCAATGAGAAATTTACCTCTACTAATGCAAAGTTGCCAGGGTCCTTGAGGAATTAAATGAATTGTCTAGGGTTACATAGCCAGAATGTATGGGAGGGGGGATTTGAACTGTTTCAAGACTCCAAGACTGGCCCTCTATCTATCCCTTCAGCTTTCTCTCAGTGGGATCCCTTATACTTTCTATTAGGTGATATTACAGCATAATCTGTCCTTGCATTAGTGAGCAAGACTGGTCATCTTGATGTTTCCTACCCTGGAAAGGTAGGAAGAGATCCTTTGAAGTATTGTAGCACTACAGTCAGAGTTGGAAAGAATTTTAAGGGCCCAACCTCTATACTCATTTTCCAGATGAGAAAACTGAGAACTGAGAAAAAAAATACTAAGGAATACAGGTGGTAGGTAGAAGGGCTAGGACTGGACTTCTTGTGTAACTTCACCACAATGGGGGAGGCAGAGAGGGCCAGCGGTGGTGGCAGGGTGGGGTGCAGATGGTGGGGGATGGGGGGTTGGGAAAGAGGGTTGAATAAGTTGCACTGAAAATCAGTCTAGCCTCTAAGGGCTGTTAGAGGGATGACGGCTGACAGAAGTTTGGAGTCAGAGGTCACAGATTTAGATCGAACCTCAGTTCTGTTCTACCTGGGTGACCATGGGTAGGTCATTTCTTCCCTGGGTGAAAGTTCTTTCCTTGGGGTTGAATCAAATCTCTGAGGCCTGATCTAGCCTCTGTTCTCTGTCCCCATGGTCCTTTGACTGTGAACCTCAGGGAGGAACTTTGGAATGTAGTCCTTCTATAGGATTTAGAAGAGCCACACCTGGCCATGCTGGCCCAAAAGGTAAAAAGTGTGGAAGGTGAGGTGCCAGAGCACTCTGTGTGAAGTCTCTCCCCCTTGCCAAGACTGAGCCAAAGCTGGTGCTGTTGCTACATTTTGTTGGGGGCCAACTCAGCAACAAACACAACTTGCAAAGACTCCCCAGCTTTAGCCTCAGGCCCTTGGGAATGGAGTGAGACACAAACAACAACTGGGTAGGTCAGGGGCAGCTAGGGAGAAGAGGGAGAATGGGGAAGGGTGTGGTTTCTTTGAGGCTAGTCTGGAGAGGGCCAAGGTCTGGGACTCTGGGTCTTTGTGGACTGAAGAGGAATCTGAAAGCTGAAAAAGATAAGCAGTGATTTAGCAGGTGAGAAGGGGAAGGGGTGGATCAGGCTTTTGGGCAGGCCCATGACTAGTGTTTGGAACCTAGTGCCCCATACTCCTGAGAGTTCCCTCCCTTTTAGCCCCTTTCCTCACCCTTAGAAAGTTGGGAGGCCCTTAGCTTCCTAAGGATTGAGACGCAACCTCCTTCTTGTGCTACTACAGGGGCTATTAGGCCAGTCGTTGCATCCAGGAAGTATGGGATAGGGCCAAAAGTGGGGTTCAGATTCTGGTGTTGACGATTACCAGTAGTGGGATCTTGGGCAAGTCACTGCCTCTCCGATCCTCAGTTTTCCATCTTTAAAATGGAGATGATAGTAATACTTGCATTACCTACCTCAGAGGGTCGTTAGAAGGAAAGTGCTAAATAAATGTGCTATTTTAATTACTATTATTAATATTATGACATAGCATTTTCAAAGGCACAGAAGAAATCACTGGCCAGATCTTAACATCCCAAGGCCAGTCCTGTCCCCTGCACTTGAGGCTGGGACTGTAACAGCAGATGGTCCTGCAGCTGGACTGATGTGGTCAAAAGCCAAAGAGGACCCAGGAGCTGGGGAACAGGCTGGGGCTCCAATTCTCACTCCTTCTGTGGAGCCAATCTGAAATCACCTTGCCATCTTTGTATCTCATTCCTTAGGGCCTGTTTTGTCCTAAAAGAGACTTTCATAGTCGGTTTGCACCCCTAGGGCACTACTTGATGAAAAGTGGTTATTTGAATTCCTTCAATCAGACCTCTGGTTTGGCCCCTAAGTTTGCAGTTACTTCTGTCCTGTTGGCTGCAGTTGACATTTGCTACATGCCAGCTAGAAACTGGATTGGGGATAGTAGAGTTGACTTTTGAAGAATCATCTGGAGTCCAAGATAAACTTGGGCCCTGCCTGGCATGGCCGCTTGCTACTTGATGTGATCTTGAATAAATCACTTCATGAGCTTGGGCCTTCTCCCCAGTCAAATGGAGAGTAGTGATACTTGTACTACTTCCCTCCTGGGGGTGATTTGAAGATCATAGATATAGTATCCAAAGTTAGTTTAGAGAGCATCTACCCCCTTCCTTTTCTGTTAAGGAAACTAAAACTTTTCAATTAAGAGATGCAGACCTGAGTTCAAATTCCATCCTGAAACACTTAATAGCTATGTGAATCTGTACTAAAAAGACTTGCCAAGAAGACTACTTTATGGTGAACTCATGCAAGGCAAGTGTTCACGTGGTGGTCAGAAAAAGTGATAAAAGGGCACTCTCAAGGTCTCTCTTAAGAACTTTGGAATTGATTGTGTGACATGGAAGACACTGGCCCAGGATCGCCCAGCATGGCGTGCCCACTTCAGAGAAGGGGCTGCATTCTATTAGCAAAGCAGAATTGAAGTAGCTCACAAGAATGGCAAGATGAACAGATTTAGGGAATCTACCCCAAATGTTCACATGGACTCTTTGTGCCTGACCTGTGGTAAAGCACCTCTGAGCTCACATTGGTCTGATCAGCCACAGTCAGACACTGCACCTTGACTCTAACATAGTGATGTCATTTTGGTCCTTTTCAAGAACAAAGGACAAACACCAGTGTGAACCTGGATGAGTCACTTAACTGCTACTTGCCTCAGTTTTTCTGTCTGCAAAATGGGAATAAGAGTAATGCAGCCACCTCCGAGGGTTGTTATGAAGATCCAGTGAGATAATAATTGTAAAGCGCTTAGCATCATACCTGGCACATATTAAGAACTATATAAATGTTAGCTATGATAATCATTACTGTGTTCTGTTTAAAGTGACTTGCTCAATGCCACACAGGTAGTTAGAAAGCTGTTGAAAGAAAATGGGTAAAATATCTTAGAACTCTTCGTGACTCTCCCAAACTGGGTTCTTCAGAACTTTTTTCAGGTGTTCTGTGCCAAGGAAATAGGGGCCCTTGTCAGAAAGTCTCACCCCTAGAGATTTTTCATTTTCCCTCTAAAATATTAACTACTAAATGACATGAGTGTCAAAAATACTTACAGGTGGCAGGGTTTTTTTTTTCAGTAGGAAAATAGTTTTAATTTTCTTGATCTGACAATGAAATTTCCCAGACCTCCCTTTATCCCAGGGGTACTCCATGTCCTCTGACACAGACTAACCAGCATTTATGGATTTCTTGAAGTTAATTCAAGCCTCCAACTATTCTGAGGCCAAATTAGTTTGGGAAGCAACTGAGCTAAAGCTTCATTAAGCAAGCTGTGCGCCATTGACTCTAGGAAGTCACAGAAGTTGGGAGGAGAGACTCCTGTGGCCCATCTTAAGGAGAGAAAAAACTGTAGGACAACACTGGGGAAGTCTGAGAATGGGAGTTCAGGGCAGTAAACATCCAAAGAAGCAAGGGGGAAATCTTCAATAATGTCTGCTGACCTCGAACCCTAGAGGCAGGCCCATCCACTGATGAACAGAGGGTGAAGATCTAGTCCTCCTGATTATCCCCTGTTCTCACTGTGCCTTCTCTCATCTCCCTACCTATTCTTGTGCCAATCCCCATGCAGAAAAATAGGTTTCCCTACCCCTCGCTTCATCCTCTGCCCTTCCTGCAAGGCCCAACTCATGTTCCTTCTTCTCTTAATTGTGCCCTGACTCTTCAACCCCCCAGGGGATTGCTCTCGTCCCAAATTTCTCACATCACTTTGCCTAACCCTCCTTCATTCCTTTCATGTTCTACCTTGAATCATAATTATTTATGCACGTTATCCCCTTTTATTAGACTGTAGCTCCCTGAGGGCAGGGACTAGATATTTTTCAAATCCTTGTATCCCAGTGAGTAGTATAATGCTCTGTACCTAGTAAGTGTTTAATGAACGTTGGTTCCGATGAATTGTTGAATGACCATATCTAGTCTTGAGAAGAGAAAACTTTATGTAGAGGGACTGAAGGGCTAAGTAGGGCTATCATGCCATGGTGATTAGACTAACTCTTAGTGGTAGATGTGCAAGAACCAGTTCCTATTGGTTGAATAGATTGTGCAATGTCCAGGGTGAGCATTCACACCTTGAAATCTGCAGTGACTGCACATCCAGGCTTGATCTATTGCTTTGTTGACAGCCTGGACTTAAGAAGTGTGATGGGGAAAATGCTAATTATGCAGACTAAATTTAAAAGTATATGGGGATTAGATTTCCCCCCCTTCTTTCTCTACTACACCAATGAGTATCTTCTTAGCTGTGGAGAGCACACTTCGGAGCAGTAGGTATAAATGTCAGGGTGCTGATTTTAGATGAAAATAAGGAAGTTTTTTTGTTTTTGTTTTTGTTTTTTTTTAACCATTAGAGCTGCCCAGCACTGGAAAAGTTCACTTTACTAAGTACTGAGTTCCCTGCTCTGGGAATATTCAAGTGGAGGCTGGATGAGCATCCATTAGGAATGTCATAGGAAGACTCTTAGGGGCAGTTAGGTGGCTCAGTGGCTGGAGCAACAGGCCTGGAGTCAGGAATATCTGAGTTCAAATTTGGCCTCAGATACTTAATGGCTATATGACTCTGGGCAAGTCACTTAACTAACCCTGTTTGTCTCAGTTTCCTCATCTATAAAATGAGCTGGAGAAAGAAATGGCAAATCTCTCCAGTATCTTTGCCAAGAAATCTCCAAATAAGGTTGTGAAGAGTTGGACACAACTACACTGACGTAACAATAACGAGGGAAAAATTTTATGTGAGAGAAGTGGCTAGATGAGATGACCTGAGAAGATCCTTTCCAACCCTGACATATCATTCTATGATTATTAGATGTCTGGAAAAATAAATTGAAGTCTAGCTGTGTGACCCTGAGAAAGTCACTTAACCCCAATTGCCTCAAATAATAATAGAAATAATAAATAATGATTCTAAGGTCTTGTAAAATTCTGAAGAACTTACAAATTCACTTGAATTCAACATTTATTTGTATAGAGCCTAGTACTAGGTGCTGGACAGAAACAAAATTTACATACCTACCCTCATAGAGCTTATAGTCTGGTAGAAGAATAAAATATACCCCAAATAATAATACATGACTACAGTCATATTTAAGTCACAATACAATATGAGGTCAGAGAAAGGCAAGGAAATTGATAACCTGAAAGGGAAAAAAAATGTACAAAAAGAACCATTGGAAGACTTTTTTGGAGAAGGTGCCATTTGAGTGAAGGTAGATAGTAACCAATAGGAAATTCCACAGGAATAGACAACAGCATAAGCAAAGATGTAGAAATGTGAGAGACCCAGATGCATGAGTGGTGGATTAGTTCTGGGGTATACAATGCATGGAGAAATGTGAAACAAAGCTAGAAAGAGAGAATGAAGTAGGCCTTGAATTGCAGGCTAAGGCAGTTGAACTGTTTATAACATTTAATATGAAGATTTTTTTGAACAGAGAATAAATTACCTTTAGGTGGGATTGGTCTGTTTTATTTCATCCTAATCTTTGAAAAGATGGCAGTTCACCTGGGATCCAGGGGGCATTTGGAGGGTGGGGTGGGGGCAGGGGAGGTTTGGGTGACTTGGAGGTCTGGACAGCTACCCTGCTAAGATGGATGCTGCTTTCCAGAAGCCCCTCACTCTTCCACAGCCAGGCTGGATAATGGGAATTCGAGCTGTTTTGTTCTTCTCTTGCTGATGCAGGGGCTCAGGGCTCAGTGGATGTGTGGGAGGCTCCATGTGCCTTCTCAGCACACCTCAAGAGAAAAAGGTGTGTGTTGGTGGGGGGAGTGGGGGTGTGCAGGCTTTAAAGAGACCTTAGGTAACTCATTCCTTTTGTGGATTGAAGGCCTGACTAATCCAGGAAGATTGTGGGAACACCTCTTGAGTAGGATGACATAGAAGTCTTGTCGGCTTGTCCCTGGTTTGACCATCAGCTCCCCAGAGAAGGGATTTGAGGACTAATACTTAGCTGAGGGTAGAATTCCTTTGGGGAAGAGAAGGAAGAATGGAAGGAGGAAAGAAGGAAGGGGAGGATGCCACAGACCCTCCCACTGGGTCTGTTTCTGTGCCCTTTATTACCTGAGGTCCCAGAGACTTCCAGGATCTACAGGCCCCAGCTCATGTGGCCCAAACCCGGGGTGTTATAGGTGGAAAGGGTAGTAGAGTGGGAAGTAGAAGGGCAGAAAGAGAAAGTGTGAGTATAGCCGCTCAGAATGTCCCTGGTCCAGACCCCTTCTTCCCCCCCCCCACCCCCCAGCTCCTCCTCCTC
Source organism: Notamacropus eugenii (assembly GCF_028372415.1). Taxonomy (NCBI): domain Eukaryota; kingdom Metazoa; phylum Chordata; class Mammalia; order Diprotodontia; family Macropodidae; genus Notamacropus; species Notamacropus eugenii. The sequence continues at coordinate 435,916,164 of NC_092873.1, read as the reverse complement.
TTCCAGGCCCCCCTGGGTTGCTATGGAAACCAGAACAAAGCCTCTCTTTCCCCTCTTTTCTGGATTGTTAATTGTCTTTACTCCATGGTGCCTTTGTTAATTGTTCCCTGTCCCTCCCAGGATGGGGAACTGGGTCTCCCCCAAGGCAAGGCAGAGAGGGAAAAATCAAATGTGAAGGCCTAGTGATCATGAGGCTTCTATTTTAGGAGAGAGGAAAAGGGGAGAGAGTCAAGACTGGGGTTCTCTAAACTGTCCAGACTCTCTAGACATGCCACATTTCCCCCTTCCCCTCAGTTGCTACTTACAGCTTCTCCTCATTGCTGTATCCTCAGGTAGGGACCTGAAGGAAGGAGTCAGTGAGAATGGCTGGAAGAGAAAGAGAAAATCCTAAGACATAAAAGATTATTGCTGACATCCCCTCCCCATCCCTGCCTCCAGACCCATCCTTCCACTCCACCCCTCTCCCAAGTTAAGCAGTAAGACTGGCTGCCTGATGCTTCCTCTGCCTTTAGGAGGCCCAAACTTGGACATTACAGAGAGAACCCCTTGGTAGTATGGTCTGCTGTTCTCTTCCCTGTTCCCATCCAGAGACAGACAATTCTTGAAGCTACCCCAAAAACACAATGGAGAACATGAAATAGGAAACATGAACGTTCAAGTCACCAGTCAACTGATATTTACTGGATATCTGTTATAGGCCTAGTATTGAACCAGGAGTCTTCAGGAATAATGAAATATTCAGAGACATCCTAATTCGGGGGAATAATGAATCTCCTGAGGTGATCCCATATATTCAAATATATATATAATTTAAGTTAGAATTATGTAAAAGGGGGTCATTGATGTCAGTCAAACAGAACTATACAGTACAGATTTATTTCTACTTTCTCAAAGAAATACTAGTCTTGATGGGTCAACAGAACTTACACATAAGAACATTTCAACATTTATTAGACATCTACTGTATTCCAGGTACTATGTTTGGTTAGGGAAAACAAGGGGGAAAAAAAGTGACTCAATTCTGTCCTGTTACTCTAGTTTATAATATATTCATTAGAGAAGAGTAAAAGGTAGTCTAGGTGGTGTAATGGGTGAAAGTATTAGATTCGGAGTGAGGAAAACCTGAGTTCAAATTTTCGCTCAGAAAGTTATTAGCTTGGTAATCACAGCAAGTCATTTAATCTCTCTCAGCCTCAATTTACTCATGTAAAATAGCTTAATGGTATCTATATAAAAAATAGTATAATAATATCTATTATCTCATGCAGTTGTGAGATAGAGTATAAAATAAGATACTCTATTTAAAACACCTCGCAAAACTTAAAGATAGTTATTATTATCATTATTTCTAGGGTTAAATCTGTGAGTATGTGGAATAAATTGCAGGAGTTCCAGAAAGTAAGATTACTATAGATAAGACCACCAAAGAAGACTTCCTAGAGCAGGGGATACTTCATTATTATCATTTTAATTTTTATTGATATCTTTGGTTTTTATATTCTCTTAATTTCTATGTGCCTTCTCAGTATACCCCAGGGAGCAATCTCCAATAAAAAAGAAGAGAGAGAGAGAGAGAGAGAGAGAGAGAGAGAGAGAGAGAGAGAGAGAGAGAGAGAGAGAGGGAGAGGGAGAGAGAATTTCAACAAAGCCAGTCTAGACATCAAACCAAATTTGACTGCCTGTGCAGTGTTCTACAAGCAGTCTACCACCTCTACAAAGAAGTAAAGGGAATACATTTTTCTATGTGTTCTTCAGAGCCAAAGTTGGCCCTTATAATAATAGTCTTCACTTTTGATTTTTGTCACTCCTGTTTTTTTTTTCTTTCAGGGAACAATTTAACTGAGTCTTAAAAGACTGTGTGAGATTTGGATAGGGTTTGGCTTAGTGTGGAGTGGTGGAACTATCCCAACATCTGTTCATATAACAATACTTTAAGGTTTATAGAGTTCTCTCCTTCCACTGCAAGCCTGAGAGTTAGGTAGTACAAAGTATGTCCATTTTATAGGTGAGGAAAGTGAGGCTCAAGGGAGAAGAAATCTTCAAGGTTATGGAGTTAATAAATGTCAGAGCCCCAATGGGAAACCAAGTCCCCTGGCTCAAGGGCAGCAATCTTTCTCCTATAGCAGGATATCTCCAACAGTGAGTGAACAGCATACACAAAACTATATAGGTGTGAAAATATACATGCATACATGTGTGTGTATGTGTATAGGGATGTGGGCAATGGTTTGAGTTCTACTGAAGGAAGAGTAGGGGGCTAAGGGAGTGTGGTGGAAACACAGAATCATAGATCACTGATTTAGAGATGGAAGAGATCTTAGAGACCATCTAATCCAATCCTCTAATTTACAGATAAGGAAACTGAGGCTAGGCTGATTAATGATTGACCCAAGTGCAGACAGGAGACAACAGAGGTTAGATTTGAACCCAGTCCTCAGACTCCAAATCCATTATTCTTCCCACCATTAGTGGGCATCCCTCTATTTCTGCCATTCCTCTCTCCAAACTTTCTTCCAGAGAACTAGGCTCCTCTAAAGTCTGTGTTGGAGGAGGGTGAGGATGAGGATGAGGATGAAATGAGGAGAAGCAAAGGGAAGCATTATATATATATAGTGCTATAAGCAAAGCACTTTACATCTATTTTCTCACTTAATCCTGACAATAATTTCTAAGTTGGGTGCCAATATTACCTTCGTTTTACATATGATGAAAGGTCAGGCTCAGTTAAGTGACTTACCTAGGGTCACGCAGCTAGTAAGTATCTGAAGGATCCAAGTTTGGTCTTCAGTCATTTAAGTAATCAATCAGCAAGCATTTTCTAGTCACTTAATCTATGCTCCAAAATCATACATCCTCCAAGGGGTTCACTATGCTAGATGTACTGGCAGTACATACATACATACATGATGGTGCATATGTATCTCTTTCCTCATATATATATATATAAAATCTAAATATATTATATTTAGATTATATTATTATAGAATATAACAGTATATTCATTATATGTTTACATATATATTTATATTATGATATAATATAGTATAGTATATTTATCATATTATGTTTACATACATTATGATATAAGATAAATATAATACATTATACATATTACATAAATATAAGGGGGAGGAAGGGGGGAAGGTAAAGAGAGGGAGGAGAGGGAAGGAGGGAAAGAGAAAGACAGAGAGAGAGAGAGAGAAAATGAGTGTCTTTACTCTCAAGTTGCTTATATACTACTGGGGAGACTTGTACATATATGAATGTGTGTGTGCGTGCATGTGTGTGTGTATGTGTGTGTGTGTGTGTGTGTGTGTGTGTGTGTGTGTATACACAAAATAAGTACCGAGGCAGTTAGGGAAGGAGAGTACTAGGAGTTGGAGGAATCAGGAAAAGCTTCCTCTTGGAGGATGAGAGGAATTCTCTGAAGTAGAGATGAGGAGGAAGTATGCTCTAGGTATACTGGCAACGGTCAGTGGAAAGGGCCAGATATGAGAGATGGGAAAAACAATGAGAAAGCTGATGTGGCTGTATGACAGAGTGCCGGAGGGGCAGTAGTCATACACGGAAATCAGAAAGAGAGGTTCAGGCCACGTTGTAAAGGACTTTAAACCTAAGAGACACAGTTTCTTTTTTCATCAAGAAGCAATAGGGAGCCACTGGTTTATCAAATAGGAGAGTGACATTGGCAGTTCTCTACTGAAGGTGTAAAGATAAGATTGCAATAGAAAGAGAATTGAAGTAGGGAGACCAATTAGGAAGCTATTTTAATTGTCCAGGGGAGAGATGATGAGACATTACATGAAGGTGATAGCTGTGTGGCTAAAGATGGAGAGTTAGATTGAAGACTTGTAGTGAAGTAGAAACAGCAAACTTGTCAAACTGATTGATCTATAGAGTGAAGGAGAGTGGGAAATCAAGAATAACAATGGGTTTAGGAGCCTGGGAGCCTGGAGAGATGGCAGTGACCTCAACAATAATAAAGAAGTTTGAAAGATGGGTACATTTGGTGGGAAGAGATAATGAGCCCTTTTTTGGACGTGTCCAGCAGGCAAAGATGCCATGCTGAAGCTTGGGGGCTAGATATATAGATCTGTGAATCATATATATAAAGATGATAATTAAATGCCTGGAAGCTAATGAGGTTATCAAGACACAGAATAAGGAAGAGGGCCCAGGATTGAGTTTTGGAGAACAGCCAAGGTTAGAGGGCATGATGTGAATTAGAATCCAACAAAAGGAGATTGAGGAAAGGTTGCCCAGATATCAGGAAAATCGTGAGAGAGTATTTTCATGAAAACCCAGAGAGGAGAAAGTATCCCAGAGGAGAGGTTGACCCATGGTGTCAAATACAGCAGAAAGACTGAGTATAGCAGATAGCAGATTTCCAGTCAATCTGTTGATAAGCATTCATTAAGCATGTATTATATGGACAAGGCACTGTACTAAAATGCGGGGATACAAATAAAGGCCATAATTGTAAACAGTCCCTACTCTCAAGAGGCTTACATGATAAGGGGAGAAAAAACTTATAAAAAACTAGATATATACAAGATGTACATGGAAGTAGATGGAAAGTAATCTGAAAGGTGAATACTTTAGTGGGTGTGAGAGGAGGAGGAAAGAGGAGGTAGATTAAACAGAATAGTCTCCCCACAAAAAGTTGAACTGGATCTTGGAGGAAGGTAGAGAAAACTCTTGGAGGAGGTGAGAGGGCACAGTATTCTGGGCATGGGGGACAGCCAATGTAAAGATTCAGAAATGGGAGACAGAGAGTCTAGTACAAGGAACAGTGAGTAGGCCAGTGTAGAATGCATGGAGACAATTAAAGTGATGTGAATGGGAAATTTATAGCAGCTCTCTTTGTGGTGGCAAAAAACTGGAAATTGTAGGGATCCCCATCAATTGAGGAATGGCTGAACAAATTGTCGTGTATGGTTGTGATGGAGTACAACTGTGTGGTAAATGATGAGCTCACTGATCTTACAAAGACTTGGAAAGACCAGCACAAAATGATGAAGAACGCAGTAAGGAGAACCAAGAGAACATTGTATATAGTAATATAGTATATGGTACACTATAGTATAATATAGTAACATAGTATATAGTAATAATAATGTTTTAAGAATGACCAAGTCATTTTGATTATTATAAACATACAAATTAAAAAGAAGGGATGTATGAATAAAGATGTTATCTGCATCCAGAGAAAGAATTGATAAAGAGAAGTATGTAGAGAATATTTTAATATATACATATATGTATACATATACACAAATATATCTATGTATATACATATATACGTAGATTTATATGTGTATATGTGTATACACACACTTATTTGTTTCTAATGGTACCCATCTCTAGGGCAGGGAGAGGAGAGGGAAAAAGAAAAGGAAAAAACGAAATTTATATGATAATTTTTTTGTATATTTGGAGGAAATAGCAAGTTGTACACAGTAGATTTGCAGTTTCATGTGCAATCATCTTTTTTATTGTACTGTGTTATGAAAATGCTTGTTTTGTTCCTTGAATTGAAAATAAAATACATTTTTATAAAGAAGAAGAAGACGGGAAAGGTAGGAAGGACCCAAGTCATAAAGAGATTTAAGCACCAACAAAGGACTTTATATTTAGTCCTGGAAGAAATAGAAAGCATTGAAGTTTTTCAAGTAAAGGGGGTATGATGGTGGTGGTATGGTCAGAATTTAGAGAAATCACCTTGGTAACTGAGTGGTGGATAGACTGGAGTGAGGATGGACTTGAAGCAGGGAGATCAGTAAAAGACAATTGCAGTTGTCTGAGTGAAAGGTGCTGAGGGCCTGGGCTAGAGAGATGTTTGAGGGAGTAGAGAGTAGGGAATGTATTCCAGAGAAGGTCACAATGACCAGATTTGGCAAGAGGCTAGGGTTATGAGGTGAATAAGAATAAGGAGTCGAGGTTGACACTGAGATTGCTGCCCTGGGTGACTGGAAGGATAGAGGTACCCTCAAGTGTATTGGCGAAATTTAGAAGAAGGGAGGGTTTTGGGGGAAAGATAATCACATAACGTCCAATTCTAGATATCTGAAAGGTGACTTGGCTCTGTAGTTCAGGGAAGAGACTAGGGTTGCATGTTCAAATTGGGACATGTGTATAGGTATGATGATGATCACTGAACACATAGAAACTGATGAAATCACCAAGTGAGATAGTTACATAGAGTCGAAAGAGAAAGGACCCAGGACAGAGCCTCGGGGGCCACCCACAGTTAGTGAACATGACATGGATAAAGAACCAACAAAGGAAGCTGAGAAGCTGCAGGCACCAGGAAAGAGGAAAACTGAAAGAAAACAATGTCAAAGCCTAGAGAAAAGAGATTGTCTGGTTCTGTGAGCAAAAGGTAATCAAGAAGATCAAATGCCATACAGAGAATCAGAAGAATGGAGATTAGGAAAAGGCCATTAGATTTGCTGATCAAAAGGTAATTAGTAACTTTGGAGAGAGAAGTTTTGAATGATTGATGTGGTTAGAAGTCAGATCACAGAGGACTTGGAAAAAAGTGAGAGGGGAGGAAGTGAAGGCAGTGCACGTTGGACCAAGATATTTGATATTGACTTGAAAGGATGATAGAGTCTGTAGAAGTTTTGTTGTTGTTAAAGGACTGGAGAAACACGCATTTTTGAAAGTTGTAGAAAAGGAACTAGTAGAAAGGAAAAGTGATGGTTAGAGAAAAGGAATTCTTGAGGGGGCAATCTATTGAAGAAGGGAGGGAATGGGTTCAAGGAAATATATAGAGAGGCTCAGCTTGGTAAAAGGAAGGTCCACCTCATCATTGTCAGAGACTGGAGGAAAGAAGAAGAAAGTAGGGATGATGTCAAGAGGCAAAGGGGCTTCATGGGAGGCCTAAAGATTGGAGAAAAGATTTCAAATAGGTTTTGTGGGGATTGAGATGGTGAATCAATTAGGGAGGAATAAAAGGACTGCCTTGTTGCAGTAACCGGCAGCAGATGAGGTTAGAAGACATAATTTTGTAGCATACTCAGTCTTTACAACTGTATGATTTCCTCCAGCTGGGTTCCCAACTCCATGTCCAGCATTTTATCCACTTGGCTCTTCTGCCTCTCTAACTCAAAGAGGTGATCATACCCGGGGGAATGAACGCTGGTATGGGGTGTAGACTTGTAGGTACTAGTCCTGTCTCTGCCACTAGTTAGCTAAATAACCTTTATGAAGTCATTTAGCCCTTTGAGCCTCAGTTGCCTCACCTGTAAAATGGGACATTTGAACTAGATTCTTAACCTAAGGTCCATGGAACTTGGATGGGGGAAAAAAACATTTACATCTTTATTTTTACTTACCTCTAAATGAAATTTAGAATATCTTTTAATTATTTTGAAGACATTGTTGTGAGGAAGAATCCATAGTCTTTGCCAGATTGCCCAAGGGACTCATGATTAAAAAAAGGTGAAGGACCCTCAAACTAGATGATCTTTTTTCCCATGAAGCTGTGCAAATGTAATGAATATAGTATGCCAAGTGTGTCCCTCAAGGAGAATCCAAGTAGTCCCTCTTGGTATTAGGGGAACTTTGCTGGGACAATTTGGAAGAATTGACACGTTCTTTTTTGCCTGCTCTCTTTCCATCTATGACTCCCTTTTCTCAATTCCCTTGGTTTCGAGAATATCTTCTTCTCTATTTTCCTTCCTACAGACACCCAAATGTATCAGATGATCTCTAAACCACAGTAGCCTCCCTCTTCAAAACAGAGGCAGAGCTACTGTTGCTCCTGTGAAGTCCAGCTTGGTCCAGTACTTTCCTTAGGATGTAAAGTCTGTTCTGAGGACCCCTTGGATCCTGAGGAGAGGTGGAGACTGCAGCTAAGAGACTGTTGGACCGCACAGTGGCAATGTCCACCGTGGAAAGTATACTGGTTTTAGAGACAGAAGATCTGGGTTCATGATCAAGTTGTGTCACTCCTGTATGACCCTGGTCAAGTCTCAGCCTCTGTTTTCTCAGAGGCATCTAAATGGCACAGTGAACAAAGTGCTCGATCTGGAATCAGAAAGGTGTGACTTCAGATTCAGCCTCAGGCTAGCTGTGTGACCCTGGGCAAGTCACTTTACTTTTGTTTGCCTCAGTTTCCTCAACTGTAAAATGGGGAAAATAAGAACACCCACCTTGCAGAGTTATGAGGATCAAATAAGGTACTATCTATAAATCATATAGGAGAGTGAATTTTTGTTGTTTTTCAGTTGTTTCAGTCATGATCAATTCGTTGTGATCTCATTTGGGGTTTTCTTGGCAAAGATGCTGAAGTGGTTCGTTATTTCCTCCTCCAACTCATTTTACAGGTGAGGAAACTGAGGCAAATAGAGTTAAGTAAGTTGTCCGGAGTCATACAACTAATGAATATCTGAAGCCAGATTTGAATTTGGGAAGATGAATCTTTCTGACTCCAAGCCAACTTTACTGTGCCCCTAGCTACCCAGCAGGGTAAATAGTAGGTACTTAATAAAAATGCTTATCCTCCCTCATCTGTAAAATGTGAGGGTTGAACTAGATTTCAGGGGTTCTGTTTAGCTCCAAATCTATGTTTCTATGTTCTTCTCTGTTCTAGACCATAGTTTAGTAGTTTTGGTATAAATAGAAAGATTTCTGGATAGTATGTCAAGAAGATGGTGTAGTAGGAAAACACTGGACTTGGGTTTGAATATTGGCCCTATGATTTTCACCTCTTCAGGCTCAGTGTCCTTATCCATAAAATGTTGTACTAGATGACTTCTAAGGTCCTTCCCATTTCTAAGACCTTGACTCTCCCAGAAGAACAAACCTAAGAGCTAGAGATCCAGAGTTAGATGTGACTGCTCTCCATTCATAACCTGGAGGTATCTCTAGACCAACCCCCTTACTCCCACCAGGCACCATTTTCCCTCTTTACTCAGTTCACCTACCTGTTCCAGGAAAGTCATTTACACCTTGGTATGAACTGAAGTTCCTCTTGTTACCACTCCCAAGTGTATTTGTGTATAGGCTGGGCTAGTAATTATGACTTTGTTAAAGTTGGTCAAAGGAATGTAAGGCTGAATCAAGGAATGTTGGGTCAGGGGAACTTTTCCTTGGCAGCTCTGAAGTCTAAGTGACCCAGGAAAGAGATTTAATCACCTTTTTTGCTAGCCTTTCCCATTCTACTGGGAAATTTGCATAGTTTGCTAAGATTTTGCAATTAGAGAGATAAGGCAGGTACATGGGTGTCCTGTCATTTGCACCAGGTACACAGAACCTTTTAATTAGGAAATTTAATCCAGTTCAATTCATAAGATCATAGATTTAAAGTAGGAAGGGACCCAGCTCCCTCAGGAGACTGAGGCAACAGAGAGATTGTGACTAGTTTAGTTCATACCCCTAGAAATATCTCAATCAGGATTTGAACTCAGGTCCTCTGACTTCAAAAGTCGAGGGCCTTATTAGCTACTATAGTCTAAGCAGGAAAATACAAAAGACAAAAATGAAACCCGCATTCTACCCAGAGGATGCAACATGTAGTCAGATGATTAAATATTTAAAATATAAAGAGTGAAAGTAATTTCAGGAGAATAAGAGCATTAACTGGGCTCAGGAAGACCTGCTCTGGGAAAGTGGTACCAGGACTGTGCTTTGGAAGGGGAAGAATGGTCATGTTAGGAGAGGTCCTCACTAGTCCCCCTAGAAGAGGCTCTATGCCTATGTCCCGACAGTCTTTATCTGCCAAGATTCCTCTGCTCCTCTTTTTTCCTCCCCTCCTACAGGCCCGTATGCAAGCTAAAGAAGGTCCAGAGACCAGAAACCCAAATAGCCAAGCATTTACTGAGATAATGTATGTGGAGCCCTTTGCAAACCTTTAAGGTGCAGTCCTCGTTATCATCGAAAAGGCTGGAAAATAGGCCCAGGGAGAGCAGTAGGGACTGTTGAACCCAGAGAAGGGAGGGCCATGGGTTTCCCCGAATAACTAGCAAGGGTCTTTATTGCAATGAGCTGCTTTCCCTCTCCTCAGAGCAAAGATGGGCTGACTCGATTGATTTTTAAAATGGCAGCAAGAAGGAGTTGGGTTAGACCTAAAGAGGCTTCCCGGCTGTGAGTAAGATTAGTTTTCCTTCGAGAGGTGCTGGGATCTTTGTCCGAGTAGGCTTGCGAATCGAAGTATTGACGACACAGTCTTGAACGGGGACTAGACAGGGGACTTGCGGTCTAGCTCTAAGGACCTAGGATTCGATGAAGGAACACCTGTACCTGCGGAGTGGGGGAAAAGGGGGAGTCAGCCGACCTAGTTTCCTCCTTTCTCTTTCCTTCCTCCCCCACCCTCCTCCGCCCCCATCACCCCGGGCAACCTCGGCTCTGCCCCTTTAAACAGAGGTTTCCTGTCCAGCCAGCTGCGAGATGCCTAGATGGACAGGGCGAGAGGGGGAGCTCTGTCTCTCTGTCCCTCCCTCTCTACCCTCCCTCCCTTCCTCCCGGCTCTCTGTCTCCCTCCCTCTTTCTCCTCGGAAGCTGAAGAGCCGGTGAGGCGGTGGAAGCAGCAGCAGAAGCAGCAGCAGCAGCAGCAGCAGCCGCCACCGCCACAGCCGCCAGCAGTAGCTGCAGTCGCTAGCCGCTCTCTCCTTCCCTCTTTCCCTCCTTTCCTCCCTCCTTCCTCCTGTGTTGTGAGTGTGACGCGGGGTGGCAGAGAGAGAGATAGGGAGAGAGACGGTTCTTGGACTTAGCCCGGGAGAGAAGCGAACCCTGCGATCGGGACTCGGGGCTCCGAACTCCGAGAGCAGGAAGGGAGGGAGCGAGGGAGCGCAGCCTCTCCGTGGAGGCAGAGCCCCCGGGCAGAGAGCCTGTAGGGGGATCCAGGCTCCGGACAGACCCCCGGAGCCACCGGTAGCCGGCAGAGCGCGGGCTCCTGAGCTCCGGGGACCCCAGGGCAGAGCTCAGAGCTGGGGGAGCAAGCAGACAGCCGGTAGCCGTCGACAGACGTCAGTCTCCCGCCAGGGAGCTTTGGACCCTGGGACCAGCGGCGTCCGCCGGGAGCCTGGAGAGCAGGGAGCGAGGGAGCGTCCCTCGATCTAACCCAGAGGAGCAGCACCCCTCACCCCACCCCCTGCTCACCCCCCTCCATACCCCTCCCCACTCCTGGACGTGGTTGGGGGCATGTGAGCTGGAAGCCGCGGCAACCGGCAGCGATCATCCCGAGGGAGAAGCCCTGCCCCAGCAAAGGACGGAGCTGGAGCTGGAGCCGGGAGAGTAGTAAGTGCACCCTGCCCTGCCCTGTCCTGCCATGTCCTGTCCTCTCTCAGCACCACCCCAAACCCTACAGTCCGCTCCTCTCCCAGACTAGCTTCTCCCACGGCTCAGCCCCGGCTCAGCCCTCTGAGTCCCTCGTTTCCCCTCCGACACCTGAAGTTTGACAGGCGTATTTACGTGTTTTGGGGGATACCCCAGTCTAGCCTCTCCTGAGTTTCCATCTGCTTGTAAAGTTTTCTAGGGTACCCACCCGTCCCCAGAAGTGGTGTCTACCCCCACCTCTCTGCCCCTCAGGCAGTGCCGGTTCTAGATATGGTGCTCACTGTGGTCAGACCCCAGCTCTCCGTCTCTGGGGAGAGGGAGGCGAGAAGAAGGCTTGGAGCCGCCTGGTTGGGGGGCGGGTTGTGTGCGGAGATGGAGAAGGGAAACAAGGCAGCTAGCTCGGTCTCTCTATGGCTCCCTAACTCCCCCCATCTGCCTAGCGTCTGTCTGGCTTCTCTTTGCCTGATAACTGACCCGGGCCCCTGTCTCGCCAACCAGTCTGTGGGGCTCAGTCACAATGATTTCCTAGCGGGAAGAGGTGGTGTGTGTGTGTGTGTGTGTGTGTGTGTGTGTGTGTGTGTGTGTGTGTGTGTGTGTGTGTGTGTGTGTGTGTGTGTGTGTGTGTGTGTGTGTAAGTGAGTGTGTGTAAGTGAGTGTGTGTGTGTGTGTGTTGTGTATTCGTGAAGGGAGGGGGCGGGTTTATGTGACATACCCCATACACACAACCCCCAGGAATTGTCCCTAGATACTGGGATATCAATCCAACCCTTCCCTCTCAGCTCACCCCCTCCCTTCCTTTCCACCCCAATCCAATCAGCCCTAGGTTCATTCCCAAGAGGAGATGGGGGAGGCGGCATCCTGTTTGTGTCTTAATTCTGCTGTTTCTCTCTAGCTTTCCCCCCACCCGACACTGGCAACCCCCCACCCCCAATTATTTTTTAATTCTGAGATATGCGAGGTAAATTTTCCCGTCCTGGTCTTGCAAAATAAAAGTCTGGGGAAGGGGATAGTCCCATTCCCAGCGGCTCGCCATTGTTTTCATACAAAGTGTATTCAACATATAAATACACACACCACACACGTGTGCCTGGCTGGATCTGCCCAGAGGTTGGGGGATTCTCCCACTGGCTAATGTTGCTCATCTTGGGAATGGGGTAGACATAGGAAGATGTGGAGTTGTGGAGTGTGCGTTTGCTGTTGTCCATGGAACAGGGCAGGGGGATGAGTTTTGAATTTAGGGGAGGTAGCTTTCTGGGAAGACCCTACGCTAGACGGGGTGGTTCCGGCCCCTGACCCCAAAGGAATTGGCAACGGCTTCAGAATTCCGCCAGACCTCTTGGCAAAGGCCCTCACGACATCAGTCTAGGGAGGAAGCTGGAAGTTTTCCTGGGAAGTTTGCTTTTTCTGCGTGAGAATTTCCGGGCAGAGTCAGGGTGACCCAGAGAGACAGAGACGGAGAGAAAACGACACTGACACAGAGAGAGAACAGACAAAGGCAGAGACACTGAGAAGAGTAGTGGTGTTGTGGGGTATCCCAGGGGCTGTAGGAAACTAGGAGAATGAAGGGGCCCTGTTGCCTGCTGGGCTGAAGGGAAGGCATTGATTTAATTGCTGCTTTGATTTCTCAGACACCCTGGGCCTCCTCTTTCTTTGTGAAGTGGAGCCCACTGACCAAGCTCTGGAATTCTAGAGATCTGAGTCCTGGTCCCTGGCTAGTACCTCTGGGGACTTCAGTTCTCCATTCCAGAAACAGGGAGTCACTACGAAGAGGTCAGAGCTAGTGGTTCAGACTTAGTAACTGCAGGAGGGCACAAGACCCAGTCTCCTGGTTCTGGGCAATCTGGAACAAGTCACTTTGGGCAGGAGATTAGTTAATACATATATTGGACTTCAAAGAGAGATTAAGTATTCAGGTACTGGATCCTGTCTTTTACGTTCACCTCCCTACCCCTTTTGGTTTTTTTGGTTGTTTGGCTCATTTTAATGAAAGGAACATTCTACTCACCCCACCCTTCCCTCCATCCCTGCCTGGTGGGGCCCTCTCCACCCAGCCCAATGTGTCTGGTGGAAGAAAAACTCAGGACTGTCTTCCCCTGTGCATAGCTTTCTTGGCAGCAGGCTCCAGGATTGGATGTGCATTTGTGTCAGTGGGATTTGGTGAACTTCCTGAGAGAGATGGAACCCCAGATGTCTTGGGCCCTGAGGAAGAGTCACCAGGGAAGGGTTAAAGCATCTTCCTCCTGGGTATCTGCCCCCAAGGCTGTATCTATATTGCTTACTGTGTAGGAACCTCCACTGTTGTAAATAGGGGAAGATGGAAGAAACTTGGGGGAATAATAAATAATAATAAATGCTATGTAGTGCTTCTCATGTGCCAAGGTGCTCACAAGTACCTTACAATTATTATCTTATTTGATCCTCACAACAGCCCTGGGAGATAGGTGTCATTATTATTTCCATTTTACAGGTAAGGGAAATTGAGGCAAACAGAAGCGTTTTGCCCCCCAGGGTCACACAGGTAGTGTCTGAGTGTGTTTGAGGCCAGATTTGAACTCAGGTCCTTCTGACTCTAGCCCCAATAATCTTTGTTACCTAGCTGATCCTTACATGCCCCAGTCTGGGGGTACTTAATAGGTTTGGAGAAAAATATTAATCTTCTCATTTTCATCTTTGCGTAGCTAGGATTGTAGGAATGTGCTGTTGAATTAAAAGCTCTGGAAAGAGGTAGGTCAGACTAGTGGAGAGATGGGGGACTGCTGAAGAACGAGATCAACTCCGAGTCTTGGACATCTGGAAATCAGGATTCCAGTCCTGACTCTTTTGCTTATAATTGTGTGACCTTGGGCAAGTCATTTGAATACTTTAAATCTTTTTCCTCCACTACAAAACTAGAGATACTACCCTTATAAGATTGTGGGAATAATGCCTTCTAAATTAAAAAGAAACCTGGGTTTAAGTCCCATTTGGACTTGTTTTGTGAAAATTGATGTAACAACTCTATGACCCTTGGTATCCTCTTCTCAAAAAAAAGAGGGGGAGACATGGAAATAGATAATATCTGTGATATATGTTTTTAGCTTTCTGGGTTGTTATAAGGCTCAATTAAAATAATTTATGTAAAATATACTGCAAAATGTAAAAGTGCTTTATGAATATCAGTCTCTGGAATAGAAATGTAAGCCATTATTGTCATTATTCTTTAGCTCTCTAGACCATGAGAACTTTCCTATTCCTCCATAATTCCCCTCCCCCAACTGATCACTACTTGAAACTTAAGAAAACCAGCAGCAGTTCTCACCAGAATTTCAATCACCCTTGCCCAAGCTTCTCTTTCTCAAAAAGATGTCTCCCATTACATACTCTTTCTTCCCTCTATAATCTTTTTCCCAAAATTAGGCTTTTTCTGTGCTGTCAAAGCAACCTTCTTTAAGCACCTACTAGATACAGAACAGTGGGACCTAGTGGATCTACCCTCTGAGTCTGGAAGAATGACTTCAAATCCAGACTCTGGCATGTTAGTTTTTTGACCTTAGACAGGTCACTGAGCCTCTTGGAGCCCAGGCAATTCTTTAAAACTAATGCTGAAATGCTCATCTGTACTGATAAGAGTCTTTTTACCTTTAATTTTCCATACAGAATAATTCACGGATCTTTAAAAAAATGGGGCAGGTATTGGGCTAGGCCTTGGACATTGAGTTCTGTAGAGAGATGAGTTGAACTAGCCGCTCTCTTATGCCACTTGGAGAATGGGGTCAGGGCAAAGAATAGGAAAGTACATAAGCTTATACTTTAGCACATAATAAATACACAGGAAAGTGCTGTGTGTTTTCAGCTGAACCTTTGGGGAAAGGAGAACAGGAAAAATTTCACGGAGGAATTGATATTTAAGCCAGATCCTTGAAGGATGGGCACAATTTCAGTAGACAGAGATTTAGGGAGAGGACATTCTAGATGGGAAACAGCTTTAGCAAAGATGCAGAGGTGGGAAACTAGCTACTTACTTGCCTTTCAGGTATATACTAGAAGTCAGGGAAAGGTGGGCATATTCCCATTTCTGTCCCTGGTATTGTGAGGGTCATAAGGCCCTCTCTCTAAGCCCCCTTCCTCCTCCCCTTTACATTGTCCTTATTCCACCATGGGGAAACTAGCCTTAACATTTCTCAAGGCAGCTAAGGGAATGAGTGAGAGATCAGTTCAATCAATATTCACTGAGCACCTACTAGGCACCCAGTATTGTGGTGTGTATGTGTGTGTGTGTGTGTGTGTGTGTGTGTGTGTGTGTGTGTGTGTGTGTGTGTGTGTTTTCAAGGATGGTACAAAACATACAAATCTCTGACTACCCCTTACCCTGTCAGAGCTGTCGTGCTGATCAAGTCTTTTCCAGGGCTCTAGTTTGACAGGGTGCTTTGAGATGGACATTGGGAGGCTGGCATGAGGTTGACACTGACTTAGGGAGGGGTGTACCAATAGAACAGGACCTTTTACCTTCACAACCACCACCCCCTCACCCCCGTTCAGGGGTGAGGCCATATATTTGGAAAGAACTGTGTTGGAAAGACTGGCTGCAGGGAGCTGGGAGCTCAGTAAATCGTGCTTTGAATGGAGTTATTTTTGTGTTCACTGTTTGCTTAAGAGGGCCTGCTCCTGCCTGAACTCGCTGCATTCACACTCTGCTGGTCCCCTTCCTGGAATCTGGCCTTCTTAACTCGGGTGATGGTCATGGTGCCTGCCAGGGGGTTGAGAATGAGGGCCCAGAGCAGATCTGCTCTGCCCTCCCCTTCCTCCCCTCTAGCCCCATTGGTGAAGATCCAGTGTTTGAAGAACTGAGCCTTCTCTTAAGTCAACCCATTCCCACATCTGGGTTAGGGGAGAGGCAGTGACATTCCTGACTGGTCCCTGAGCTGAGGCCTTTGCATTGTAACTCTTCCATGTTCCTTCCTCTCTGTTACCCTTCCCTCCAAGTTCCCACCATATATTAAACTATCCTTTATTGGTTCAGTAGCTAACAAAACAGTAAAAATGGAGTATTTCTTTTTTAAGTTTAATTTTTATTAATATATTTTATTTTAACATTAACTTTATTTGCCAATATATCACTTCTCTTCCCCTTCCCAGAACCATCTCTCTTATCGAGAAATAAGAGAAGAAAAAATCCATCAGAGTTATCTAATACATCAACTAAGTCCAAATGCTTTCTTCCATACCCATTGTCCCCTCACTTCTACCAAAGGGGAGGGAGCTACACTCTCAGATATCTTCTTTGGGACCTAGCTTCCTCATTATAACATTCAGCTTTGATCGCTGTCCTTTCCACTTACGTGGTTAGTAACTGGGTCTGTTGATTTTCTGGATATATTTACTTCATTTTTTTCAACATTTTATTGTCTGTCTTTGTTTTCTGTAGTCTCCTTATTTCTTTCTTCCAGCACAGTAACATGTTGTTACGTTTATATGTCACAACTTCCTTAGCCATTCCCCAATCCATAGGCTTCTACTTTTGTTTCCAGTTCTTTGCTACTTTGAAAAGTGCTGCTATAAATATTTTGGTGTATATGAGACCTTTCCTTTTGTCATTGACCTCCTTTGGGGATATGGGTCCCTGGGAACTCTGGGTCAAAAGATTTGGACATTTTCGTCACTTTCTTAGCTTATTTCCAAATTGCTTTTCAGAATGGTTGGACCAATTCGCCACTCTACCAACATACTAATTTATGCCAAACAGATTGCTTCAGTTGGATAATAGAGGTTGGCAAAAGGGCCCTAAAGCACTACTTGGCTCCTCTGGATTGAATGGGTATCCTTAATTGGAAGTCAGAGTACATAAAAATCATAGGATATTAAAGCCCAAAGAGATCTTAGAGGTGATCTAATCCAATACTATTATTATAGAAGAGGAAATTGAGTTCTAGAGAAGTCAGGTAACTGACCTGAGATTATAAAAAAAGTAGCAGAGTCAAGATTTGAACCTGGGCCTTTTGACTTCAAATCCAAGGTTCTTTCCATTATAACACACTATTATTATATTGTGAAATATGGTGTATTAACTATACAAAATATTGTATGTGAAATTCTCTCTCTTTAATAAGATTTTGATCTTGGTTGTGGTGATGTGGTATTTCCTTTCTAGGATCAGACGCATCTGCCTCCTCCCTGCCTCCTGACCCTCATCCCACCATTAGGTAAAGGCTTTTCTCAAAGCATCTGTTCTCTTTAATTTCAGCCCTGCCTAGTTTGGCTAACCTTTGCTTAACACATGTCTTAGTGACCCCCCCTTCTTCTGGACTTTCCACCCTGAGGGTGAATAGAACCTGGCTCTCCTCAAGTCCAGAAAGTCTCCTCCACCCACTAACTTCCTTTTCTTCTATGAAGTCCCTCTGCCCAACTCCCAGGAGTTGTAGGGCAGAGTCCTAAACAGTCTCCGCTCTGCAGTTGGTTGATTTAGAGAGAGTCTGGCAAAGAAGATAGAGAGAAGGCAACAGCTGTAATTCCTCTCTCTTCCCAGATTCTTCCTCTTAGAAGAGAAAGCACGAGCCAAGGGGAGTAATATTAAGAGGAAGTCACCAGGGATAGACACTGCCTCCTCTCTCTGTGGGTAAACTCATGGGCTCGGATAACACAAGATCTTTCTTGCTGTGCCATACGGTTCGGAGTAAGTCATTTCACCTTTCAAATGTTTTCTAAAGGATGAATCATTTGTGAGAAGGATGGTGGTGGTACAGAAGGGGGTGAGAAAGTAAACTGAGGCATTGAATGCTACAGGATCAGAGTCAAGATTCAACCCTATGAAGTCAGGTTGCAGTTGGG
The DNA here is from genome assembly GCF_028372415.1 of Notamacropus eugenii. Classification (NCBI taxonomy): domain Eukaryota; kingdom Metazoa; phylum Chordata; class Mammalia; order Diprotodontia; family Macropodidae; genus Notamacropus; species Notamacropus eugenii. Next base: position 435,898,077 of record NC_092873.1, on the reverse strand, counting down.
GAAAGGGAGGAAAGCAGAAAGGAGTAGAAGGCAGAATTTCCAGTTGTTTCCTCTCTTCCCAAACAATATTCTTTCTCCTCCACCCTACCATCCCTGTAACTCCCCCTGGAAGACTTCATACCCTCAATTAAATTTGGAATTCTGTTCCCTTGATACCTGTGTTCAGACTCTTCTGCTCAATGGCCTTAGCATTTAAATGTCCTTCTGCAGTATGTGTGGGATAGGTATTCATGTCCAGCCACTACACACTGCCCCCCACAACCATTGTTCGACTGTGTCTGCTGGGGACATGTGCAAAGCTTAGGTTTCAGTGACTTAGCCCTGGAGAGAGAAGGGGAGGAAAGAGGAAGTGCCAGTAAGGGGGGAGGGACAGGACTAGACAGCCTCACTCCCTTTACCATTATTGGTTTGTAATCTCTGCCAGACTCCTGGCTCCTCTTGGGACATTGGGGGCAGTCTGCAGTGTTCTTTTCCCTGGGCTGGACCAAACCCCAACCCCCACCCCCACCCCCACCCTACCCCCAATTGCTGTGCTTAGAATGGAATGTGCTGTATGTGGAATGGGATGGAGTAAGAAATCAAACACTGTCCTGTCCTATTCCCTAACCATTTCAGGGAGGAAACCACAACCGTGGCACATCTGGCAAACCACTCCCCCCCCCCCCCAAAAAAAAAAAAGAAAAGAAAAGAAAAGACAGACTCAGGTTACCTGCCTTTTGGGAGACAAGAATGAGGAAGGTGCCTCTCAGGGTCACCAGGGTTGAGGTGGGCAGTAAGACATGTCACAGAGAAGGGACAGAGGGCAAAGAAGTCTTACGTACCCTTACTGAGCTGAGGAATGCCTAGTTTAGGTGACTCTTTTTGAAACTTCCAAAGGGGGTCGGTATAATTAAATATAAATGCGTGTTTTAGGATGACTTTTGATTTTACATTACAATCATTTCCCACTCCCCCCTTTCAGGTTGAACCCTCCCCCCACTTTATGACAAAGAAAAACAAACTAAAGCAAAGCATCTGATATGTAGATGCCTGAAAACGTATACAACCTTTATTCCTCGTAGCTTTCCCCATCTTTGCCAGGAGGGAGGAGGTAGATTTCATTATCTCTTCCCCTTGGACCTTGATTGCTTTTTCTATTGCTTAGAGTTCAACTTCCTTTCGGTTATCTTTTCATTTGGGTTGTTATAACCATTTATCATATTGTTCTCTTGTGTCTGTTTATTTTACTTGGTATGAGTTTATAAAAATCTTACCATCTTTCTCTGGATTGGTCATTTCTTAGTGCATGATAATATTGTTACTTTCCTGTACCATTCTCCAGCCATTCTCCAATCAATGGTCACTTTCTGTTTTCAGGTAGTTTCTAATTTTGACTTCCTTGTGAACATAGACGTATGCCCAACAGTAAGAGTATCAATGTAATTTCATTGATTGGGTAGGAAGTGGAGTTGGGAGGGTGGAGTGAGATTGTGATGGAAGGATTTTATAGCAGGTGACATATTCCCCATTCTTTCCTGGTCATTTTGGGGCTTAGAACCAGAAGGGTGGTGGTTTGGTGCCCTTTTATTCGGTCAAAGATATATTAATCCTTTAAAAAATACATTTTAAAAAATTCAATTTGATTCATATATTTTGTTTTAATATCACCTGCATTCCCCTACTGTATTTCTTGTCCCATTCCCTCTCTGTATCACAATTAAAAAAAAAGAGGGAAAAACATTTTAGAGAAACTAACCGATACATCAGGGAGGAGCTAGGTGACACAGTGGATAGAGTGCTGGCCCTGGAGTCAGGAAGACCTGAATTCAAACCCAGTCTCAGACATTTACTAGTTATGTGACCCTGGGTAAATCACGTAACCCTGTTTGCCTCAGTTTACTCATCTGTAAAATGAGCTTGAGAATGAAACGGCAAACCACTCCAATATCTTTGCCAAGCAAACCTCAAATGGGGTCACAAAGAGTCAGCCACAACTAATCAACCAAAATAAAAAAAACCCACCCCAATGTATCAACTAAGTCTGACGTAATGTCCAATGTCCCCTAACCATAGGCTGTAAAAAAAAAAAATTGAGAGCAGAGAAAGAGGCTCCTTTTTCATATTTCTTCTTTGGGGTCAAGCTTGGCCATTACAATTTTGTTTTGTTGTTTTCTTTCCATTTGCATTGTTTTAGTCTTTGTGTGTTTCCACTTCCTTCATTTTGGATCAATTAATGTAAGTCTTACCTTGTTTCTCTGTTTTCATTGTCTTCATTGTTTCTTACAGCATATTAATATTTCATAACACTCACTTACCACAAATGTCCTCTACTCCTTTGTCTTTTTTCTCCTTTTCCCCATCCCCAGCCCAACTTCATGGGGTTCAGTCTTGATCCTTTCCTTGCTGGTAATAAGTCAGCTCACCACTCAGTGCCTCAGTTTCCCTTCTTACCCAGTTCTGTATTACTTCCTTTGCTCCCTCCCACAAATGACTCAGTCTTTGGAAGAATTCATTATTATTGGTGATGCTTTTCCATTCTAGGATCCTAACATTAAATCAAGGGCATGGACCAAGAGGGAAGGAAGTACCTTCCCCCAGGAGCTCCTGAAGAATTCTCTGTCACAGATTCCTGCTGTCACTTCTACCCCACTGATTAAGTAGATAAAACAATTGATGAAACTTAGCTTTGACTCTTGAGGTGTATATACATGTGTATAGAGGGGTGTGTGTGTGTGTGTGTGTGTGTGTGTGTATGTATGTGTGTGCATGTGCGTGTGTGTATCTGTGAGTGTGTGTGCATGTGTTTGTGTATGCGTATGTGCATGTGTGTGTGTGTGTGTGTGTGTGTATGGGGAGGGAAGGATCATAGGCTTGGAGCTGGAAGGGACTTTGAGGTCCTCTAATTCAACCCCCTTATTTTACAAATAAGGAAACTGAGGCCAAGTGGCAAAAGTAGGATCTGAATTCTTATCCTGTGACCCCAAATTCATTGGTTTCTACCACACCTAAAGCTAAAGAGTAACTGGAAAGAAGCTACAGGAATTCTCACAGGCATGTGGTATGAGTGGTAGGAAATGTCAATGGGAGTATTTTTGTTTATTTTAAATCTATTTATTTTTAGTTTTCAGCATTTACTTTTAAAAGATTTTGACTTCTCCATTTTTCCTCCTCCACTCTGCCCCCTCCCCAAGATGGCATGCAATCTGATATAGACTATACATGTGCAATCATATTAAACATATTTCCATATTAGTCATGTTGTGAAAGGAGAATCTGAACAAAAGGAAAAAACCACGAGAAAGAAAAAACAAAAAAAGAGAGAAAACAGCATGCTTCTGTGTGCATTCAGACTCCATAGTTCTTTCTCTGGATGTGGACAACATTTCCATCATGAGTCTTTTGGAATTGTCTTAGATCATTGTTGTGTGGAGAAGAGCTAAGTCTATCAAAGTTGGTCATCGCACAATGTTGTGGTTTCTGTGTACAAAGTTCTCCTGGTTTAATGAGAATATTTATGAAAAGACCTACTGAAGAAAAATTGAATCAAAGGCAAAAGTTTACTTGGTTTCCCGTTTTCTTTTGTTTTTTTTTTCTTTTTAATTGGGACATGGTCTGTACCTATAGACCACAGGTTTGCCTTGAAAAGAACTCTATATATCCTTCTGGGGAAAGGAGGAAAGAACGATTTTCCCCATTTTATAGATGGAATTACATAGGTCCAGAGAGAGAAAACTATTTGCCCAGTGTCATCTACCCATTCCAGAGTACAGGTTTTTCGACTCCGACTCCAGACCTCTTCCTTAGAGTTTAGGTGTCAGTCTCTTCTTTGGTTGAAGCCCACTAGTGTTGGCCAAGGGACAGCTAGGTGGCACAGTAGATAGAGCACTGACACTGGAATCAGGAAGACCTAAGTTTAAATCCAGCCTCAGACACTTGTAGTTATGTGACCCTGGGCAAGTCACTTAACCATATTAACTTCAGTTTCTTCATCTGTAAAATGAATTGGAGAAGGAAATGGCAAACTGTTCCCATATCTTTGCCAAGAAAACCCCAAATGGAATCACAAAGAGTCAGACATGACAAAAAACAACTCAACAACAAAAGTTCCTCCCTCAGGGGAACATTGGGCCCAAGAGAAGAGAAAATAAAAGAAGAGGGGGAAAGGAGATCTTGGGGTGGGGATGAGGATGGGGAAAGTGGAGGTGCCCTTATGTGCCACTTCTCTCATCCCCTTGTTGATGCTCAAAATATTTTAGGGTTTTTAATTCCACTATCATGGTGGACAACATTCTGGATGGGTGGAAGAGAGCCTTGGGGCAGCTGGGTGGCACAGTAGCTAGAGTACCGAGACTGGAGTCAGGAAGACCAGAGTTTGAAATGTGTCCTCAGACTTGCCAGCTGTGTGACTGTGAGCAAGTCACTTAACTTCTGTTTGCTTCAGTTTCCTCTTCTATAAAGTGGAAATAATAATAGCACCCCTCTCCCAGAGTTGTGAGGATCAAATGAGGTAACTGTAATGCTTAGCGTGGCACCTACAACATAGTAAGTAGGATAGAAATGTTAAATTTATTATGTTATTACTACACTTCCCATGAGTGCTAATCTGCTTGGTACCTCCATCCTCCTCCGCTGCCTCATTTTTTACCCATCTGCTTAAGGAGGTCTTGGACTATCTCTTCCAGGGATATTCTCCTTAATAGGTGACGGGAAGGGCTGGAAAGGTAATGAAAGGGTTAAAGGCAGGGGCTACTAAGGGCTGCTGGGTTAGCCTGATTGAGGGCTGGGAGTCTGCCCTGGAATGTAGCTGGGGAGGAGTGGGGGGAGGGAGGCCACTCCCTGGAGAGCCTCTCCTCTTATCTTTTGTTTGGAACAATAGCTCTCCTGGCTTATTGTCTTTAACCTCCTTACCTCTGTTTTGAGCTGGGGAAGGAAGGGGTAGAATGAAGAAATGGAGGGAGAGGCCTTCCAGTTTTCACCCTGAGGGCACCCACTCCAGGGAATCTTTTGGAGGATGTCTTTGGGAGGTTGGGGCCAGGAGGGGAAAGCTCCAACCCGAGGGGCCTGGAGTTGAATCTGGGCTGGGTGAATTTATGGTGGGGGATGGGGAAAAGGGAGGAGAGCCTCAGAGGTGGGGGCTGGGAGAGACTATCCCTCCTATGAGGGATGGGAGGGCCTGGAATAATTGCACCTGGGACCATTGTAAGCCCTTGCCTCCCGATTTCCCCTGCCCTTCTCTGCTTCCAGGCTCCTTTTCTGTAAATAACCATTGTTGATTCTCTTTCTGGAAGTACTGGGTCCTGGGGGATAAGAGCCTGGAGGTGGAGGAGACCATGCATTAACTCATTTGGTTCTCTTGACTGTCATGTAGACTGAATGTTGGAAAAATGGAAACAGGTTTAGAAAAGACTTAACCAGGGCCACCCCCAGTGGATCCTCAAGCCCACCCCTCCTCCCCTAGCTCTCCTTTTCTCAACCTGGTTGCATAACAGACCTTCAAACAAGGAATTACAGCTCTTCCAATCCAAATGCCTTATTTTGCAGATAAAGAAACTGAGGCCTCCAAGTAGTTAAATGCCCTTCATCTTGGGCAGGGGTGGGGAACTCTCTGCCTTGAAGCCACATGTGACCATCTAGGTCCTCAAGTGTGGCCCTTTGGATTCCGATACCTCCCAGGGTTGTTGTGAGATCAAATGAGATAATATTTGTAAAGTACTTGGCAAACAGTTGGTGCTTAATAAATGCCCTTCAGTGAGTCAGAAAGGAAAGTATACATGTTACTAAGGTAAGAAGTTCTTTTCTGTCCCATTCTGGGTAGGCAGTTAGGAAAAGTCCTGTGATCCCCAGATCAGGTTTCTTCCCCTCCTACTCTACTATCCTACCCCATGCTCCTTGGTGTCTATCACCTACCTACTGGCTCCAGAATTTATAGAAATGTTAGATCCTTAAGAACTCCCCATTTAATTTCCTTTTTTTATCAGACTTGTGATTTCATTGCTTAATCAATCATAAAATCCAGATGGGAGACTTTCTCCCACCAGTAGGGATCATCACCTTCCCAGCAGTCTTATGAAATTGTCTTTTGGGAGACTGGGAGAGGGAGGGGAAAGAAAGCTCCAGCCCAGGATCAGTCAGCCAACCTATGGGAGACTTCAGGCCAGTCCTTTCTGACTCCAAGGCGAGCTGTGTATCCAACTACAACAACCTTGCTTCTCCAAATCCCTCCTTCTACAGACATGGAGGAGACTGAGCCTCAAATAAGGGAACTAATTTGCCTAAAGTCACCAAAGAGTTTAGCCATCCAGCTGAGATTCCAACCCAGACCTCCAGTCTCTAATAAGCAGCAACATTCCTTAAACAAAGACCTTTGGTTGGAGGTGGCTAGACATTCCAGTGCTGGAGGGCAGAGGTCTAATGGATTTAAAGTGAGGATTCCGAAGTCTTCACTCGGGGCTGGCCTTAGGCAAAATTGTGGAGGGGACAATGGTTAACCCTTGCTGAAACTATCCAGGTTCCCTCTTCCCAGGGGTGAGCGGAAGCAAGCAAAGATTCAGTTGTTAAGATTTCAGGGAGAGCATTTACACCTCAGAAACGGGAAAATGCTAAAAATCAGAGCTTGACTTAATTGTTTTGTCAATTGTCTAGATTTAAGAAAGTGATGGAGAGATCTGCTCCCACCAGCCCCTCCCGGACCCTGTTTATATTTACCAGCGTTCTATAGCCTTTCCCTGAGGCCTGGTGGGCCCACCCTTCTTCTCTGTTAGTCGATAATCAAACTACGGTTTGGGGCCTACTCTTTCCTCGAAATCTTTACGTTTGCCTTTGGGGTGAATTTTGTCACTTTCTAACTAAATGGGGCCCTGATAGTTTAATGATAACATTTGCATTTTAAAGGAGCTTTCTGGAACTTGGATCTTTAACTCAAGAGATTAACTCTTTGGGTAGAAATTCCTGTAATTTGATAGATTTAGTCTGATAGAGAAAGTCTTTGGTCTGATGGAGGAAGAAAGTTTACGTGTTGCCCCTAAAATCTTGGTCTGGAGCGTATGGTGGACTGAAAGAGGCTTGTTTTGAAGCCAGAAAACCCGGATGGGAATCCTGAGTCTGGGATTAGCTGTGTGGTCTTGGACAAATGAGTACATTTTTCCAGGCCTCAATTTCCTCAATTGTCAAATGAGAAGATGAGACTGGATGATCCCCTGAGCTTTCTTCCAGGTCTAACAAGAGTCGATAATGATTTTAATAGTGATATTGGCTATTTTCCCCCTCTCCCCTACCCTACCCTGGCAGCCTCCCTTTGCTATAGTCACCACTGAAGCTTGACTCCTATACGACTGAGATCATATTCCTCATACTGAGATAGGGGTTCTTTTCCTTTGAAACTCCTCTCCTGGAGACTTTTGGGTTGAGCCAAGTGTGTCAATGACAGATAGAAAGGTGTTCAGGCTTGGATACCCCAAAGAACTTGGGCATGTGTATGTGGCTGGGTATGTCAGAGCATCTTTTTTAAATATGATATGATATATTATTATATTACATATAATATGTTATATTTATATTGCACATATTATTATGTTAGCTTTTTCCTGGTAGTTCATAACATTGGAGTAAGAGAGAAATATGGGTTTGAATCTTGTCATTTGCTAGTGGTATTTTCTGGGCATTCAATTTCTTCAACTGTAAAATGGGGCTAATAAAAGTAGTATCTACCTTTCAGGTCTGTTGTACGGTTCAAATAAGATGATGTTTCTAAGCTTCTAAGTTTCTATAGCTCTATAAAGGTCAGCTAATATTGCTTATGTAGGGAGGTTTCCTAGCCTAATGGAGAGAGCACAGACAAGAGACCTCTACATTCCAATCCAAGCTGACCCTTTCGGCTTATGATTCAAAGCAAGTAACAATGTCTGTGAGCCTCAGTTTTCTCTTCAGTAAAATGGGAATGATGGTACTTGTGGTACCTGCCTCATCAGCTCATAGAGAAAGTGTTTTGTAAAGCTTTTATTATTCCTCTTATGTGTGTGGTCCTATGTTGGTGTGCAAGACTATTAGGATGGGATTGTGAGGTTGTGGATGCTGCCCATTGGAAACACCTGGCTTCAGGGTGATGGTGGAAGCTAGAGCAAAGGCAGCAGTTAGGGTGGGGGTAGTGGGCAGTGGGCGGTGGCAATGGGGCCTGATTCCCAGGACCAACTGTGAATTAACTCTACTGGCTGCTAAATGCCTTTGCTGGTTCTCTGCCCTGTCTGTCCCCCTCCCCTTCCGTCCCCTCCCTTCGATGCCCTCCTGAAAATAAACAACTGTGTCAACAGCAGGGTGATTGTGCGTCTCCTACAGGCCCGGCTGCCAGGACTGGGCAGGTGTTGGTGGAGGCTGCCAAAGGCCCATGCTGGGAGCCAGGGCTGGGCTGGGGCTGTGGATAAACAAGGCCGCACACATGGAGGCAGGCAGACAGGCATGCTAGGAGGGGAGAGAGAACAGGTGTCTCAGGAGCCTTGGAGACACAAAGAGCCTCTTGTCTCCTCCCCAGCAACCGGGATAGCCACCCCTCCTTCCTCTTCACCCCAAGCCCCAGGCCCAGGCCCAGTGACCAGGTCATCGGTGAGGGCTCTGGGAACAATAAGGGAGTTAGCTTTCTCCCTACCCCTGTCCCTCCCTTCAAACACTCCCTCAGCTTGATTTGCATTCTTCTTAAGACCAAAATAAAATTGGTCCCTCGCTATGGAGGCCAGTTGGGTGAGGAGAGCTGGGTCAAAAGGCAGGTAACTGGTGGTCTAACCAGGTTGACCAATAGGCTTTGTGACCTTAGATGAATCATTTATCCTTTTGGGGCCTCTGCTTCCCCATTGATATGTAAGCAATCTACCTTACCCAGGTCCTAAGGAAAGAAATGGGATGGAAGATAAGACAAGGACCTGGTCTTTTTAAAAGGTAGTGGCAGGTTCTAGGCCTAGATAGAATTGAGAGGTCTTGGGAAGGACTAGGGTAGGGGGACATTGGCTGAGATATCTACAGGCATGAGATTCTGGGAGGAAGCCTTGAATATTAGAGCTAGATTTGGACAGTGAAGCTGGGCTTGTCCTGCATCTGCCGCTAATTAGTCATCTGACTTTGGGCATTGGTCTCAGTTTCCTTGTCTGTAAAATAAAAGAGTTGAATTGGATGATGTCTAAGGTCCTTTCCAACTCCACATCACACTATCTAGTCTAACTTCATTTTGCAGGTAAGGAAACTGAGATCTAGGGAAGGAAACTGGGGCTGGTTAAAGGGGCTAGACATTGAAGAAGGATTTATCTGTGTAATGAACACAGTCCCAGCTCTTGATATCCCCAAGAGTTGGAGCCATCACCTAGATACCTTCAGTGCTCTTCTTCCCTTACCCTTTAGAATAAATAATAACTCAGTTATCTAGAGCACTTTTAGGTTTTTCCTTATAAAAATACTACAAGCAATGGTGTGCTGGTCAGTGTTTAATAACCAGATCTCTGGGGGAGGAGGAGAAGGAAATAGACTTGGAGGACACGCCTTTACATTTGTTGTTGTTCAGTCATTTCAGTCATATTTGACCCTTCATGACCCAATGTGGGATTTCCCTGGCAGAAATAGTGGAGGGGTTTGCCATTTCCTTCTCCAGCTCATTTTACAGATGAGGAAACTGAGGCAATAGGGTTAAATGACTTATCTAGGGTCACACAGCTAATAAATGTCTGAGGCTGGATTTCAACTCAAATCTTCCTGACTCCAGGCCACCCATTGTGCCACCTAGCAGCCCTTACTTTGACGTTTAACCGGCATAATTAACAATTTCTTCATCACTTCCTCAACTTGAGACAACCAACAAAGTAATAAATTGAAGCCCTAATTTTTAAACTTTGTGTACACTGAAAATTAAACCGTTGGAGAGCCAGTTCAGACTGCAGCCCTCTGCCTATGAAGCAAGTAGTCTAAGCGTTATGGTCCCCATTTTAAAGATGAGGAAGCCAAGTGACTCATCCATGGTCACACAGCCATAATCATAATTCTAATAGGCATTTATACAGTCCTTTAAGGCAAAGTGCCGTGCATATGTTATCTTATCGAATCTTCACAACATCCTGTTGTGGGTGCTGTCGTTACCACCATTTTATAGAAAAGGAAAATGAGGCTGAATCAGGTTTGAGGTCGTAAAACTAGCAAGTTTCTCAGGTATGATTTGAACTCCAAGATCACACTTTGGTTTCCAGGCAAGTTTCATCACTAACTTCCTGTGTGACTTTGGACAAGTTTTTGGACTTAGTTTCCCCACCTGTAATCCATGGAGATTCATCCTTGTCTCTTCAGAGAGAACGTGGGGAAGGGCACCATACTCCAGTAGGACTGTGAAGAGAGCAGTGGATTTGGAGTTAGGACCAAGGTTCAAATCCTCAACTCTGTTTCATATCTGTATGACTTTGGTTAAGTCCCAGTCTGTCTGATCCTCAGTTTCTTCTTCTGTAAAATGAGTCAGTTGAACTAGATAGCTGGTCTATAATTTCCTTTATACATCATGATCCAAGTTTGAATTCAGGCAAAGAGCCGCACTTGAAGATCTAGAGGGCCACATGTGACCTTGAGGCCAAAGGTTCCCCACCCTAAATCTATGAGCCTCTAAGTATAACATAATGGACCTAAGCGTCCTTAGAGGAGTCAGTTACAGAGCTATAGCAGCAGGAGGTGTGGATAATAGGTGAGTCTGGGCTAACTGCTGAGTCTCTGAAGCCAGATGAGAACCCAATTCAATGGCTTTTGCCTTGGGCCTGGGCCAGGTTGTTTATAGCAAAGCTAAGATTGTTAATGACAGGGAGAGGTCCGAAGAGGCCCGTGGCTGCCATCCTCTTAGCTCAGGCATCTGTTCCCCGAACGTCAGACAGCTGAGGCAGCTGAGACTAGTCCCACCCTCCTGACTTGGCTTAAGTCTTCCCAGGGGCCTTAGCATCTTCTCCCCAACAGCTGTGTTGGCGTTTTGGGGGAATTGTTCTCCTGTGAGGGGAACCCGCTGCCCCCAGCAACCCTCCTCCCCACACTACTGAGGCAACTGAGTCTAACGGGAATCAAAATCTTGGTTGGTTCTGCCTCTGACTTGCTGTGTGCCCTCAGATAAGCCTCTCACCCTCTCGGAATCTCAGATTTCTCATCTTTACTGTAGAGACACTCATCTTTGTTCTTCCTGGGAGAGTTACAAGAGCTAGAAAAATACAGATGAGACTGAGGATGATGGTTCTGTTGTGAGATTTTTTTCTCCCTGTCTTCAAAACTCTGTTAAAGTGTTTGGTGTTCTCTAAAATTGAAAAAGATTGTTGTTTTCAGAATATTTTCTTATTTTAGCCCTGTGAGAAAGGCAGCTTAGAAAACTGAGGCCTAGAAAAGCTAAGTCACTTGTCCATTGTCTCATCGCTCATTAAGCAGAGTGAGGGAAGAGATGGAACTCAGATCTCCTGATGCAAAGTCTACCTTAAATATAAAAAATAAATAAAAATTTTTAAACTTACCATTTTAAAAAAATGTCTGTATCACTTCCCAATGATTCCTCTCTCCACCCCTATGAGTTAAGCAAAAAAAAAAAAATTAACACATCAGCCATGTCTGAAAATGTACCCCCACTTCAGTATCTGTAGGCTATCACCTCTCTGCTGAGATGAGGGAGGCATGTTTCAGTATCAATCATCCAAAATCACAATTGGTCCCTTCAGTCAGTCAACAAGTATTTATCAAGTGTTTACTTTGTTCTGACTACTCCAACAAGATCTGGGTGTACAAAGAAATGCAAAAGGCTACTTCCTCTTCTCTAGTAGTTCACCATCTAGTGGGGAGAGAAATCATGCAAATAATTGCATACAGACAAGATCTATTGGGTGTACCTTGGAGATGTTTTGAGTTCAGTTCCAGACCTTCCCCAAGAAGCAAATATCTTCATAAAGCAAGTCACACAAATTGTTTAATTTCTCAGTGCATGTAAAAGTTATGTTAATGCTACACTGCAGTCTATTCAGTGTGCAACAGTAATGCATATGTTAGTTTAAAAAATACTTTATTGCTAAGAAATGCTAACCGTCATCTGAGCTTTCAGTGGCTCATCATCTTTTCGTTAGTGGAGTGTGATGGCTGCTGACTGGTCCGAGTGATGGTTGCTGAAGGTTCAGGGGGTGGGTAGAGGGGAATGCTGTGGCAGTTTCTTAAAATAAGACAACAATGAAGTTTGCCACATGGATTGATTCTTCCTTTCACTCAAACAGTTAGAGGCCATTATAGGGTTACTAATTGGCCTAATTTTAATACTCTAGTGTCTTGAAGAATAGGGAGGCCAAAGGAGAGAGATGAAGAGAGGGGGAGAGACGGAATGAAGATTTGGTAGGGCTGTCAGAACATGCTCATTTATTATTAAGTTCACCATTTCCTGTGGGCCAATTTGTGGTGCCCCAGAACAATTACAATAGTAGCAGCAAAGATTATTGATCACAGATCGCCATAACAGACATAATAATGAAATAATAAAAATATTTAATAATAATATATTATAATAATAAAATAATAATAATAAAAAAATTGAAATATTGCAAGAATGAATGACATTGGAGACATGATGTGAGTATATGCTGATGGAAAAATGGCGCCAATGGACTTGCTTGAAGAGGGTTGCCAAAAACCTTCGATTTGTAAAAAACTTGACATCATCGAAGTGCAATAGAATGAGGTATGCCTGTACAGGATAAATAGGAGATTATCAAAAGGAATACATTCACTAGCATTAAGGGGGATTGAGAAAAACTTCCTGTAGAAGGTGGGATATTAGTTGCCAAGGAAACCAAGATTCAGAGATGATGAAGAAGAGAATTCCAGACATGAGGGAACAGCCAGGAAAAAAACGCCTAGAGTCTGGAAATGGAGTGTCTTGTTTGAGAAATATCAAGGAGATCGGTGTCACTGAATCGCAAAGTACATGGTGGGCTATAAGGTATGATAAGACTGGAAAGGTGGGAGGGGTCCAGATTATAAAGGGCTTTGAATGTCAGATAGGGAACCACTGGAATTATTGAGTTGGGGAGGGGAAACCTTACTTTAGGGAGATCAATTTGACAGCTGAGTGTTGGCTAGACTGGAGCGGAGAGAGATTTGAAGTGATAAGGGCCTGAACTGGGGTAGTAGCAGTGACAGAGAGGGAAGGGGACATATACATGTAGGAGATGTTACGAAGGTAAAATTGGCAGGACTTAGTAATGAATTGGATACTAGGGCAGAATGAGAAAGAATAAGGAGGAAAGGATGACATGTAGGTAACTGGGAGTATGGTGGTTCCCTGGAGAAGAAAAGGAAAGGTCAGAAGTGGAGGAAAGATAATGAATTCTGAAGTCATTGAGGTCATCATGTCAATTGCTCCCTTGGTTTGTTTGCTTTGTTCTGTATCAGTTCAAAGAAACCTTCCCAAGTTTCTTTCTTCATGCTTCATCATCTCTTTTGGCCCCCAAATATTCCAATATATTCATATACCACCATTTTTTCCACCATTGCATATTTGATGGGTCCCTTCTTTCCCTCCTATTGTTTGTAACTACAAAAAGTTTCATTATTCTCTTGGGGACACTGCTTTGCTTCTTGTCCTTTGTACTAAGAGCTGTTATAATGAGGAAGACCATCCCTGGGTTTTTATCACTTAGGGCCTTCCTGTGCAGATCCTCCAGACCAGTGATGTGAGTCTCATGGATCTGCATATTCTATGCCTCATCTTCCCTATTCTCATATCTTCTCTTGCCCTATGACATATTTTTAATAATCCCTTCTTTGGGGGGTTCCTGGGCTTTTCTGGTGCCTGGGCCCTATCTAACCTTTGAAGAATTGGTTTGAAGAAAAAAAAGAGTTGATATCTTGCTGGGGAAACAGCCCCAATGCCCTTTGTCCTTGTGTTCTGACATGTTGGGATTATTAATAGGCAGGGCTGATGGACACAGGAGAACATCTGGAGTCCATTGGATATCAGGGATCATGCTTCTAGAGTTTCTGCCTACAAAATTTGGAAAGGCTTTTCCAAAGTCACCCTATTGCTAGCTCTCAATCTGTGAGTCTCTCAGTGCTTGGCCCATATTTGGGCCATGCTCAAGGCTGGGCATAGAATCTTGTTTTCTCCTTTCCCAGCAGACACAACAATCTGAGTGCTAGCCCTTGGCTTAGAGGACAATGGGGGTGAAATGAGGCCAAGTGGAAACAATATGGCAAAGGAGGATGCTGGCAGATGGTCCTGTGGATGTAGTCTTTGGAGAGCTTTCTCCTGTTCAAACTCATGGCATCGTCTGCCATGTTGTCAATGCTGTAGTTCTGGAGAAGATCACTAGGCCCTCTCTAACTCTGTTTTTAAAACTCAAAATCTAGAGCTGACTTATTTCCCAGTGTATTTGCCCTTAGCAAAGTATGTCACATTGTTCTGTTATGATGGGAATCTCCTGACTCTATGACAAGTGGCGTGAAGTATTGCTTTGGATCTTTGGATTTAGAACTGAAAGAGACTTTAGCAATTATATAGTCCAATCCCCTCATTTTACAGATAAGGAAACTAAGGATCAGAGAAAAGAGCTCTTGTGGTCCAAGCTCATATGGGTCTTAGGTAGCAGAATCAGAATCAGAACTTGGTTCTTTTGGCTCCAAATCCAGCAATCTTTCCATAGCCATCAGATTTTGAGACATGCAGCTGGTACGAGTGAGATAACTCTTTTTACCACCCAAGTTCAAGTATAAGAGACTGAGAATTAAAGAGAGTGATTTTCTCCTTCAGGGTCCCTCCTTTGTGCACAATTGTCTTGTTGGAGTTTTGGTTCCCTAACCCATTGATGAGGATAATAATGCCTCCATAGACCAAAATGGACCTGTCCAGGAAGCCATTTTGAGATTCAAATGAGATATCAATGAAAAAGCATTTATTAAGCTTTCAGGCTAAACCCTGGGGCAGATGAGGGCAGTGACAGTAGGATGTGACCATGGATGATCAGTACAGACCCACAAAGCTCCCTTGGAGAGAAGAAAACCTAGAAATCTCCTTAAGGAGGAAAGGCATCCAATAGAGGTCCTGTACATAAGGAACAGAGGGAGGAAGGGTAGGGAAACATGCAGAGAAGAGGATGTCGATAGCCTGACTGGCTGCCATACCCTTGGCTCCATAGGAAAGTATGGCACTGAAGAAAAACAACCCCCACCCTGCAAAAAGTGCTGACAGCGTGGAATTTAACTCAGACCTGAGATCAGGGCGGAAGATAACATTCGTTGTTTGTCCCCTCTGGTTTTGAGTTGCGGGGCTCCCGGAAGCAATTGGAGGTGCTTGGAGTATATCGGCTATCTCCATCACAGAGTGAACTTGCACTGCACCCTAATCTCATCTATAACCCGGGGTCCTGGGATCAAGTCCTGTCCTGCACTCACTTTGCAGGTAAGCTTGTTCCATTCCCTTCTCACTGCCCTTTTATTCCCATTTGGCTGCTTTCTGTCTCCCTTTCTACCAGGATTAGAGAGATCTCCCTTCAAAGTAACGTGTTGACCAGGGCTCAACTTTTTTAGGGTTTGGTAGGGCAAGTACCTGAAGTATAGAAGAGAGCAGCCCAAGAAGAGCTGGGCCCTGGATACTGCCAAGCCTCCTAGTGTTGTTCCTAACATATAATCGGAGGCCATTTTACCCCTGCTAAATCTCTTTAGACTTCCTGAGCCTTTGGGCTTAAGGAAAAGTAGTCAGCTACCTTGGAGTTTGGGGAAAGTAATATTGAACCTGGGGATGGAGGGGAATGCCAGTAGCACTCTCTTAGAGAATACTGGCATAGAGAGGTGAGGATGCTTGTCTAAGGTCCCACAAGTAGAAGGTGGCAAAATCAGGATCCAGACCCCTTTCTTTCTGAGTCTGTAGCCCATGTTTTAAGGCAGAATGTGGGAGAGGAGATATTTAATGGGAGAGCCATATTAGATTCTGGCTGTGTTGTTGAGATTCGTTATTTCATTATTTACACATGCACACATCATGCATAGGTTCTTTCCTCCCCCCAAAAGTGGACATGGACAGAATCCCATAGTTTGTCATTTTCCCTTGCGTTCTTCTTCTCCATGTTAGGCCTGCTTCTCTTATCTTCTTGCCTTTTATAAAAAGATTTAGCACTTCTTCCTTTCAGAGACTCTGTCTGGAGGAACTTGTGCTCAATTCAATTCAACCAACATATTATGGAGTACCTACTATCCACTCTGGTTGTCAGATTTCATCCCCAAGACCTTCTGCTCTGTATCTGCCTATGCTCTTCCTAAGAGTCACTCAGCATATGTTGATTGGACCTTCTTCTGGGTGTGTGGTGGTGGATTAAAAGGTGAATAAAATATAGTCCCTGTCCTCAGAGAGTTTATCCTCTTCTAACAGAACTGATCATGAAATAAACCCCTAACATGGGGCCTTTACCAAAGAAAATAGAAAAGAAATTTCCTGCTGGGAAGAGAGAACTTCCCCATGGAGTTGGTGGCCTAGGCCATCATTTGATTGAAATTTTATTTCAATGGGCAAAGACGGGAAGAGATCTTCTGGGTGGAAGAAAAAGACCTTCTGGGTTGAGGGAACAGGCGAACAAAGTCATGGAGATGTAAATAATAGTAATAAATGATATTTATTTAGTGTTTTAATATTTGCAAAGAACTTTACATATCTGGCATATGTAGGTATTTAATAAATGCATACCAATTGATTGAGGTGCCCTTCCTTGGCTCCCATTCCTCTATATGTCATTTCTTACTTGTTTTCTTGTATTACAAGCTAGAATTCTTGAAAATCTGCCTTTTTATTTGTATTCCCAGGGTTTAGCCTAAGAGCTTAATAAATGCTTTTTTATTGATGTCTCATTTGAATCTCAAAATGGCTTCCTGGATAGGTTCATTTTGGTTTATGGAGGCATTATTATCCTCATCAATGGGTTAGGGAACCAAAACTCCAAGAAATGAAGTCACTTGCCCTGGATCACCCAGCCAATAAGTAGATGATGAAGGCTTTAGGAGCCTGAGGGGGTGTCCAACTCATTCATCTTACTGATGGGGAACCTGAGGGCCAGGAGCATGTCTAAGGAACCACAAATAGACTTTTGGTTCAGCTGAAGCACTGGGCCCCCATACACATAGGATTGGTAAGAAATTAGGCTGAATTAGGTTGCGATTGGTTATGGGTCTTTTCTCTCTGAATAGAACAGTCTGAAACTGTACATTCTAAGAGACTTAGATGACTGGAAGCTTGGTCCTAGAGTTAGAATGGCTAGCTTTGCCTTGTCCAGTGATTATGGTTAACATTCCTACCTCAGGTGGCTTTTCTCATGTTGCATTCACAGCAATCAGCTGAGAATGTAGATGGCTCCCTAAACCACCTCCCAATAGCTGGAAAGACCAGTGTCCATGCCAATGGCTGGTCCACTATCGTTGAGAGCCACACATCATTCATTTCAGACAGTCAACGTTCTCTACTTTAAAAGACGGTGTTAGTTAAATGTTGGTGTTCCCAAACTGTTCAAGAGATTCCCAAATATTAAGGTAAATTAGGAAGATCCCCAATTGATAGATTAAGAAATATTTATTGGGTATCTACTCTCCAGACCTCAGTTTCTTTATCTGTAAATTGAGATTAGATTCCATCAGCAGTTTGCAAACTGAATTCTGCACAACACGTGGCATAAATAGGGGTCCTCTGAGAAAACTGTAATATTTTCCCAATTATAATAAGAAATATAATCATATATGATATTATTTTATGGTAACTTTTCTATGTGGCAATTAATTTTCTCCATTTTTTCCAAAATTTCTCTGACACCTCCTACATCCTTTATACTGTGGGTCTGCTATATGCCCTCCATATGGCACAGCATTTTGGGATTCTAGCAAAACCTCAATACATCCTGTGGCTAAGTAGTTTCAGTAAACCAATGCTAAAGCCGATAATCTCTGAGTTCCCCTATTGCTCTAAAAAGTTCCAAGACAGACTGTAGGTACCATGTGCAGGATTTTCCTAGGTATTGAAGGGGATACAAAATCATTAATATGGCCCCTGCCTTCAGGAAGCTTGTAATCAATTCATGTGACATGATTAACTCAACATCAAACAGAGGGCCACGATTTGATGTCTTAGTAAACAAATCCTCTGGAAATAAAGTTTGTTTTAAAAGATACCTCAGGCCAAGGGATTTTGGGGGGAAGTTCCAATCTTCTGTGAGAGTTTGGGGGTGAGGATGGAAGTGGGGAAAGTGAAGAGAGTTGCATGAACATAGATTTAAAGTTGGAGGGGACCTTCAAAAGTCACTCTGACCAACAGCTGTCATTTTACAGATGAAAAAAATCCCCAAGAGCTGAATTTGTCCAAAGTCACTCAGGTTGTAAGTAGTAGAGCTACTCATCAGAAGCAAGTTCTCAGACTCCAAAGTCAGTGTTCTTTCATATATGAAGATAAGGATGAGGAGAAAAAGGAAGAGGTAAAACCAGCAGTGGCAGTGGGCTTGGGATCTAGATGATACTGAAAGAAGGACTAAGTGCATGGTGTTTGGAAAGCCTAGGGTCCGGTAGTGTGCCAGATTGACATGTGATGCAGCAGGCTATTTTCCTTGGTATTCAGAGAAAGTAAAAGACCCTCTGGATGGAGAGGGAAGTAGTAGGAGCTATAGGCCCTCTTATGGAGGTGGAGGAGATGGAGAGTGCCATGCTGAGGCTGTTTTAGATTTGAAATTCAAGGATTGGAACTTGTACCTTAAAGTCATCTGTTACTTTTATCTTCAGTGATTAAGTTTCTGACAACCACGTATGTTTTGGGAGTGAGTCCTCTTTGCTACAGAGGTCTAATTCACTGTAGAAGGAAGCTCATAATCTAGTACTTGGTGATGACAGGGCTGTTAGGGAGGTGTGCAGATAGATGGCTGATGGGGGGATGGGTCGGAGACAGTGTTTTGCCTTGTACTTGCCAGCTGTTCTTATTATAAAATCTTTTTGGTGTAAAAGGAAGAGTGTTGGATGAAGAGTGTTGGATTCAGAATCAGTAAATCTGGGTTCAAGTCCAGACCCTGCCTCTTATTAGCCTTCTAACTGTGGGCAAGGTTCAGATTCCTCATCTGTAAAATGGGGATAATAATACCTAATGGACCTCATAGGGCAGTGGGAGAGGAATACTTTTTTTTTTTATCAATACTTTGTTAATCCTTATGGAGCTATGTAAAGATGAGTTATTCTACTTAGTCACACAATGAATTAAGGGGAAAATCAAGATGAAAATGCAGGTCTCCTGATACTAGCCCCTCGCCTTCACTAGGTAGTCTTTTTCTGATACTCACCTTCTGACCCACTCTATAGGGCAGTAGCATAGTCTGGTGGAACTGGTTGTAGAGTTAGAAGGTTCAAATGTTGCCTCTAGAGCTCACTATCTCTGTGTCCTGAGTCAAGTCACTTAACCTTAGTAGGGCTTAGCTGTGAAATGACCATCTTGAACTTGAGGTCCTCTACAAGTTCTTTCCAGCTCTAGGTCAATAGTCTACGTCAGAGGCATCAAATGCAACCCACCATACTCTCAGATTGAGCCAGAACCAGATTCAGATGTAACTGAGAAATCTTTAACAAAATAAATAAAAATACAGTAAAACACAGATGACATGACATTTTAAAAACGAAGTCAATATGTGACCCATAGGATTAGTGGCCTCCTTTCTATGTGGGTTTGACATCACTGGCTTACATTTTGGGTGGTGATGAAGAGTCATTTTTTCAGTGACTTTGGAGGTGGTTTGAAGAGAAGCTGACCTCACTCACCCCCATGGCTCCCAGCAAAGTTAATTGCGGGTTGTAGAAGAAAAGTAGGCAGGGCTGGGGCTGCTAGACCAGAGTGTTCTGAAGAGAAGGTAAGAGATAGAGGGCCCAGGGTAATGGGGGGCCAGGAGCTTAGCTTCTTTTAACCCTTTTGTGACTGTAGTTGGCGGGATCATCTGAAGCCATATAAAAGATGCCCTGGATCAAAAACTACTGATAGATCTTACAGACCCAAGACACAGAGTGGAGCATTCTCCCATATCTTGGTTTAAATAGAAATTGCAATGATAACTATTAATAAGAATACCAGTAATTGAATGGACGATCTCAGAACTTAGAAGCAACCCTAAGATCATCTAGTCCAGTCTCCTTATTTTACAGAGGAAAAAACTGAGGCTCAGAGAGCAGGGGTGATTTTACCTAACATCATCTTGTTAGCAAGGATCAGAATCAGGCCCAGAGCCGGTTTCCTAACTCTTAGGTTTTCTCCATCCCCTCTGCCCCCCACCCCATTTTAAAAAATTGACATCTTTTGTTTTTACATCATATGTATTTTCTGATCTATTTCTTTCCTCCTTCCAGATGAAAAAGAAAGGGGGAAGGGAAGTTAGTTTCAGCAAAACAGGCCAACACCTGCCCAAAGTCTGGTATCATGTGCAATATTCCATATCCATAGTTATCCATCTCAGCAAAGAAGGGGAGGGGGAGCCTCATGCCTTCTTATATCTCTTCTTTGCCACTATGCTCAATTTTACCAACAGAAAACTACATCCTGGGGTAGCCATTTGTGGATGATACCAGAACAGCTTTCCCTTTCTAACACCATCATCATTGCAGTTAGATTTTTTTAAATTGACAGTACTATCAAATATTGTTAGGCCAAGATAGGGAGGTCATCTAAAGGGTGATGGATTTGGAAAGAATGGACCTTGGTTTGAATTCTACCTACCTCCACCATCAGTTATAGCATTGGCCAAGTACCTTCCCTTTCGGGGACCTCATTTTTATCCTCTATAAAATGAGGGATTTGACCTAGGAGAGTTCTGAGGTTAAGAACTTCCACCCTTAACACTCCCCCCCCCCCACCATGATATTCACAGGATTCCCTTGTCATGAGAAAATAAGTACTCCTACCTTTCCCAAAAAGGTAAACTGATGTGTAAGTTACTTGTCCGTGGTCATAAAGTAAACTGGGGGCAGAAATTGGGCTGACTCAGTTGTCTTGCCTACAGAGGCCAAAGCTGTTTTCCTGAGATTTCTTGCTCTAAGTAGAAGACCAACGGAGGAAGGGACCGATGGTGGAACAAATGAGTTGGTTTTAAGCATGAGTAGAGCTGTCTTTTTGTGTCTTTTAACTGAAAGACCCGAAATAACCTTCAATATAGGCTACATGGAACGAGTAGGAGGTAAGATACTTCCTAATTAGTCAGGGAGACAAAGGTGGTGTGGAGGAGCCATGGGAAGGGAAATCCTTTAGCTAGTGTGGCAGGTTTAGCAGTCTCTGTCTCTGGACTTTCCTATGGGGTACGCTTCAATTAGTCATGTTAATTATGGCCATGCTACTACCCTACAGGGTTTTCGGGAGTCCCCAAGTCCTCAGTTTTGTGTCTCCCATGGTACCCTGATCAGTTTTTGTATTTCCTGCCTCCTTTCTGAGGGATCTGGAAACATCATGGCCAGATTCTTTATTTATTTTTCTCTTACCCTGGAGGGAGGAAGGTATCGTGATGTAGCAAGAGACACAAGGTTGAGACTGTCCTCAGTTCAGCCATGTGACCCTAGCCATGTCACCCAGCCTCCACATACGTCAAATGAAGATAATGATACTATTCCTTGCTTGCCTGGGGTTATTGTGAGGATTGAATGAGATAATGCAGGACAGGGAAAGTACTCAGAAAAATTAAAAGTGGCCTTCTGGTTTTAAGAATAAAGGTATATTATTATTTGTTAGAACTATGATTATGTTTTCCATCTTACCCAGGGGAAACTGAGGCACAGAGAAATGATGGGTTGTACCCCTAGTCTCAGAAATGGTCATGCATCTCAGAACTCAGGTTTCTGAATTTGCAGTCCCACACTGCCTGCTATCCTATCCACCTCCATCACTAAGAGACCTGGTTGAGGGTCTTTTGTTTTACTCTGTGATGCTGGGGAAAAAAAGTCATTTAACCTCTCATGACTTCAGTTCCTCCATGTGCAATGTGGGGCAAATAACCTCCGATCCAGCCAAGCTATTAGAAGGGAAAGATTAGGAAGGTTGGCTTTTTAAATTCTTTTTTTTAAGTGCAAAACACTTCAAACATTTTAAAATTTAAAATAACAATTTTAAAAATTAATACCTTTTGCTTTTACTTTATCACTTTTACTTCCTAATATATTCCTCTCTCTCTCAGACCCAGAGAATCATCTCTCATAATAAAAAGTTAGAAAATTTAAGAAAGAAAAAAAACACCACTTCAGTAAAATCAACCAGTATGCTAACCAAGTCTATCAGTACATGCATGGTTCCACCCCCAGAGTCCTCCCACCTCTGACACTCATTCTGTTACCTACCCTAACGGCTGCCTGCCTTGGTTTCCCCAACTGTAAAATGGGGATGATAATAGCAGCTACCTTTCAGGGTTGTTGTGAGTCTCAAATGAGATAATAGTTGTACTTAGTACCATGACATAGTAGGTGCTTAACTGCTTATTCTCTTTTCCTCTCCTACTCCCTGCCTCTGAGGAAAGGAGGGAGTTCCACTCTTCAAATCATTTCTTCAGGACCATGCTTGGTTATTATCATTTCACAATTTTTAAAAAATAGAGCTTTGTTGATAACTTATTTTTACATCACTTAGATTCCTTCCCGTATTCTTCTCCCATAGGCCTCCCAGAATTATCACTTCACAGCGTTCAGTTGTCATGTGCTATTGCTCATCTTTTACATTCTTAGAATCATTGTGTATATTATTTTTCTGGTTCTGCTTGCCCACATAAGTCTTCCTGTTCTTCTCTGCAGCCTTAGTATTTCTCATTTCTCTCAGTGCAGGAATATTTTGCTATAGCGGGCAGCTAGGTGGTGCAGTGGATAGAGCACCAGTGCAGGAGTCAGGAGGACCTGAGTTCAAAGCTCACCTCAGACACTTGACACTCACTAGCTGTGTGACCTTGGGCAAGTCACTTAACCAATTGCCTCATCCTGGGTCATCTCTAGTCATCCTGATGAATACCTGGTCACTGGATTCAGATGGCTCTGGAGGAGAAGTGAGGCTGGCGACCTGCACAGCCCTCCCTCCCTCAGCAAAGTCAAGTGCAAGTCATGTCATTATGTCTCTGATGGCATGGTCTTCTTCAGCAACCAAGGATGAACCCACATTTCGTTACAGTCACATACTGCAGCTTCTAAGTTAGTGGGCTAGCTTTGTTTCCAATTCTTTGCATCTGTGAAAAGTGCTGCTATGAACATTTCTTTCTGACTTTGATCACCCTGGTGTATGTGCCTACTAGCAGGGAGAGGTAAAATGACATCTTCAGGGCAAAGAATATTTCCTAAATATGAGAAGGCATGGAGAATTCCATTACTTCTGCTGATTTCTACCATGTGGGTGCTCTCTCTGATGATACAGATTGCAGCCCCCTCCCAGTTTTCATGCATATTCTCCATGAGCTGCTGAGTCCTTTAAAAAAAAAAGTTATCTCTTGGCAGCCAAGTTTCTCTGTAGAGGAGCCTCTCTCTGAGCTTGGGCTGGCCTTAGGATGATAGATTTACAGGGGGCCTGTGCTTGAATCCTTTCCAGTTGTGGAGAGTCTGTTGAAGTTTGCCTTCTACTTGGAGACTGTTGAGGGATCCGGGTATAGTTTGCATTCTGCTGGCACAGCCTCTGAAATCCGTGGGTCACCTGTACACCCTAAGTAGGAAGGGTCTGGAGGAAGGTTTTAGCTGGGGGCAGGGTGGAGGTCAATAGTATGTTACCAATGATACCCTTTGATTTGTAGTGAGTGACATATTACAGGGAACATAGAACAAAAGTTTGGTCACAGGAAAAAAATTTGGTATTTGTAATCAACCTATGGACTTGTGCTTTGAGACAACCCCCATCCCCTAAGGCTAGTGGGGATGAATTACGCTAAGCCATCCACACTTTCTTTTCCTGGTTCTTTGTGACCATCGTATGCATTAGTAGAATAGGTGCGTGGGTGGCCCAGGAGGAAAGCTTTTCTCTTTTCCAAAAAATTTCCACACTTTTTGATCCTTTCATGTACTTATCACATTCTCCTTTGGGTTTAATTTTTTTTTCTGGTTGTCTTATTTTCCCCTCTCCTACTAGACCATGAGCTTCTTCAGGTCAGGGACTGCGTCTTACAGCACCTCTCAACACTGACATATTTTTCTACATCTCTCTCTCTCTCTCCCCCTGCCTTCTCTCTTTCTTCTTTTTTTCTCTTTGCTTTCTCTCTCTCCTCCTCTCTCCACCTTTTCTCTCTCTGTCTCTGTCTGTCTCCCTCTTCTCTTAGCATAGTGCCTAAACAGAGTACAAATGTTGTAAATAGGTACTGAATGAAGCTAATTGCACCACTCTGCTGGAAGCTCTGCCCTTGGCCTCATTAACACTAACTGAGGTCAGGATTCTGTGACTACAATGACCATATGGGCCAGGATTTCCTTGGAGAGCCCTGATTTCAGATGTTCTGCCCCATTTCCAAATGGGGGGGGAAGGGTAACCCAACCCCAAACATCTTTTGTGCTATTTTGTCCTAAGTTGGTACTTGGAAATAAGGCCATGGCGCCTGTAATAGAGAAACCCCATCCCGGTTTACCTCATCTCTGTTAGGGGAAACTAACCTGGTACCAGTGATTATAGGGAGAAAGGAGGAGACTGAGTCACACTGATCTGAGTCTTCTTAGATTTTGAGGCTCTTATTTATGGGTTCTAGGGTAAGAACAGCGGCAGATTCCTGGCCACCCAGTTTGTCAACGGACCTCCATGCTTAGGCTCTCATCGATTGCTATTTTGCCCAGGTTCCAACCTTCATCCTGGTTGGAGTGATGCTGCCTCTGTGGCCAGTGGGCAGAGGGTCAGATGTTAAGGAAGGGGGTGGCAGGGAGGCTCAAGGGTGGGGAGGAGGCAGATTGTTTTTCTGGTTGTTTCGATAAGCTTGTCAAATGGGGTGGGTGACTAACTGGGCGTTCCAGCCTTTTGTTGCTCACCTCTTTCCCTCCTCCTCTTCCCTACTGGTCCCTTTGAAATGGTGCCAAGACCCAAAAGGAAAAAAATAAAGCCACACCATAAAGGAGAGAACGAAAATAACAAAAAAGAAAAGAGAGAAAGAAATCTTGCTTTCATGCAGGACTTGGCTGGTGATGGGGTAGATAACGGGAGAGGAAGCTCAGCTCTTGCGGAAAGAAAGAACGGAACACTTTGTTCACTGGAAGAATGAGAGCCACTCGTGCAAGGGCTACAAAATTGGGGTTTCCGATGTATGAGCTATCTTAGAGATCTCTGAGATGGTGGTGATTAGGTGAGGCCTCTACAGGGGACGGGTGGCGTCAGCACCCAGACTGGGTGGGGAAGTGGGCCCATCAACCCTCATGCCCATTCCGTACACTCTATTTTATTTATTTATTTTTATTAATTTTATTTATTTTCAGTGTTCTACAATCACTGCCATATAACTTAGATTTTTTCGCCCTTTCTTTCCTGTACCTCCCTCCTCCTTCCTTGAGATGGCATACAATCTTACAAAAGTTCTACACATACTTTCCTATTAAATACATTTTCACTATAGTCTTGCTGTGTAGGAGAAGTAAAATGAATGGAAGAAATCTTATGACAAACCAAAATGTAATACACACACAAAAAAATGATCTGCTATATTCTACGATTGAATTCCATAGTTCTTTCTCAGATGTGGAAGGCATTTTGCCTTAAAAGACCATTGGGAATTTTTTTAAGTCCTTGCATTGCAATGAAGTTCCAAGTCTACCAGAAAAAACTCACATACTACTGTGCACAAAGTTCTCCTAGTTCTGCTCCTTTCACTCAGCAACAGATCACATAAGTCTTGCCAGGCCTCTTTGAAGTCTTCCTGTTCATCATTTCTTATAGCACAATAGTATTCCATTACATTCATATACCACAATTTATTCAGCCATTCCCCAATGATGGGCATCCCCTTGATTTCCAGGTTTTTGGCCACCACAGAGAGAGTTGCTATAAATTTTTTTGTACATGTGGGACCCTTTTTGATTTTTACGATCTCTTGGGGATATAGTCCTAGAAGCAATATTGCTGAGTCAAAGGGTATGCACATTTTTGTAGCCCTGTACACTCTTTTTTAAAGGAGAGTTCAGGTCAAAATCAGTGGGCTCTGGAGTTGGAAGCTCTCTAGCAGGATGCCCCTTTCCTTGGCTTCCTGTGTCCATCATCTAGGGGAGGGTTCCCAACTTTTTTTTGGTTCATGTACCCTTCTGGCTTTCAGTAAAACTTCTCATACCCCCTATTCAGTATGAAAGGAAATAAATTCTAGAGTTATCCATGCATATTTGCATGAGAAATAAAATAAGACATTAATTTTCCATAAAGAAAGTTTTATTCAATTTATAGCAATTTTTTTTGTATCAGCTTGTTTTCTCTCTAATCCACAATTTTTTTTCACTAGCCCTATTATTTTTAGAATATTTCAATAGGACAAAATAATCACGTACCAAATATTTCCCATAGCCCCTTGACAAGCTTCTCATACTCCCTAGGATTAATTGTACCTCAGGTTGGGGACCTTAATGTAGGATTAAAATGGGAAATTTAAGGAGCAAAGAGGAAGACATGTCAATCAGAACATCTATAGAGGTCTAATTTCTTGCATCAAGGGGTTAGCTTTTTGAATTTGATTCACCAAGAGCAAACAGATGCCTAGTAAGTAGCTATAAGCTAGGTGTACTTTAAGATGTCTCAGATGAAGTCAGTTGTAGAGGAGGCCAGTTGTGATATGTGAAGCTGTGAGAAGGGGCCTAAGGGATTTTTCAGCATGGCATCTACATATAGTATAAAGTTCAAGAGACATGATGGCAAGTTCCTATAATCGCTACTCCCTAAAGGCTGAAGCTAGTGGATGACTTGAGCTAGAGAGTTCTGAGCTGCTGTAGGGCAAAAACCAGTTGTATATTCCACTAATTCTAACACCAATATGGCGGTCCTCTAGGAGCAAAGGAGGATACCAGACTGTTCAAGGAAGGGCGAACCAGCCTAGTTGAAAGGTTCCATGCCAATCTGCAGTAGGATTGGTTGGACCCTGGGAAGTGTCAATGACACTTCCAGCCTAACCATGATGGGAAGACACCATTTTCAGAAAAGAAAAAAAGATAAAGTTTGTGAGCCTTGAAAATAAGAGATATAGAGACAGATCCCAGCTTAAACATAGATTACCTCTGAATGAGGCAAGTCTCATAACTATCCTGAGCCTCAGTTGCCTCATCTGCAAAATAGGAAATATAATGCATATGTTAAAGTACCTACCTCACAGTGTTGTTGTGAGGAAGGAGCTATATAAATATATGTATAATATAAACATATATAAAATATATAAACATGTATTATATCTAAAATATAATATAAATATATATTTTATATAAAAATACATGATACAAATATTATATATAATAATCTATAAATATATGTAAATCTTAAAGCCCAATAGAAACAGAAGTTACTATTTTTTCTGAACTTGTAATTTCATCAATAAATCAATCATCAATGCCCATTGTGATAACTCCCTCCACTAATACAGACCAATAGCTCTTCATATTGTCTAACTTAGAGTCTAGTATTGTTGCTTGGGATATTAAGGCACTAAATAACTTGTCCTTGACATCACAGCTAGTATATTACAGAGGGAGCACTAGAACTTAGATCTTAGAGACTCAAAGTCGAGCTCTTTAGTATGCTGTAGAGCCATTTTTGAGTTACAATTATCATTATTTTTATTTGAACTAGACCTATGGTTTCGGCAGTAGAAGGATCTCCCAAGGATGAAGCTCAGGACTGTTGTTGTTATTTGCATATTTGCACACTGTGTTTGTGCAGTACTTATATCCATAGTTGGTTCAGCTTACTCTGGACCTATGGCTATGCTCATGTAAATATCCCATTGGTGCTCTCCTACTGCCTCTAGGTTTTGCCATGATTTTTCATGATTTTCTCTTCTATCTTCCTTATCACTCCATCCACAATCACTGTTTCTGTTCTAAAGCCCCAGAAGTATATGACAGATGGGTGGGAGAAAGATATGTAGTGCCAGGGAAAGGACAAAGAAAGAAGGATTGAAAGACAGCCCCCACCCCTTCTTTCCTGATGCCCCAGTAACCTCCCACAGGTCCTGGTGTGAAGGGGCTGGCTCTGAGATCTGGGGCCATGGATGAGGCTTGGGCAACAATGTTTGTTTAAGTGGCTTTAAAGGGTTTGGTTCTGATGCCTTCCAAACAGAAATTGGTTTGGGGCTCAGTGCATGAAAGGAGACAGAGGGGATTTCTTGAGAGTTCATTCATTCAGCTTTTATTTATGGACCAGCTGCTTTGTGCCCTGACATTGGAGAGGAGGTTGAACCCTCTGCTCTCTACCCCATTTCCCTTTCAGATAACCCACCCTTAAAATTGGATGACTAGGGAGAGAATGAGTGTTTACGTGGTCCCCCATATCAGTATTATCATTAATTAGTGGTCACATAGGCTTGGAACTGCCATGCAAACGAAAATCAAACTTATTCATAGTCATACAGCTAATAAGGACTTCAGAGCTGGGACTTCAGAATGGGCTCTTAGTCTAATATCATTAAAAATTATTTTTTGATTTATTTTTTATTGTGAATTTAAGAATCATCAACAAGAATAAATATTTCAATATACAAAGAATAAAAAAGAGATTTTCATATTAAACCATGTATTTTATTACTTATGATTTGAATTTAAAATTTTATATGTTAAATTTAACAAGGTAGTAACAAAATTGTCCTGTTTATGTCCCCTTCTGGACTTCTTTTTGTTTTCTTCTGCATATTTCTAAAATGTTTTCTTGATGTTCTTTTTTAAAAAAAGTTTCTATAGCCACTCACTAATTCATCCTCCCACTCCCCCCTTAATAGAAATCCCTCTTGTAACAAATAATTTTACTCGAACAAAATAAATCAATGCATCACCATGCCATATGATGCTTGGTAAGTCATCCATCCCTGCTTGACTGTAACTTCCTCGTATATAATATGGAGATCCAGCCCTCACCGTTCTTCCTTCACTCCCTAAGACATAGAGATTATCCTATGAATGAGGAGGCTGTTTGGTACAATGGAAAGAGTGTGAAGTTACTTTTAGTTTGCTTTTAATTTTTTTCAACTAACAAGTTATTTTCTCTTCTTCCCACTCTCTCTCCCTATTGAAAAAAAACCCCCAAAGAAAAACAAAATAAAACCCTTATAACAAATATATCTTGTCAAGCAAAATGTTTCCACATTGGCCCCATCCAAAGATGTGTCTTGTTCTACATCTGTTGTCCATCATCTCTCTATCAGGAACTGAACAACACACTTCATCATCAGTCCTCTGGAATCATGATTAGTTGGTCATTCCATTGATTAGAATTCTTCAGTATTTCAGAGCTGTTTGTCTTTACACTGTGGTTGTTATTATGTAACTTATTCCCCCATTGTATTCCCTTCACTTTGCCTCCATTCATACAAGTCATCCTAGGTTTCTCTGAAACCATCCATAATATTCCATCACATTCATGTAATAATTCCCCAGTTGATTCCCCTTAATGTCCATTTTTTTGCCACTTCAAGAAGAGATGCTATAAATATTTTTGTTTCTATGGATCTTTTTTCTTTGTAGTGATATTAGCGGGTCAGAGGGTATGCATATTTTCCAAATTTCTTTGTAGATTGGCTGGACCAGTTCATAGCTCCATCAAGACTAGATATGGAGCCAGATCTCTCTGCTCAGAAGCTTACTAACTGTAACTCTGGGCCAAATCATTCTACTTCTCTGGGCCTCATTTTCCTTCTTTGTAAAATGAGTGGGTTGGACTAGACTTCCTCTTAGGTCCTGTCCAGTGATTCTTTGATGTCCAGGGTTGCTTTTAGCACCTCAATCCTGGATTTACTGTATAACTAGCACTATACTAGACTGATGGAGGATTCAGAAGAAAACTGTGATCTAAATGAGGGCAAAAGGCACACATAAAAGTTAGAAAATGACCTAAGACAGGACCACATAAAGACTTTAGCCTAAGTTGGGATGAACATTAAGTGTTCTAGGAGACCAGAGAAATGAGAGGTAAGTGAGGTTAGGAAAGCAAAACTCTATCTCAGTCTAACTTCACCTCCATCCCTAGTCCTTCACCGTCTTAGCTCCTGTTCCTTGCTCCAATGACTATTATGGTGGTATTGAAAATAATTGAAGGTAGGATTATCTTTTGTGAAAGAGCACTGGTTTGGGAGTCAGAAGTCTCAGGTTAGAACCCTGGTTCTGCTACTTACTTCCTCTGTGACCTTAGAGAAATCACTGAACCTCACTGGGCATTTATTTTTCATTGCTAAAATGAGGGGGCTGGACTAGATGACCTTTGAAATTCTTTTCAGGTCTAGATTTCTGAGGGAGAGGTGGTTCTAGCATTGGATGAAATACTGGTACCCTCCTTTCTCTAGTTTTCCCAGGTGGGAGAACCTTCCTGAGACCATCTTGTTATTTCCCCATGGGATATTCTTATAAAGACTGTCCCAAACCCAGCCTAGATGGAGAATAGGGATGTATGTCCAATATTCCTAATGTTATCTCCAGAAGACCTTCATTGGTGTTCTGTGATGTTCTGCCCTAGTTTGTTCACAATTTGATTTTTAAGCATATGTTAAGTTTAACAAGGTAGTAGCACTTTGTATCCCTTCCTGGACTTCTTTTTGTTTTCTTCTGTGTGTTTTAAAATGTTTTCTTGGTGTTCTCTCTTGGGGAGGTACCCCCTACTCATTCTCCTCTTCCCAAATACTGAATTGGGGATGATTTTAAAAACTTCATAATTCCTCAAGTATCTATGGTGGTGAGGAGACTTGGTAAGAGATGTGCATCAAGGAAAATGGGGGGACATACTGGTATTTAGAGATCTCCCCTAAAGAGAGGTCATTTTGAGAAGACAATTATTTACCTCCCTTTGGGATTTATTTCAGGTTTCAGAGAAACCTGTACAAGTCAAGAAGAAGGGGAAGGGGAAGCAGGGGAGGGAGCAACGAAGGGAAAGAGAATCTAGTCTGATAGGGATGCCAAAATATACAAACACACCCGGGACACAGACAAGAGAGACAAAAAGTTAGAGAAATAATATTGAGTAGTTACCAGGTAGAGCTTTAGAGGTTAAATGCTGTCGTGTTGCTGAAGGGATTGTGACAAGAGAAAGAGGTTGGTGAGTCTGGGGACTGAGTTTTGTCTTTTCTCTAAGTGAGTTCAGGTTTTTGGAACATGTGGTCTGGGTACCTCACTGGCAGTGTGTACCTGTCCCCTTCACTGTGTCTCTGTGTGCTCCCACTGGAGAAGAGTCAGGTACATTTTCCTGCTGCTCTGTGAGCTGGGAGTAGGGCTTGGAGGAAAGGGATGTGGGTGGCTATCTCACAATTCCAGATTCCTGGATGACTGCCCAGGTGGGCCTAGAGCTCATTGTGACCTAAGATGATGGGGAGTCCATTAGTTCAGTGGATGAATGGACTGGGACCTCTGTGCCAAGGCTGTAAGTAAGAGGCAGCATCTTCTTCCTGAAGGGAAACTGGAGGATAGCTAAGCCTCTGGCTCGTCTGCATTGGGTTTTTCGGTCAGACTATGTATGATAGAAACCAGTCTGGAAATAGCAACAGGACAACCCCAGGTGGATGCTTCTGCCTCTGTCAAGCCTGGCTGGGCTAGTCTGGGTTACTCCCTACATATGGACTCCCTCATGCCTGCTGGGGTCTGGTAGAGGGAGCCAGAGGTGGGGTTGGGGGTTGGGACTTTCAGGAAAGCTTTTGTCCCCAGCATCCAGGCAGCCCAGCTCAGAATAAACAGGAGAGATAGCATCACAGCCGAACCAGGAAGGGTGGCAGGGTGCGGCCTAGCAGAAGAATAGCAGGATATGGCAGAGAGGCCTGGTTCTGGGTACCCACGCCTCGCAATATTGTCAGGGCACAGATTTCTGCTTGCCCAATGCTTTCCCTGCTCTCTGGAGCTCTTGAGAAGGAAATAAAATTCCCCAGAGAATTAGTCCTTGCATTGATAAAAGGCCTTGTCTCTTTCCCACCTTTACCTGGTGCTTCTTTCTCTGGCCCCCCAACCCTAATCCTAGCTCCAATGTTAATTTTTAGCTATGTGACCTTGGGCAAGTCACTTCTCTTTTGTAAATATGATACAGTTGTTCTAAAATCAGGAAGATCTCAGCCTGGGGTCCATGGCACTTGGCAATAAAATATATACATACACACAAAATATATATTTACACTTATATGTATGTATGTGTATGCATATATACATACAAATATATACATGTATGTGTATGTATATATATGTATGCATATACAAAAAAAAATCGATTACTGTTTCCATGTCATTGGTATCCTTTGTAATCCTCTGTATTTTACTTTATGCATTGAAAAGCATTCTTCTCTTGGAGTGGATGATCTCTAAGGCAGGTTTCTTTGCTCTCTAACCTTCTAGGGTTCTTACTGTAAATGGTCATTATAATAACACTAACTTGCGTGTACACATAGTAGCACTTTAAGGTGTACCTAGCCCTTTCACATGTAGTATCACATCAACAACCCTGTGAAGTAGGTCGTACAGGTGTTATTATCCCCATTTTACAAGTGAAGATACTGAGGTGAATTGAGGTGAATCAATTTGCCTAAGGTCAAATATCTTCTATAATTATATACATTGAGGGAATGGGAGTGTTTGTGTCAGTGGAGGTGATGGTTGGGGAATGAAAGCTCATTTCATTCCTTTCCAGAAAGGGCATTTGTGGGTGAGACAATGAAGCGAGTAGTGGTCTACTCTGGGGAGAAGTCCAGGTGTCAAGGTGTAGAGATAAACAATATGGAAGGGTCCTACTACCAGCTTGTTCTGTAGCATAGATAGGCAATGGTGGCAAGCAGCCCTCTGCTGAGTGCTTCCCCCAAGTTCCAAAGCTTGCTTCTTTTCCATGCTGGGTAAGGGATCGAAGAGATTGATCCAAGTGGAATTCCTAGTCTAGAATCCCACAGGCCTTGGGCACCAATCAATCCGAGGATGAAGACAGCTGAGCATATTTCCCTCACAGGTGAATTAAGGCCACAAAAAAGTAAGGCATCAGATGACTAGTAAGAATGGTTTGATCAGAATGTGTCTGGTCTTCTGGGAAGGGAGAAGGCTGTGTCTCCTAGATGGAGAGCACAGTAAGAAGCTAAACTTTGGGTCAATCCACAAAGGAGGGTTGAAGGGCTGGAGAAGGTGCTTTTAAGAAAAAGATTAAAAAAGTGGAAATTTGGGATCCCTGGGGAAGAGAAGGCTGAAGGGATGAAGTGGATAATGGGTCTTAAATGTATCCAATGATGTCTCATCAAAGATGTTCTCTACTTATCCTGAGGCCAGAATAAAAAAAAATATATAGGCTTGTTTTACAGCAGGAGGGATTAAGGTCAACCCTAGGCAGTACTTAGACCTGAGGAAGCAAGACATTGGCACAGATGACTGAGTGGGGTTTGGGGCACGGGAGGAACATAACTCTCCTTCCAAGGACTTTCTGGGATTGGGTTCACAGGTTCCCAAAATGGGGAGTGTTGGAATGATCCACCAGACCGTAGTAGTTTGAAATGATGCAATTAAAAAAAAAGTTAAAGCATTAAAAAAAGTAGATTTCCAGGGTGGGGTGCTGAGTAATTTTTATTTTTGAAAAGGGGGCAATAGATCTAATAAGTGTGGGAATCTCTGGTAGAGAAGAGACAACCCTGAAGACCTGAATTAAAATCTCACCTCTGATGTTTTTTAGCCATATGACCATATTGTGACCATGAAAAGCTCATTTCCCTCTGAGATTATCTCTCATTATGCCATCATATCTATATACATACATATATACATACATATATACATATATACACACATATGACTACACATATACATATATTTTAAAGTTCTTTTGAAAATTTTTAATTTATGGAATAAAACAAGCATTTTTATAACAATATAATAAAGATGATTGCACATGAAACTGAAAATCGATTACATACAATTGCTATTCCTTCTAAATATATAATATAGTTATTTTGTAAATTTCTTTTTTTCCCCTTTTTTCTTCCCTTCTTCCTCCTATATATCTTGTATGTACCTGTCATCTCTCCCATTAGGATGTAACTCTTTCAGGACAGAAACATGTGGGGGTTTTCCTCTCTTTGTATCCTCTGACCTTAGCACAATGCCTGGCAAATAAATGCCTGATAAGGTAAGGTAGGTTCGATAAGTATTTCAATTCCCATGGTGTGCCAGGGGAAAAAGTAGTCCCTGTCCTCAGGGAGCTCACTGGTCTAGTAGGAAAGCTAATTTGCAAATGATCATGTACAAACAGGACATCCGACAGGTTGGTTATTGTCCTTTATTCTCAAAGAGGACCAAAATAACATCACCATGTTAGAGTCAAGTATCCGACTGTGGTTGATCAGACCAATATGAGATTGGAATGCTCTACCACAGGTCCGGCACAAATACTTCTTGAGAACATTTGGGGTGGATTCTCTAAATCTGCACATCTCGCCGTTCTTTTAAGCTGCTTTAATTCTACTTTGCTCTTAGAGCAGCGTGCCTTCTCTGATGTGGGCATGCCATGCTGGGCCATCATCTGCCAGTATCCCCCATGCAATCAATGTGTGGGTTGCATTGATTATGCAATCAATATATAGGATAAATGGGAAGAAATCAGCAGAAGGAAGGCATTAGAGATCACAAGAATGGGAACACTTCTGTAAAGGTAAAACTGTAGTTGAGACTTGAATGAAAGCAGGGAAACCGAGAGGCAGAGACTTTGTTGATGAAGAATGATAACTATGATAGTCATGATTTTTTACCTCTTGGGGCCCCAATTTCCTTCACTACCAAGTTCCGGGACTGGACTAGATGATCAATTAGTCATTTAGTCAATCAATTAACAAGTATTTATTAAATACCTATCATATATGAGGCACTGTTCTAGGTATTGGGGGTACAAAGACAAAAATGAAACCATCACTGCCCTCAAGGAGTTTATATTCTATTGGGGGGGACTGTTGAGTGTGTGTTCAGTCATTTGAGTCATGCCCAACTCTTCGTAACCTCATCTGGGGTTTTCTTGGCAGAGATAGCGAAGTAGTTTGCCATTTCCTTCTCCAGCTCATTTTACAGATGAGGAAACCAGGCAAACAGAATGAAGTGACTTGCCTGAGGTCACATAGCCAGTAAGTGTCATAGGCCAAATTTGAACTCAAGAGATGCCTTCCTGACTCCTGGCATGTTACCCACTGCGCCACCTAGCTGCCCTCCTCGGGGAGACTACATGTACCTATATAAGTATGTAGAACATGTTATGTCTAAGACTTCTAGATTGGAAAATTTTATTTTCCTGGGGCCATTTTAGAAGCAGGAATTGAACTGAATGAACTCAAAAGTCCCTTACAGTTTTAAAAATATGATTTATGATCCTTTGACCTTTTCCAGCTTGATAAATGTGCCTTCTTCCAGAGCTTCCCCATCCCACCTACCCCCTCTCTCCAGGGTCCTTTTATCTTTTCTCCCATTAGCTTTTACCTGCTGCACCAGGGTTGGAGCCTCTGGGTTTTAATTTGGTTAAAAACAAAGTGCCTAGACTAGGGCCCTAAGACCTGACTAGTGAACTGGGAAGTCCTGGCTGAGCAGACTTGAGCAGCCTCTGAATGACAGAAGATACCAGGAGATACAGTAATCTCATCCATTTGGCTACAGATCCCATCTCATCCAGGCCTGCTCACTCTGTGTGATCTGCACTCCTCTCTCCCCCCCAACCCCTCAGGGAATCAATAGATAGAGATCTTCTAGTCTAGGGATTCCTAATATGGGGTCCTTGAACTTTTAATAGATAGACAGACAGACAGATGATAGATAGATAGACAGACAGATAGATAGATAGATAGATAGAGAGATATAATTATATTCCTGTATAACTGATTTCCTTGGTAATCCTGTATATTTTATTTTATACATTAAAGTCATTATTCTGAGCAGGCTAGGCTTCACCAGACTACCAAAGGCATCTATGGCACAAAAAAGCTTTAAGGACCTTGCTTTAGTCCAGTACATAGAAGTTCGATATGTGT
This sequence comes from Notamacropus eugenii, assembly GCF_028372415.1. Classification (NCBI taxonomy): domain Eukaryota; kingdom Metazoa; phylum Chordata; class Mammalia; order Diprotodontia; family Macropodidae; genus Notamacropus; species Notamacropus eugenii. The sequence continues at coordinate 435,861,976 of NC_092873.1, read as the reverse complement.
GTGTATATACACGCATATATGTATATACATATGCACATATATACACACACACACATACACATATACATTTAGAGCCAGAGATCTAGAGATCATTCCTCCATCCCCCTCATCTGACTGATGAAATAGTAACAATGATAATAAAAATCATAGGAAGGTAAGGAATGAGCATTTATGTGGCTCCAATTATATACCAGGTACTGTAGTAAGTGCTTTTATAAATATCTTATTTGATCCTCACGATTCTGTGAAGACAGGTGTATTATTAAACTCATTTTAGAGATGAGGAAACGGAAGGTAAGGGCTATTTCTATAATGCTTTAAGGTTTGCAGAGAGCTTTAATAATAATTAACATTTATATAGCCCATTAGGATTTGCAAAATGCTTTTCATATATTATCTCATTTATTCTGCACAATAATCCTGAGGGCACAATAATTATTATTATCAGCCCTATTTTAAAGATTAGGAAAACTGAGGCTGAGAAAGACTAAACTACTTGTCCAGTGTCATACCATCACTGCTTTGGGCACTATGCCAACCAGCTCTCTGTAATGGTTATGTGACGCAGTATACTGCTTCGAATACAGGCTGGATATGGAAGTTAGAGGGGGAGTCGCTTAACTCCTCATGGCGCCCAGAAAACTTTTGGTACTGTTTAGTCTTTCCAGCCTCATCCAACTCTCTCCATAAATTTGGAATTTTCTTGTCAGAGATACCGGAGTCGTCTGTCGTTTCCTTCTCTTGTTCATTTTATAGATGAGGAACTGAGGCAAACAGGGTTAAGTGACTTGCCCAGGGTCACACAATTAATAAGTGTCAGAGTCCTGATTTGAACTCAGGTCTTCCTGACTCCAGGCCCAGCACTCTGCACCACCCAAGATTATAAATCCCAGAAAAGTATCATTGGTAGGAGTTTCTTCACTGGGAATTCCCTATACCAATAAATCATAAATCAAGGGTGTAATCTAAAACATAGTCAGCTCTATGTTTTAAAGGTCCTCTAGCTGAGGAGACCATGCTGGGTGCTGGGCCCCCTAGAGTAGTGTAGAAAAAAGCTAGAAAGCAGTTTCTGACTCAGAAGATCTCGATTTGATCCCTGCTCCTGACCCTTATTTACTCTGATCCTAGGCAAGTTGCTTTACTCACCCTCTATGCTCGTTTTCCCATCTCTAAAATGGGAATGATAATTATCATAGCCCTAGCCTCCCAGGATGGTTGGGAGGAAAATGCTGTGCAAAGCTCAAAGGGTTGGATAAATGTGAGTTATTACTGACTTGCCCAAGGTCACTCAATGAACCAGTGGCAGTGCCAAGTCTGGATGCCAGCTTTTGCTATTTGCACTGTACCACACCATCAGCCCTTTGAAAGGCCCCCAGCCAAGAGGACTTGGCTCCTGCCTCTCATTGTTCATGCAAGAGAGAGGACACAGTTTCTCAGCCCCAGGACTCCTTCCCTGAGGGCTGAGTCTGGAGTGAGGGAAGGGAGGATCCAGTCAGGTATATCTAAACCTCCACTCTTGGTAATCAGAACCAGGCAGGACGGGAGACCTAGGGTGCCAGCCCATTGATATAACATGTTCTCACCTGTACTATAGGAAACAGTAGAAGAAGACAGCCAAGGTTCACTGCTGGGAGGAAGAGGTCTCTGAGAAGGGTGTCCTCATTCTCAGGAAGCCGGGTGCACAAGTGGGCACTGAGGCAGAGAGAAGTTTCATTCCTCCACATCACCTGCCCTGGTCAAATAGCACTTCTGACCTGAGTAACCTCAGCTGGGCAATGCCAGGCAACTTGCCGTTTCTAATCTATCAGTTATTCACCCCAAAACTCACTATGGAGGGTTTATATTGAGCAGAGATGGAATTCTATGCCACAAGTTGCAGAGAGTGAAAATCTGAATAGATTCTCTGGCCTGAAAGAGCTTCTGTTTGCTTGGGGGCATGGGGCCTATATACATAAAGAAAATAAACAGGAAATCTAAACTACTACGTGAAAAGGGCCACCTGGCCAGCTGTCACACATAAGGCTTAGACCCACATCTCTTGGCTTCAGATCTAATTCTCTTTTCATTCTCCCACATTACCCTTCTCCTCGGTCCTGCTTTACAACATACTCAAAGTGGGGGGCTTGGGTAGTGCAGCCAATAGCTTATCAAATCTTCATTCTGGAAATTCAGAGTCCAAATTCTTGTGTGAATGGAACTGAGTAAAACCATATGACATGAGGGGCAGCTAGATGGCACGGTGGATAGAGCACAGGACCTGAGTTCAAATGGGGATTCAAACACTTAGTAGCTGTGTGACCCTGGGCAAGTCACTTAACCCTGATTGCCTCCAAAAACAAAACAAAAAACATGGGATGTGGCAGAAAGAACACCAGGTCCACTGAGAATTGAGACGTAGATTCAATTCTTAGCTTTGCATTATCTTGTATGACCTTGTACTGGACAAGCATTGCTTCTGTAGTGCTCTGTCTACTTACCTATAAATGAACTGGTCGGACTAGATGACTCCTCTGACATACCCCCTTCATTCTCATGGCCTTGGCTCTCTGTTTACATGTCCTTCTCCCTGCCCCCCTCTACCCTAAGCTCCTTGAGGGTAGGGATGGTGTCTGTCTTCGTATCTTCAGAATCTGCCGCATTGCCTTGCACATAGTATTTAAAATTTAATAGCTTGTTGGGTTGACCTGGCCCCTTTCTCTTCTAGGATTCTAAAGTCCCCCAGTATTCTAGGGCCTACAGGCCAAGGAGGCCAAGATGTTCAGTATTCTCCTAGGAAATTCAGAGCAACCCCTTGACAAATAAACACAATTTTGAAAATCAGAATCGCACAGTATGTCAGAGCTAGACAGACCTTAGGAATCACCTAGTTCAACCCTGTTTTCTTTCTGAAAAGGAAACTCAGGGACAGGAAGTGATTTGCCCAAATCTACTAGTGGCTGAATCAGAATTCAAACCCCAGTGCTCTTTCCACTGCAGAATACACAAACGGCTTCTCCATCCAAGAAGACAGAGACTCAACAGCTTCTCTTGGACTAAGCCAGGGGTGGGGAACCTGAGGCACCTGAGGAACCTGAGCCTTCACAGTGAAGTTTGGATTCAAAGGGCCCCACTTGAGGACCTAGAAGGCCATATGTGGCCCCAAGGTCTCAGGTTCCCCACTCCTGCGCTAAGCCTTCCTATAGAAGGGTCATGAATTTTGGGGTTGGAGTTGGAAAGCAGTCTCTTGTGTGTGTGCCTGTCTGTCTATTGGGGAGGGGTCCCCATCACCTCTTAACTGGACTTGCTGGGTCCCACATGACCAAGGAAGAGGGAAGAGGTCCCTGGCTGGGAGGGGGTAAGTAGGAGAACCTAGTGACTGGTCGGGGTTGGGGTGGGGGGAACCAGAGCTGGGGAAAAACAGCCCCCGAGAAAGGAGGAAACCCAATCGCCCAGAGAGCCAAGTGGTGGGTTTGGAGGAGGGCCGGGCCTGGAGATAAAAAGCCCCAGGCTCGGATCAGAAGCACACAGGCCCCATTGTTCTCCTGTCACACTTCCCCTGGCTTTATTGCTTTTGTCCAACACCCTATTGTCTGATTTCCTTTTGTCCCCCATTCAGCGCCCGCTGCCTTTTCATTTCCCAGCCAGCCCGGTTGTTTTCGTTTCTTTTGTCTAAAGTTCCTGAGAGGAAGGTTTTATTTTCAGCGGTTTGATTAATTCACAGCTTGAGCCTGGGGTTTGTTTGTTATGTAATTACTGCCCTGAGCTTCAGGAGAACACCCCTTCCCTGGCCTCCCCCTCCCCCCTCCGCTCCCCACCCTACCCCACCCCCAGTCTTGCTGTCCTCCCCCCACCCCCAGGGGCCTGGCTGGCTGGCTGGCTCAGGGGGGCGGGGGCTCCCCTCCTGCCGGATGGGCTGAGGCCTCGCAGCTTCCTGGAGTCGCTCAGGGCCCTGGGGGGGGGGGAGGAAAAAAAGAGTTAAGGGATGGGGGGCTTCTGGGTCCCATTCAATGCTGCTGGTTCTGGGGGAGGGGGACGAGTGCCCATCTCTGTGCCCCCTTTGGTCCACCTGAGTGAACATGGGCCTCAGGTCCCTTGGCCTTCCCAGACCTGTCCTGTCATACCTTCCTGCTTTGGCTCTTCTGGGATGGAGTGTGGATGGGCAGAGCAGTCAGGCCTAGTCAGTCAAACATTTGTTAAGCCCCTACTAGGTGCCAGGTACCGTCATGGGAATACAAATAAGGCAGAGAAAGACAGTCCCAGCCCTAGTGGAACTCACAATCTATTTGAGAAGGCAAACAGACAAACAAATGTGTACAAACAAGCTATATACAGAATAGTGAACCGAAGCCCGTCACTAAAATGAAGAGGGACTTGGAAAGGCTTCCTCTATAAGGTGGGATCTTAGCTGGGACCTGAAGAGCCAGGGGAGCCAGGAGGTGGAGATAGAAGGGAGGGAATTCCAGGCATGAGGGGTGCCCACGAAAAGGCACAGTCTTGGGAGATGGGAGCGTCCTGTGGAAGAACAGGAAGAAGGTTGGGACCACTAAATAGACGCATTCTTAGAGGCCTGTAAGGTGTAAAAAGACAAGAAATATGTAGGGCAGGACAGGGGCCTATGCTATGAAGGGCATCGAACTCCAAACTGAAGTCACATCTCTTTGGCTACCATGGCCCTCAACTAACTAGACTGAGGGAGCTGTAGAGGAGACAGAGGGCAGTGGGGGCATTTGACTCATAGTAGCATCTTTGAACCCATTCCCAAGGAAAGTATATATAACGTTACCATAGCTAATACATAATGTTTCAAAGTTTTGAACTTTGCATAGTGTTTAAATCATTGTTCAATCATTATTACCCCGGAAAAAGGGGGTCACCATATTATTGGAGTTAGAGGAATCTTAGAAATCATCTAACCCAGGAGTTCTCAAACTATTTGGTCTCAGAATCCCTTAACATTCTCAAATATCACTGAGGATCAGGTGGTTCAGTGGGTAAAGCCCTGGTCCTAGAGACAGAAGGGTCCAAGTTCAAATACTGCCTCTCATACTTAGTAGCTGTATGACTCCAGGGAAGTCACTTTACCCAGATTGCCTCTAAGGGGAAAAAAAAGGCAATGAGGATTTCCTTAAAAAGATCTTTTGCTTTTGTGAATTATATCTATCAATTTGTTGTCATTGCTGTTTATTTGTCACAGTTGTGTCTAACTCCTCATGACTCTGTTTGGGATTTTCTTGGCAGAGATACTGGAAGTGGTTTGCCATTTCCCTCTAAAGCTCATTTTACAGATGAGGAATTGAGGCAAACAAGATTAGGTGACTTGCCTGGGGTCAAGCAGCTAGGAATTGTTTGAGGTCAGATTTGCACTCAGGAAGATAAATCTTCCTGATTTTAGGCCCAGTACTCTATCCACTGCACCATATAGCAGTGGATAGAGTACTGTATTTGAAATGAAAACTGATGCTTTCAGCTATTAATCCATTTGAAAATAATAGACCCAGCACACATCCAACATCAATAACTTTTTAATAAAATAAATACATTTTCCAAAACAAAAAGGAATTTATTAAAAGAATGACATTCTTTTACATATTTTTTCAAATATCTTTTAATGTCTGGCTTAATAGAAGATGGTCGGATTCTCTAAATGCTTCTATGTTCAATCTGTTGCAATATATTGTTTTGATTTGAGTATAGGAAGAAAATCCAACAGCACACATAGGTGGCTGAAAAAGGGAAAGCCTTTTGGTAGGCAAATAATGACTCAGTATTATTATAAAAATAGTTTTGACTTCAAGGACCCCTTGGAAGCATCCTGAGGATACCAAAACACTTTTCACACTAGAACCCAGTCTCCTCCATTTAGAAATGGGAAAACTGAGGCCTTATGTGACAGAGGTAGGGAGATATGATGTTGGATAAAGAGCACCTGATTTTCAGTTGTCTCTTGTTACTTATCTATGTAACCTTGGACAAGTCATTTGACTTTCTCTTTGCCTCAGTTTCCTCATGTAAAATGAGGGTAATAGATTAGATGGTCCTTTTTACCTTTGACATTCTTTTTCCCAGTTAAGGAGAGAGAGGGGATAAGCATTTATGAAGTGCCTACTTTGTACCAGGAACTGTGCTAAGAGCTTTACAATTACAATTTAAACCTAGATTATTTTGTTTACAGAACCAGTGTCCTTTTCACTAAAACAAACCAAAGCATTGAAGATTTGAGTTGGTCAGGAGTCATTCATTAAGACTATCCTCAATTTTCATAAACTTGTTTATCCAGAAAACGAAATACCAGCTAGGAGGTACAGTGAATAGCACGTTAGGTCTGAGTCAGAAAGACCTTGGGCAAATCACTTAACCTCTGTTTGCCTCAGTTTCCTCCTTTGTAAAATGGGGATAATAATAGGACCTACCTCCCAGGGTTGTTGTGAGGATCACATGAGATAATATTTGTAAAGTGCTTAGTGTAGCACTGGCACATAGTAGGCACTCTAAAAATGTTAGTTCTCTTTATTGTTGTTAGTATTATTATTACCTCACTGGGTTGTAAAAATTAAATGAAATTGTATTTGTAAAGCACTTAGAACAAAGAGTGGCTGGCACGCAGTAGGTACTCTCTCCCCCTTTCCCTCTATGTATAGTGCAGGTGTGTATTTCTTTTAACCCTTCCTGTCTCCCTCCCCAGAAGTCCCTATGCTGAAAAGTTTGTATGTAGGCAGCTGCCCTTTCTTATCTTCTTTTATAGAATATAGACTTCTGACACTGGATGCCTGTGTGTGATATATTAGAAGTTGTGGGAATTGGTTGTGATATTGAACTTCTAAATTTAGGTGAGTCTCATTTTGAGTTTTCCTTTCCTTTTTTTGGTAGGATGTCCATGAGGAGCCCCATCTCTCCCCAGCTGGCACTAGATGGCATTGGGACCATGGTGAACTGCACTGTCAAGGCAGAAGAAAAGAAGGAGATATGCCAGGAGGCCCCACCTGGTCAACAGGTTCCAGCCCCTGCTGCAGAACCCTTGACTGGAGACCCAGCCAGGGCCCCCCAGGACGGAGCTGACTCAAGTGGCCCACCCCAGGTGACTCCTAATTACCCTTAGATTGCCCCAGCTCAGTTTCCCTCTTTCTCTCTTAGAGCTTCATTTTCGAGTGGAATCACAGACCAGGGTAATGGCACTGACCCACTTGGTGAACCATCTCATCCTTCAGATGGAGATGGCTATCTTTAGGTGGTAGGACTTGGGTTCTTAGCTGGAAAGGGACATTAGAGATGCAGCCCCATCATTTCACATGTTAGAGACCTGAGGTCCAGGTAAATCACTCCAGGTCCCACAGGAAATTGCAGAGCTGAGACTTGAACCCAGATCCTTTGAATGTATATGCAGTGCTTTCTGCATCACAACCCACTGCCTCTTCCTAGGTTTGGTCTTGGCCCAGAGTTCAGGCCACTTGACTTTACCATACAAAATTAGAAAAATGGGGTAATAACACTTATACTTTTATTTCACAAGCTTCCTATGGGGACAGAGGTGTAAAACTTAAAGTGCTTATGTAAGTGTGAATTGTTATTATTACATCTTATGGTTATGTCCCTAACAGGGACATGGCATTCATTCATTCAGTCAGAGCATACTTGCTATGGCTGACACTGGAAGAGAATAGGAAGTATAACACTTCTTAGCATGCGGTCACTGCTTTGTGGTACCCTAGAACTAAAGTCAGAAGTACCTCAGGCATCTGGTCCAAGCTCCACATTTTACAGGTGAAGAGATTAAAAGAACCGAAGTCACATAGGTAGTCATTTGAACCCAAGCCCTCTGACTCCAGAGCCAACAATCTTTCACTGTCCCATGCTTCCTGTCATATGTTATAGTCTGGTTGGAGAAGTAAGTCAGGTACACGTGAATATCTAACAAGCTGTGTAGTAACGAGACTCCTTTCCTGTGTGACTTTTAGAAATCAGTCTTCTTACTCACCCAAGAGTTAAATAACCATACAAGACAGCAATACAATTTCTTTCTCCCTGAAATGAGGGGGGTGGACTAGAAGCTCTTTAAGGTTCCTTCCAACTCTAAAATATTCTATGATTCTATTCAAAAGATGTCACAAGGCTTACAATTAAAGAGCCAGATGAAGGGAACAGACAGTAACTGTTATGAGCGGTGGGAGGAGGAAGAGACCCTTCCAGGATGGTGTGGTCATAGGACGCTTCATGGAAGCAGGGAGGATTTGAGGAGGGCTCAGAAGGCTGGGTTGGACTCAGATAATCATCAAGAAGAAGGAGGGGCTGTTTCTAAGGGGAGTACAGTGAGAGCCAACATGTGGCACATGGAAGGGGTTGGTGAAGAGACTGGCCTGGCTGGCTTGAAAGGATATATGTGGTAAAAAGAGTCCCTAGGTTATGGATGCAGCAATAATCACAGCCCTGTGATGGTGGGATAGTCCGAGGCCATAACCTACTAACATCAGCATCTCCTAAATTTCCCAGAAGTTTGTGTGGTACAGTGGAAAGAGTGCAGGACCTGGATTCAGATCTCACCTCTGATGCTTATTCTCTCTGTGACCTTGGACAAATTGCTTAATCTTCCTAGTTTCTTCTTTTTTCAAATGAAAGTGTTAAACTGGGTGGCCTCTAAGGCCTTTCTAGCTCTAGACCTAAGATTCTCTGTAAGAGAAAGAGAATTAGGGATGTGTCATGGCTTCTGGATAAGCCCGAACCACTGACCAGGTCTTTCTGAGGATGTGTTGTCATCATTCCTTTCTTAAATACTATGAAAGTATAGCTGAAAACTGAAAACTTTATTCTTTTCTCTGGCTGTATTTCTTGATCTTTTGTTTTTATTGTCATTTATTTTAAGTAGAGCCCACCTGACTGAGAGGAAACTGTTGGTGTCTCTCCCTGTGATTGCTTATGAGTTGAATAAAGTGTCTTTGACTTTAGCTAAAATGTAGAGTGGAGATTGTTTCTTTCATGTTAGGAAATCCCATGTAAGAAAGGCATGTGTGGTAGCTATTACAGCTCAATTTATCTAAAGCTCAGCCTTATTTCTTCTACTTCTCTCCAGAAAACCACTCTGTCTTTGCTGAAGGCTTGTCTTCCCTCTGGGTGTCTGTCTGTGTCTGTGTGACAAATGGCCACATAATGACAATTTGGGATGGATTGTGTTATAGGACTGTGGGTCCCCAAAGAGCAATGGGCCACCAGAACCCAGGAGATCAGGGCCTGAGCCAGCCACTGGAAGCCAAGAAAAGCTGGATTTCAATCGGAATTTGAAAGAAGGTAAGGTCCCCATCAAGGACAGAAGGGGTTTCCCAGGGTGCCCAGGGATAATGATGGGAGCTGTTGGGAAAGGTCATTTCTCATCTATTGGTATCTTTCAGTCATGCCCACCATTGAGAAACTTCTATCCAGTGACTGGAGAGAGAGGCTCCTAGGAAGAAGCGCTGTGGAAACCAAAGATGTCAAAGGTGAGGATTTTATGCCTTGGCAGAGAGGGAGTGGAGGGTATGAAGGTGGTTTATGTGGACATGAAGCTGAGTATCTGTACCATCTTCCTGAGTTGATAGGACAGGGGAACGGAAGCTATGATAGTAGAAGATTCTGACCCAGCAACAGGAGGAATGATGAGACCTGGAGGAATGCCCAGAGTCATTTGGTCAAATATTTATAAAGTGCCTACTATGTGGCAGGTACCAGGTTTACAAGGAAAAGTAAAAGACAGTTTCTGTTTTCAAGGAGCTCAGTTGTGCCCACCAGTCTAATGGGTAAGCATTATGCAAACAACTCATACAAATTGTATACGGGATAAATTAGAAATAATGTACAGGGGGATTTGTTCTGTGAAGTTTAGATTCAGTCAAAGGGCTACACTTGAGGACCTAGAGGGCCACGTGTGACCTTGAGGCCACAGGTTCCCTGCCTCTGGCCCAGAAGGCACTAGAATGAAGAGGGACAGGAAAAGATTTTCTGTAGAAGGTGGGATTTTAGACGTAACTTGAAAAAGACCAGAAAGCCAGGAGGTAGATATTCTAAGCATAGGGGTAGGGACAAGGATTACCAATGAAAATACAGATCAGCTGGCAGGTGATTGTGGTAGTCCAGTCAGGAGGTGATAAGGACCATAGTGGCAGCATCAGAGAAGAGGTCATATGCAAGAGATGTTACAGAGGCCCTGGCAATAGTTTGGATATGGGGGAGGTGAGGAAGGGAGAGAGAATGGGGATTTGAGGATGGCACTTAGTTTTCCTGTGTGGGTGAATGGGAGGATGGTGGTACTCTCAATAGTAACAGGGAAATTCAGAATGGGAGAAGATTTTAGGGAAAAGTTAATGAGCTCAGTTTTGAATAGGCTGAGTTTAAGATGTCTGCAAGACATCTAGTCCAAGATGTCCAACAGGCAGTTGGAGATGGGAGACTGAATATCAGTAGATGTGCTATGGCCAATACAGAAATTTGTTTTGTATGATTTCACATGTATAATTGATGTTATGTTGCTTGCCTCCTCAGTGGGTGGGGGAGGGAGAGAACTTGGAACTCCAAATTTAAGAAGAAAAGAATGTCAAATGTAAATAATAAAATTGTAAAGATGGACACAAACACATACAAAAAAAGGTCAGCAGAGAGGTCAGGATTGGAAAGGTAGATCTGAAAATAATCAGCAGCAGAGAGATGAGAACTGAATCCAAGGAAGCTGAGGGAGGAGAGAAGAGGGCCCAGGCCAGAGCCTTGTGGGATGCCTGTGGTTAGCAGGTATGACCTAGATGAAGATCTAGTAAAGGAAACTGAGGAATGGTCAGAAAGGTAAGGGGATAGAGCAGTGTCACAAAAACCTAGAGGAAAGAGGATGAGGGTGATTCAGTGATAAAACCTTCACGAAGGTCAAGAAATAGGAGTACTGAGAAAAGGCCATCATTTGGGTGACTAAAGAAATCCTTTGTAGCTTGGGAGAAAGCAGTCTCAGTTGAATGAAGAGGTGGAGAGTTAAGAAGATAGTGAAAAGAAAGAAATTGAAGACACCTATTGTTGAGGACCTTCTCAAGGAGTTTAGCTACAAAAGGGTGGAGAGATAATAGTGGGGGGGATGGATCCAGTGAGCGTCTTTTGAGGATGGTGGAGACATGGGCACGTGTGTAGACTAGTGGATAGGGAAGACTAAAGATAAGTAAGAGATTGGGGATGGTAGAGGAGGAGCAAGGAGATCAAGCTCCGTCTAGGTCCCTATCTGGGTTCTAATATCTAGGTAGGATGACACTTTGATGGTGAGTCTTTTCATGGCACCGGCCTGAACTAGTCTGTATCATTGCAAATATACTCTTTACACCAGTCTTATCATCAGCTGTGACCCCTTCATGCACCCATGGCCTTCTAACTCTGTATTATCCTGGTAGAATGTGTGTGTGGGTGCTACAAGGAAAGGAGTAGTAGATTTTGAGTCTGAGAAACTGGGTTCAAATTCTGGGCTCTACCACTCATTACCTTGTACCTTGTACTAAGCATGCAACCTCTCTGGGCCTCAGTTTCCTCATCTGTAAAATAAGGGGTTGGATTAGACAACCCCTATATGATTTCTTCCACCTCTGGATCAATGATTCCACTGACTTGATTTTGGGCTCTTTCCTCCTTAGCACAGTGTCTGGCACATAGTAGGTATTTAATAAATGCTTATTGACCTTGAAGACAGAAGAACTGAGGTCTAGCCCATGCTAGGTCACCCCCTTGCTATGTGATTTTGTCTCTTCCTGCTTCATTTGTCTCTAATTTGATTCAGTTCAGTCCAGATTTATTGAGTAGTTATTTGCAGAGCACTTTGCTGTGTACAAAGGATACAAAGTTAGATATAACATGGGATCATAGATTTAGAGATGGAACAGACCTCCAAGATCATCTGCTCTAACCCATTTATTTTACAGATGAAAAAAACTCGAGGCTCAGAGAAATGAAGTGACTTTCCCAAGGTCACAAATATAGTAAGTAAAAGAGCCAGAGTTGGAATTCAGGTTTTTTGACTCCAAATTCAACACTTTTTCCCTGATTTCTTAAACTGTTTTCAAGGATCTTATACTGTAAAAGGAAAAAGACATGTACACAATTTGTATTATTATAAGGGAAAGCGAAATACAGGAGTGGTCCAGGTAAAGCAGTGGGCTACTGACCTTTTTCAATAGCACTGTGGCTATTGGGATCATCAGTGAATGAAGCTGTGTTCCTAGCTTATAACCCTATCTATTTGCACCCTTCTACTATTTGCCCTGCCTTCCTTGCGGTATTGTATTCCATCATAGCCCTCTAACTCTGCATGTCCTAGGAATGAGACCTGGAGAAGCTGGTCTAAGTCTGAGATGCCACATTAGGCAAGAGATCCCAAGGTTTGGCTTTGAGAAGGAACATACTGTCATCTATCCAGGTCTGACTTACCATCTTTCTGTCAGTGCTATGGGGAATTATGGGACATGTTTCTTGTTTGAGCAGGGACCCAAGAAAGCCTGGCGGAAAAGGAACTTCAGCTTCTAGTAATGATCCATCAGCTGTCTACTCTTCGGGACCAGCTCCTGACAGCTCACTCGGAGCAGAAGAATATGGCCGCCATGTTGTTTGAGAAGCAGCAGCAGCAGATGGAACTAGCCAGGCAGCAGCAAGAGCAGGTGAGCCCTGACCCTTCCACTTCCCCTTGAGGTGTGAGAATTTAGCATTTGCTAGATGAGGTGTACTCAGGGGGAAGAGATAGAAGCTTGAGGATAAGACTCAGACAACCCTAACCACTAAGACTTTGTATAGATAATGGGGGGAAGTAATTTTAATATTCTAGCTTTTATAGGTTGACTTGTGAGGCAATCATTAGAGGGAGGTATGTGTGTATATCAGGGAGGGGATATCTACTCTTTTAAGCATAATTGTAAGAACCAGGGACCTCCAGCTAGACTAAAATGAATTCATATGGGTAATGTGCAGTGGAAGTCCAGAGTAAGTAGGAAGATAGTAAGAGATCTCTTAGTTGCCCTTGAGTTCAAGTCACTACATGACTACGTAGCTGGGAACTGAAAGAACTAGCACATGAGATTGCTGATTTTGGACAAAAGGAGAGACACTGAAAGAATGTAGGACAAATAATCTAATTTGAGAGAGAATAGAATTTTTTTAAAAAAAAGATTAGTAGTCTTGGCTTTGATTCCTGGAAACAATTCAAAAGCATATTATTAAAAAGATGGCTATTGAATATCTAGAAGAGGAAACAGTGATCACAAAAAGCCTTCATCAAAATTAGATCATGCCAGGCCAACTTCATTTCCTTTTTTGGATAGGCTTTCTAGTCAACATCACCCATAGATTTAGTTTACCTAGGTTTTATTTTTAAATTGTATTTATTTTTTTTCAATCACCAAAAATCTACCTTTTCTCCCTCCTACCCCACAATACACACATGTATGTCTTTTTCTGAGCTTTGAGTGCTTCACCTCTCTATTGGGAGGTGAGTATATCTCATCATTAGTCACTAGAATTGTGATTAGAGTTCCTAAGTTTTTCCAAATTATTGTGTTTGCCTTATTACTGTTACTGTATAAATTGTCCTCCTGGTTCTGTTGACTTCACTCTGCATCAGTTCATGTGAGTCTTCCTATGTTTCTCTGAAACTATTCCTTTCATCATTTCTTATGGCACAATAGTATTCCTTCACATTTATATACTAAAACTTGTTCAGCCATTCCCCAAATGATAGGGACTTCTTCAGATTCCCTTTCTTTGTCACTTCAAAAAGAGCTATAAGTATTTTTGTACATATTTTAGTTAAGATTTGTTTTGTTTAGGACTAATCTCTCTCTTAATCTAAATTCCCTCCAATTCCCCCTTCTCCCTTCTTCCTTTCTTCCCTATCCCAGTGTATTCCTATTCTCCTCTTTTTCCATTCTAATATCATCAAGGGCTAACAGAACCAATGCTAAGCTTTCTTTCTAATTACAGTTAGTCTGTAACCCTCGATGATGACTGGGCTCAGAGGGAACAAATATATTATCTCTACATATTTGAATTTAAATGGTTTATCCTTGTTTAGTCCCTCATGATTGTTCTTTCCTGTTTACCTTTGTATATTTTTCTTTGTTCCTGTGATTGAATTAAAATATTTCTTTTTAGCTCTGGTATTTTCTTTTTTTTTTTAATTTTTTTAAAACTTTTTTTTTCTGGCATTTTCAATAGGAATGCATGGAAATCCTCTATTTTGTTAAAGGTCTATTTTTCCCCCTGTAGCATTACACTTAGGTTTACTAACTAAGGTATTCTTGACTGCAAACATATATCCTTTGCCTTCTGGAATATCATATTCCAAGTTCTTCACTCTTTAATAGTGTTAGCTACTAAATCATGTGTATGCTTGATTGTAGCTCTTCAGTACTGGAATTCTTTTCATTCTTGCTATTTGCTATCTTTTTTTGTTTGTCCTGGAAACTTTCATTTTGTCTGTAATATTTCTTGGAGTTTTCATTTGGGTTTTTTTTTTTTCTGGAGGTAACCAATGAATTCTTTTACTTTGCCCTTTGATTCTAAAAGAGCTGGGTGTTGTTCGTTTGTTTTTAAGATTTCCTGAAATATAATGTCTTGGGTCTTTTGTTTTGTTCACAGTTTTCAACGAGGATGTTTTCCCCTCCTCAATCTGTTTTTTTATGTCAGTTGTTTTTGTTATGAGGTTTCTTACATTTTCTTCTATTTCTTTTTGTCTTTTGCATTTCTTGTTCTCTCAAGGTGTCTTGGGTTCTATTTGGGCCATTGCATAGACAAGTGCCAAGCCGTTAATCCCCTTTCTAATTCTTTCTTCCATAGCTCTCATTCCCTTTTCAGTTTTTTCCTCTATTGCTTTCATTTCACTGCCAAAAGCATTTTTAAAACTGTTTTAAAGTCTTGCTTCCTATCTTCCTGGTTGGATTTGTTTCCAAGCTGTGTTTTTCTCTGAGGCTTTGCTAGTAGATGTTCTGGAGTCATTCACTTCTTCAGAGTTTATGTCTTCAGTATTCAGATCTTTTATTGTGATTTTTTTTTTTGATTGCTCATTTTTCCAATCTACTTCTTGCTTTCAGACTTGATATTAGGGCCAGGCTTTGTACAGTTGTAGAGGAAAGGTCAGGGCTGGTCCTGTTAATGCTTTCCTGGGAGTATTGTGTTTTATGTTATTCTAGGATCTCAAGCTGAAGACCTGTCAACTTTCAGCCCTCCCAAAGTGGTCTTATCTAGGGTAAAGTCTGATTGCTGTCCTTCTGGTCTCAGCTTTACCTCCTGACCTGGGTTTGGGTTTGATGAACAAAAGGACGTTGCTAGACTCAACCACTGTCAACCCACTGGGAAACTGCTGGTTCAGAGTAATAAAATTGCAGGTTCCCCTTTTGTTTGAGATTCCAGTCTCAGTTATTCCTCTGAAGGCTTCAGACTGGGACTAGAAACTGGAACTGAGACCCTGCTCTGCTCCTGGGTGTCCAAGGCATGCTGTTGCTGCTTGCTTCTGAAGTTGCTCCTCTCTTGATACACTGCCTAGGGTCTACAACTGATCCTAACCTAGGAAAATCTCCTCACCCTAGGAAGTCACCCTTGGTGGCAAGTCCCCTCTTCGGTCTGCCCTGGACCTGTGACCCAGAACTACTTAGCACTTTTTCTCACACTGCATAAATTTTATCCCATTACGAATCTGCTACCTCCTCTTGCTCTGGTTTGCAACCACTCCCTGGGCACTGGAGTGCTCTATAGGGAGTGCATTCCTTTGTCAGACCTTGTTCCCCTTAACCCCAGACCTCTCTAGTTATCTCCTTGTGCTGAATGAGGCTGGAAAAATAACTCGGTGACTTTTTCTTGTATTTTCCCCTCAAAACTCAATCTGCTTTGTTTTCTAGATCTGTTTGAAGGAATTTGAGTTGAGGGAAACTCACTTTGCTCTTTCCCCTACTCTTGGTTCCTTCTCTAGATTTTTAAAATGTATTTGACAAAGTGTCTCATGCTTTTCTTGTGGAAAATATGGCAAGATGTGGGCTGGCTGATAGGATAGTTAGATTCAGAACTGGCTGAATGGTAGAACCAAAAAAGTAGCCATTAATGGTTTGGTATCACCTTGGCATGAGGTTGCCAGTGAAAGATTTCAGGAGTCCCTATTTGGCCCTGTACCATTTAACATTTTCATCAGTGCTTTGAATAAAGCATAGATGGTACACATATCCAATTTGGAGGTGACATATTGCTGAGAAGGATAGCTAGCACAGTAAATTACCAAGTCAGGACACAAAAAAATTAGACAGGCTAGAATATTGGGATGAATCTAATAAGTTGACATTTAATTGGGTTATACTTGGGTTAAAAAATCAACCTCACAAATACAAGATGGAGAAGACGTGGCTAGGTAGCAGGGCGGAGGTAACTGAATGATAGGCTGAACATGAGTCAGCTGAGGCAAGTGGCAGCCAAAGAAAGCTAATGCAATCTTAGGCAGCCTAAAGAGAAGTGTTGTGTCCAGAACTAGGGCATTATTAGTTCTCCTGTATGCTGCTTTGGTCAGACTGCATCTGCAGTATCATGTCCAGTTTTTGCTGCCATATTTTAGGCTGGACGTTGATAAACTTAAAATTGTCCAAAGCAGAACAATTTGGTCAAGGGACTAGAAATCGTTGTCCTGTGAGACTCTGTTAAGGGAATCAGAGATGTTAATTTACTCTTGAGAAGAGATTACTTCAAGTATTTGAAGGGCTGCCATGTAGAATAGACTTACTCTGCTTGGCCCCAGAGGACAGAACTAGGTATAATGAAAGGAAGTTGCAAAAAGAAAAGATTTGGCTGTATCCCAGAGAGATTTAAAAACAAGGGAAAAAGATCTATGTGTACAAAAATATTTATAGTAGCCCTTTTCATTGAGACAAAATATTGGAAATTGAGGGGATGCCCATCAATTGGGGAATGACTGAACAAGCTCTGGTATATGGAATGGAACACCATTGTGCAATAAGAAATAATGAACAGGCAGGTTTCAGAAATACCTGGAAAGACCTGTATGAACTGATGGAAAGTGAAATGATGAGAACAAGAAAAATACTGTACATAGTATCAGCAACATTGTGTGATGACCAAGTATGAATGCTTCAGCTCTTCTTAGCAACACAATGTTATGAAAGACTCATAGAGAAAAATGCTGTCCACATCCAGATAAAGAACTGATGGACTCTGAATGCAGATTGAAGCATATTTTTTTCACTTATTTTATTCTTTTTCATATTTTGTTTTTTTCCTTTTGATCTGTTTCTTCTTTCACAACTGGAACTAATATGGAAATATGTTTTACATGATAGCACATCTATAACCTATATCAAATTGACTACCATTTTTGTAAGAGGGGAGGGGAGGGAGGGAGAAAAATTTGGAATTCAAAATCTTGTAAAAATAAATGCTAAAAATTGTCTTGACATGTCATTAGGAAAAATGCTATTAAAAAAGATTTAGGCTTGATATAAGAAAAAAAATCTTCTTAAAAATTAAGAGCTCTCAGGACAACTAGGTGGCACAATGGAGTCAGGAAGACTTGAGTTAAGATTCAGTCTTAGACATGTTCTAGCTGTGTGACCCTGGGCAAGTCACTTCACCCTGATTGCCTCAAAAAAAAAAAGCTCTCTAAAATTGGAATGAGCTATCTGGGAAGGTAGTGAGTTCCTCTTCCCTGGAGGTCTTCGAGCAACCCATTGTCTAGTGTATTGCTTAATTGGGTTTTGATCAAGGAATGACTGGAATGGGGATATTTTGTGACCATGTCACCCCCATGCCTCCTTTTTTCACTTTCTCTGGATGAATTCTATTCATTCAAAAAGAGAGTAGATTTGGAAACCTAAATGACAGCCTGCATTTCCTTCCCCTTGACTCTGTAGAGTCCTACATGGGACTAGGTTTCCTTGGAGGTTCTGTGGTTTGCCCCAGCACAGATAGGGCTAGGGTATAGGGTTCCAATGGCCATTCTGTAGGGCTGGGACGTTCTCCTTAGAGAAAGGCTGTGGGCATGCAAGGATTAATCGGGCATGGCCCTGTTCTGTCCTCCCCACCCCTTCCTGTAACCAGATAGCAAAGCAGCAGCAGCAACTCATTCAGCAACAGCACAAGATCAACCTCCTCCAGCAACAGATCCAGGTAAAGAGAGAGGCAGGGTTGTCGGAATGCTGGGAGAGGGGGGGGTAGGTCATGGGGGGAAACGGATGATGGGAATGTTGGGAGGGGAAGGAGGCTTAGAGGCATGGAGTCTGAAAGATCAAGGTGCAAATTCTTCCTCTGACACTAGCAGGGTGATCAGGGCACAGCCTTGGCTTCCTCATCTGTAAAATGAAGGGATTGGACTCCATGGTCTTTAAGGTCCTTTCCGGCTCTCAATCTATCATCCAATGAATCAATTGTCTTTAGAGACTCTTCCACTACAAGATGTTCTGCTAGTAACCTCCCTTCTCCACACTCAATTCATCACTGCAGGTGGTGGAAAGGGAGATTCTCTGGGGGAATGGTACTGGAATGGGGCTGGTGAAGTAAGCAAGGTCTACAGTCAGGACAATAACCAGGGTCCCTAGTGTCCCCATGTGGTATAATGGAAAAATTAAGTTTGTCCTAAATCAACTAACCAACCAACCTTGAGCCAGAATTTGAATTCTGCTCTATAGTAGCGTGGAACCTTGTGCAAATCACCTAACCTTTAAAACTCCATTTTCTCCTCTGTGAGATGAGGCAATGGGATTAGGTGGTTTCTGAAGTCCCTTCTAGATCTAATATCCTCTGATTCTCTTTTTTCAACATCTTTCACTTCTTTTCTCTTTCTCTGGGGAGAGGTTTGGGGGTAAATACTTCCTAAGGCACCATGGTATGGTGGAAAAAGCAATGGATTTAGAGTCAAGAGTTTCTTGGTTCAAATCCCACTTCTGTTTGACCCTGGAGAAGTCATTTCACCTCTCTAGGCCTCAGGTTCCTCTTCTGTAAATTGAGGGGACAGAGTAGATGGCCTCTGAGTTCCCTCTTAGCTCTAAATATATGTTCTATAATCGGATTTCCTTAATAGGAATTGGTACTCATAGAACTCTAGACATGTAGAAAGAACAAACACAGGTGTCCCCCTGGCTGGCTAGAAGTAAAAGCATTGAACCCTTTGCCCTCTCTCCATAAGTTTAGATGCTTCCTTCGTGTGACCTGGAGTCGTCACATCTGGGGAGCTCACATGGGGGGGTCTCTCTCCCTTCAGCAGGTCAACATGCCTTATGTCATGATCCCTGCGTTTCCTCCCAGCCACCAGCCCATGCCGGTCACTGCTGACTCCCAGCTGGCACTACCTATTCAGCCTATCCCTTGTAAACCAGGTAAGTGGGGAATCCTAAGGGGAAGGTTGGGAGTCTCGGAACCATGGCTGGTTCTGAAAAGGAAAGCATTTCTGGGGGCAGCACTAGAAATCTGGAGACGTTGGTCCTATTCCAAGTACCACCATGAACTTATGCAACACTGTACATTCCTTAGTCTCCTGGGGTTTCAGTTTCCTCATCTGTCCCATAGGCAGGATAAATATTTCACAGTGTGCATGAAGAGAACCCAATGAGGTCATTCATTCATCCAACAAACATTATTGAGCACTTACCATATACAAGGCACTGCTCTAGAGAATAGTAAGATGTAATCACTGTTCTGAAGGAGCTAGCAGTCTACATTAATATCTACATGATTTCAATTTAATTAGATCAGATATTATCCCCATTTTATAGATGAGTAAACAGAGACTCAGACAAGAATTGACTTGCTCAAGGCATATGTAGCTGACAAATAGAAGACCTGGAATTAAAATTCCCACGTCCTCTGACTCTAACTGCAGTGCTCTTTCTAAAAATGCTGTGGAAAATAAATAGAAAAGAGTTCAGTTAGAAGTAGCATGTTACAGTGGAAAGAAGGTCAGCTCTGGAGCTCGAGGACCTGAGTTCAAATTCCATCTGTGTGACCATAGACGAGTGACTTAACTTCCCCCAGACCTGAGCTTCATCAGTAAAATGAGGTGATATTGGACTGCATGAGGTCCCTTCTAACTCTAAATCTATAGACTTATGGTCTCTTGCTATCAATTGCTTTATAAATGTAAGAAGAGGTTGTTTCTTCCTCTGGTTCCTGGGGCCATGAAGACTAACTTGAGGATATGATACAATTTGAACTTCTGTTTCTGGGCCGCAAGGTGGCGCAGTGGAACTCCTGGCCTGGAGTCAGGACTCCTCTTCTGGAGTTCAAATCCAGCCTCAGACACTTCCTAGCTGTGTGAGCCTGTACAAGTCACTTAAGAAACCCTATTTGTCTCAGGGAGAAGAAAATGGCAACACTCCAATATCTTTGCCAAGAAAACCCCAAATGGGGTCACAAGGATTCAGATACAACTGAAAAATAAAAGACTGATCTCTCCAAAATCTCCAAGTGCATCATTTCCCCCCTCACTGGCCATACCAGTCCCCACAACTGTCCCCTTGTAGATAAAGAACACAAGTAGAGTAACAAATTCAATTCACCAGATCTGCCCACCTACTGTCCCCCACCTACTGGTACACATATATGTACAAGAGCCTCATCGCACACTAGCTGATGGCGATAAAGGAGGAAAGGGACAGGCAGACTGGAGAGAGAGCAGACCCAGCCGCTGAGCAGTGGAGAGTTGATTAGAATTCCTGTTGGCTCACTGCCTAATTTCTTTTTGGCCCTGAGTGTGGGTCGGCTGGTCAGCGACACTAATTGAAAGCTTGCATTTGTCTAGCTCTGTGCTTGGCACTTTGAGTAAGCTACAGAGAATGATAGGCTCTGGGTTTTTTTTTTTTTTGGAAGACTTTTGTTCTAAACATGACATTTAAATACAGCCAATCAAACTTGCTTAGCAACCATTTGCACTGAAATGAATTAGTCCCAGTATAAAGTATTGCGAGACACTGGCCTTTCACTC